>NC_084735.1:27017468-27059968 GCF_033978785.1 Entelurus aequoreus | reverse complement strand
TATTATGTTTTGTCCTTGAACAGAACCGAGTGAATAGAGAGTGAGACTCCCTATGCCAGGGCTATTCAACTTCATAACGAAGAGGGCCACAGTTTCAAGAGCCCAAGGGCTCAGGGGTTGGACATCGAAATGTGGATGTTTCATCAGAAAGTGCCAGGTTATTTTTTTTTTAGCCTGCGTTTACTTAATTGCAAAGTGAACACATCAGCTTTCACACTGCACTGTCAATAAATCCATTGTTCTGCCCTCGCTACTCGTTTCCAGCGTGTGCAGCTAGTTAACAGTGTGAAGAAAAAGAAGCTCCAGTTTTTGTCGAGGATTGATGTTCCGTCTTTTGAGTTATTTTCCTTCCTTAGTTTTATTTCTTTACATTTCTTCCTTCATTTAGATGTGTAAGACTGAAAGTATAAACATAAAATAAACATAACAAAAGTATAACGCCCATTCTGTATTTTACATAAGCAATGTCCATTGTGTATTTTACATAAATATGAACGTTTTTGTGCTAATATAGTCACACAATAAACTACAAATGTTTACACATATAGATATTACACAACATTCACACACCAAACATTGTTTGTGACTTATCACAATTAGCGTTGTCACCCTCTCCTGATCAAATTCAGCACTAAGATGTCTTAAACGAGGTTATGGTTTGATCGTTATTCTCAGACAAAAAACAACACAACCACGGATACGAAGCACGTCACAAAGTCAGCAGTTTCAATACAAAACAAACTAAATATCTTTGTGCACAAAATTATATCTACTTACAAATATTTGACCAAGTTTGGTGATGAAGCTTACATGCTGGGATTTCTACCTTTCTTGTTGCTGCTTGTCTGGATCAATGTGTCCGTCGCTGAAAAGGTCCCCCTGAAAACAATGACTCGAGCACTTGCTCAGGGGCAGAACATTCACACGTTGTTGTCCAGTCGTTGTTAAAAGTCCGTTTTTTTTCGATTTATTTAGATCTTTTTTCCAGGATTGAATGAGTAATCTTCTTCTACTCACCCCGCTGCTGCTTCACTGTGACACATAAGTCTCGCTGTTGCCCCCTGCGGGGTGGCGGGTGTACTGCATACATGATCAACCCTTGTTGTGCAGAAATATGGGGAAATAACTACAAAAGTACACTTCATTCATTAACCATGTTACAAAAAAAGATCAGTTAGAATAATACATAATGTTGGATGTAGAGAACATTCAAACCCTTTATTCATTGAATTGAAAATACAGAAATTCCACGACATAGTGAAACAGCTAAAATTATACACAAAGCAAACTATAATCTTCTACCCAAGAATATACAACAATTCGTCTCAACAAAAGAGGAGAAATATAACCTTTGAGAAAAATGTAATTTAAAACTTTTGTACGCACGTACAACACTTAAGACCTTTAGTATATCAGTATGTGGAATTAAATTATGGAATGGATTAAGCAAATAAATCAAACAATGTACTAATATGATCCACTTCAAGAAACTCTTCAAACTTAAAGTATTTACAAAGTACAAAGAGGAAGAACCATGATAAACATTCTGAATTTATCTCATCAATCCATTCATTTTCTTGATAATCTTACTCATCTCACCATATGAAATATAATTTACTTCACTAATTATTATTATTATTATTATTATTTTTTTATTCCTAATATTATTACTTGTGGCAGTGTTTTTCAACCACGTTAATACAGTCTGGTGTGCTGCGGGAGATTATCTAATTTTACCTACTTGGGTTAAAAAATATTTTTTGCAAACCAGTAATTACAGTCTGCAAAGTATGTGTTGTTGTTGAGTGTCGGTGCTGTCTAGAGCTCGGCAGAGTAACCGTGTAATACTCTTCCATATCAGTAGGTGGCAGCCGGTAGCAAATTGCTTTGTAGATGTCAGAAACTGCGGTAGGCAGTGTGCAGGTAAAAAGGTGTCTAATGCTTAAACAAAAAATAAACAAAAGGTGAGTGCTCCTAAAAAAGGCATTGAAGCTTAGTGAAGGCTATGCAGAACAAAACTAAAACTGAACTGGCTACAAAGTAAACAAAAACTGAATGCTGGACGACAGCAAAGACTTACTGTGGATCAGAGACAGTGTCCACAATGTACATCCGAACATGACATGACAATCAACAATGTCCCCACAAAGAAGGATAAAAACAACTGAAATATTCTTTATTGCTAAAACAAAGCAGGTGCGGGGAATAGCGCTCAAAGGATAACATGAAACTGCTACAGGAAAATACCAACAAAACAGGAAAAGCCACCAAAATAGGAGCGCAAGACAAGAACTAAAACACTGCACACAGGAAAACAGCAAAAAACTCAAAATAAGTCATGATGTGATGTGACAGGTGGTGACAGTACACCTACTTTGAGACAAGAGCTAAAGTGATGCATGCTTGGTTATGGTTTGAATTCATATCCAACAATTGCGAGAACGACTTTTTACTGTCAACTGAGTTTCGTTTTTTAATGATTTCTGCTGGTGGTGTGCCTCCGGATTTTTTCAACGTAAAAAATGTGCCTTGGCTCAAAAAAGGTTGAAAAACACTGACTTATGGAGTATATTGTGAATAAATTGAGAACAGGAAGTGAACCAACGTTTTTGCAACTGTTATGTAAAGGAAAAGGGGTAGGCTTGAATAAGCTCTGCTTCTTCCTACTCCTTTTCGAACATGTTGAAGAGAGAAACTGGAAATTGTGATGTGTCAGGTTGTATGCATGCATCTTCCAAATAAGCACAAACTCAACTCAACTCAACACTAGTTTGAATGATTTCATCAAGCATATTTTGGTGATGATCGGCGGGCCAAATGAAAAGCTTTGGCGGGCCGGATTTGGTCCGCGGGCCGGCAGTTGAAAGCGATCCACTGTGCTTCAAGTTGGAAAATATTCTCCTAACAGTAGCAGTACTATCAGTAGTAGTAGTAGTAGTAGTAGTGAAGTGAATTATATTTATATAGCGCTTTTCTCTAGTGACTCAAAGCGCTTTATATTGTGAAACCCAATATCTAAGTTACATTTTTAAACCAGTGTGGGTGGCACTGGGAGCAGGTGGGTAAAGTGTCTTGCCCAAGGACACAACAGCAGTGACTAGGTTGGCAGAAGCGGGGATCGAACCTGGATCCCTCAAGTTGCTGGCACGGCCACTCTACCAACCGAGCTATACCGCCCCACAAGTAGTAGTAGTAGTAGTCGTCGTCGTCGTCATAGTAGTAGCAGTAGTAGTCGTAGTGGTAGTGGTAGCAGTAGTAGTCGTAGTTGTAGTAGTAGTAGTAGTAGTAGTAGCAGTAGTAGTCGTAGTAGTAGTTGTAGTGGTAGCAGTAGTAGTCGTAGTAGTAGTAGTCGTAGTAGCAGTAGTAATAGTAGTCGTAGTAGTAGTAATAGCAGTAGTGGTAGCAGTAGTAGTAGTAGTAGCATTAGTCGTAGTAGTAGTAGTAGCATTAGTGGTAGTTGTAGTCATAGTAATAGCAGTAGTAGTAGTAGTAGTCGTAGTCATAGTAGTCGTAGTAATAGTAGCAGTAGTAGTAGTCGTAGTAGTAGTCATAGTGGTAGTAGTAGCAGTAGTAGTCGTAGTAGTAGTAGTAGTCGTAGTAGTAGTAGTAGCATTAGTCGTCGTAGTAGTAGTAGTAGCATTAGTAGTAGTAGTAGTAGTAGTCATAGTCGTAGTAGTAGTAGTCGTAGTCGTAGTTATAGTAGTCGTAGTAATAGTAGCAGTAGTAGTAGTCGTAGTAGTAGCAGTCGTCGTCGTAGTAGTAGTCGTAGTAGTAGTCGTAGTAGTAGTAGTAGTAATAGCATTAGTCGTAGTAGTAGTAGTAGTAGTAGTAGTAGTAGTAGTAGCATTAGTGGTAGTCGTAGTAGTAGTCGTAGTAATAGTAGCAGTAGTAGTAGTCGTAGTAGTCGTAGTTGTAGCAGTCGTAGTCGTCGTAGTAGTAGTAGTCGTAGTAGTAGCATTAGTCGTAGTAGTAGTAGTAGTAGCATTAGTGGTAGTAGTAGTAGTAGTAGTAGCAGCAGTAGTAGTAGTAGTAATCATAGTCATAGTAGTTGTAGTAGTAGTCGTAGTAATAGTAGCAGTAGTAGTCGTAGTAGTAGCAGTAGTTGTCCTAGTCGTCGTAGTAGTAGTAGTAGTAGTAGTCGTAGTAGTAGTAGTCGTAGTAGTAGTCATAGTAGTTGCAGTAGTAGTTGTAGTCTTAGCAGTAGTCATAGTAGTCGTAGTAGTGGTGGTACTAGTAGTAGTAGTAGTCGTAGTAGTAGTAATAGCAGTAGTAGTAGTAGCAGTAGTAGAAGTAGTAGTCGTAGCAGTAGTCATAGTAGTCGTAGTAGTAGTAGTAGTCGTAGTAGTACTAGTAGTAGTAGTAATAGTAGTAGTAGTAGTAGTCATAGTAGTAGTAATAGCAGTAATAGTAGTCGTAGTAGTAGTTGTAGTCGTAGTAGTAGTAGTAGTAGTAATAGCAGTAGTAGTAGCAGTAGTAATAGTAGTCATAGTTGTAGTAGTAGTAGTAGTAGTAGTAGTAGTCGTCCAACATTTTCCTATTCAGCTCACATTCAGCTTTAAGTTCCCCTTCTTAAGGAGACTTGCATTGAAGTGGTGTAAAAAACCACCACCCCCTGCTGTGTCCAGGGGTCATTGTGCAAGTAGGCTGCAGACCCCAAGAAGCACAACAAAGCCAGACGTAAGAGAGAGAGCAGCGATTAGATGAAGCGCGCCGCTGGAATCATTTGTAATAGCCTCCTTGCGCTCCGCTGCGCCATTTCAACCAGCATTTAGTTAAGTGAGATTTGTTTTGTTTTGGCCTTTTTTTTTTTGTGCCTTTTCTACGAGAAGTCAATTTGTTGGCTCATTTGTCAAACGCTGGACTGTGTCGCGCGGCGGCGGAGGCGGCGGCATCTCTCCAACGGAGCGGGGAAAAGCTGTATGTGTGGCGCCGCGGGAGTGCAGATAGGAATCTAGTGGAGATAGCCTGGCTGCCATTTTAAACGCGGGCCTGGAAGACAATTGGACAGCGACGGGCAGGGATGGAGCACCCAAGGTCTCAAATTGATTCTTAAGTGGACTTGGGCTGCCTTTAGAGGAGTTCAGCTAAGGATTTTATATCACTGGAGAAGCATGGTCACTGACAACCACCACGTAGCCCAACAGGCATTCTGCAATTGGTGCCATGTGAAGCAATCAGGTTGCTATAAATAGCACAACTTCATCCATGTTGCATAATAGTCAAATTTGCATAATTGGCCGTGACACGTTTGCGAAAAATGTGTAAAAAAAAAAACCATGAAGGCAAAACATACGTGTTTATGAGGAAGGGTAAATGGAAAAACATCAATTTTGTGTGTGGCGGTCCGACTGTATTATTGTCGGGACACACTGATAATCTGGTAAATAGGGACAAGCGGTAGGAAATGGATGGATGGATGATTGCTTTTTGCCAAAATGCCATCAAACGTAGCAAAAGAAATACAAATAAATCTTAACGCATGTTTTGTTGTTAAGCCCAGTGACCCACTAGAACAGACCTGGGCATTCTGTGCGTCCCTGTCCTGGCCCGTGTGAGGCCAATCATAAATTACAAAATCAATTTTAAAAAGTATCTATGTCGAGTGTGCAATACAACGGTGCTGCTTATGTTTTGAAAAGCGTTATTTTGTATTACTTCCGTGTGGACGTACACGCGTGCGTGATTGTGAGTGAATGTGAACAGCTGCAATCACAAAAATTACAAAATAAAGTTGAAAAAACATCTATGTCGTGCGCGCAATACAACTGTGCTGCTTTTATTTTGAAAAGTGTTATTTATGGGCGTATGTCCGTGTGTAACCTGTGAGTGAAGGTGCACAGCGACAAGTGATGCACGGTTTACACCCGAGACGCTAAAAAGAGAGAGGTTGATGAGGAATGCCGTGTTTTCAACAAGAGATGGACTGCCAAGCAACGTTCCCTCTAAGGTGCGCGCCTGCACAATTGCGCACTGCTCAAGCGTCCTCTGCGCACAGCAAATATATGCCGCGCACCAAATCAAACCCATCTGAATTCTAAACAAAATAAACACATTTATTCTGTGTAATTTTGCAATGCAACAACACCGTTCAACTGAACACCGTTCAATTATTGTAACATCTATCGAGATGCTTCGAGGCCAGGAATTATATCGATCACTTTATTGAGCAAAACAGTTTATATTCGGCCATAACCACACCAAAAACATGAGTGAAACACTTCTATCTCGAAAAACTAGTCATTTTCTGCCGTACAAACCAGGCCAAAACCAACTTGTCATCTGTTACCAACACGCATACCACTAAACCACTGGTGCGTTTATGGCCACACAAAAAGTCGGACAACTCAAACACCACACAAAGTTACACTTTGACTCCTCAGTCATACGTGTGCTTATTTTACTGTCATTTATTATTAATGTTAATGTATTTATATTAATCATGGAATGCTATTACCAGAGAAAGTTACAGGAATGCACACTTCATCCTATGCTTACATTTCATTGTGCAACATGAGGATGTTTAAGGGGAACTAAATGTGATCTCTGAAAGGGGTACAAATGATTTCCAAAGCAGTGCTTTTGGTATAAAGTTAAGTTAGGTTAAATGAAAGTATTATTATTATTATTAATTATTATTATTATTATTATTATTATTTATCTTACGGTATATATAAAAAATAATATTGAGCAAAATTTATTTGAAATATTGTCGATGTGGCCCTCCAGCAGAGCTCGGGTTGCTCATGTGGCCCCCGGTAAAAATTAATTGTCCACCCCTGCACTAGAACCAGCACATGGTGAAAAAAGTGTTACTTTTTTTTGTTTTACTATTTTTTTTATATCCAGGAATTGTAAGAATAATGTACATGCTGTAATTCTAGGTGGATTTTTATTAACCGCAAAGACAAAAATGGAAGCATAATTGGAGAGAGGCTGTCAAAAAACTCATTCTATATCACTATTTTAATTGATCAACTTTAATAATGATATAGAGTGCATGAGAAAGCGGCCACGTCTTGGGCCACAAGTTCATGTTTTACCTTTTGCTAGCAGTCGCCTCTGGAGGATCAAAGTCGAGATGTGACATTCGTAAACGAATCAAGACTTTTGAACAGCTCTTTTAAGTGAAGCGATTTGCTGTGGCGAGTTGTTCGTTTAGGAGCTGTTTTCTTATGCACATACAGGTACAGCGTCACCAGACTGATAATTTGACTCGAAAATGAGTCAAAGTCTAGCTTTTTAAAATTATTTGTATTTTTTTTATTTTTTTCAATTTGAATTTGAATTTTATCTAGTTATTTTTGTAAATTTTGAATTCACTTTTGTGGTTCATTGTTCTGAATTAGTTCAAGTGTACGCGCACTAGTTAGGTTAATACAATTCTATATTCACAGTTTTATTGAGTGCTTATGTTTATCCTAGTTTTATTTATACTTTTTATCTATACATATAAAACTTTAGTTTTTACTTACACTGTAAATTATTTACCGCTTACCAAGATTTTATTTCTAGAAATTTCCCTAGTTTTAAGAGCTATTTACCGTATTTTTTGGGCTCTATATATATATATATATATATATATATATATATATATATATATATATATATATATATATATATATATATATATATATATATATATATATATATGTATACATATGCCAGTATATAAACCGCACATACAGTGGAGATATATATACAGTATATATATATATATATGTATATATATATGCCAGTATATAAGCCGCACCCACTAAATTTTAGAATAAAAAAATATTGTTCCATATATATAATATATGGAACAATATTTTTCTGAATTTCAGAATAAAAAAATATTGTTCCATATATTAGCCGCACCGGACTACAAGCTGCAGATATATACGTTGTGAATTGTTATTTACACAGAAATAATTTGTAAATGTTTATTTACATAACCTAAATGTTTTCAAACGGTGCCTGTAACAAGGCAGTAAAACGGCTGATCAAACAAAACAGACGTCATCGTAATGGACCCCCTAGCTGCGGAATCTAGCTCTCCAATCAGCGAACACAGACTCATTAACTCCACCGTGACGTTTTGGTGAATTAACTGAGGAATTTGTGAAACTGAAACAATACAAAAACAATGCTTTTGTAAATTAAAGGGGAACTGCACTTTTGTTCGGATTCCGTTCACAATCTCTAAGATAGACAAGAACACTTATTTTATTTTAAAATGTTTTGCATTCCAATTTGTAATAATTGGCTCGTTTTAGGTTTTCCAGTTCGAATGTTAAGTATCTTGTCTTTGCAGTCTATTCAATTGACTATAAGTTGGAAAGGATTTGCAAATCATTGTATTCTGTTTTTATTTACGATTTACACAACGTGCCAAATACACTGGTTTTGGGGTTTGTAGGTTTTTGAAGATGTTTTAGAGGGCTTAAAGTAACATAGGTGACTCCCATTAGCTGCATCCATTTTTTTATTTATTATAATGCAAAAAAAAATACATCTGTGTTCTTGTCTCTCACAATGATTGGGAATCGTAGGCAAAAATTCCAAATTCCCCTTTAATAAAATTAACTCAGACACTCGTAAACGGCTTAGCATATTAGCTAATGACAACAGCTTAATTACATGTACACATATGCATGAAAACGCGCCTATAGACATCACACATGGGACAGTTTAGCAAGTATTAGGGAATTTAACGGTATCAAATATCATATTATCACGGTATTAAGGCCACGGTACAATATCATTGTGGTATATGTCACACAAAATAGACGGCATAATCTGTCAAATGAAGTGGCAGGAATGTTTCGGATAAACATAACTACTGTAATTGAATACAAATATAATGCTCAAACGTTATCATATTTATTACTACAAACATGTATTTTTTTAGTGCAAATAATTGTGCAGGAACATCTACTGTTTCAAGCATATATTGAAAAAACAAACTTACAGTTGATGTCTTTAAAGTGACAATGTAAACATGTTTAGCTTCGCAGGCTTCAAATATCTTTTCTAGGCCACGGTTTATGAGGGGGCGACTTGTCTGGTGTGTAGCCTGCCTTCCGCCCAAGTGCAGCTGCATAGGCGCCATTGAGAGAGACACGCTGTAGAAAAAATGGCTTGAATGGATTGAGGATGTATTAAGTAGCTATTCAGTTTCCTGTGGTGTACAGTTTTTTTGTACACCACATACTTTACTTTCCAGAACGCAGACTTTCTTACCTGCGCAAAGAGGTTATGTTTTTACCAAGGTTTGTTTGTCTGTTTGTTGCAACATAACTCAAACAGTTATGTACTTCTTCTTTTTCGTTTGGATAAATATGTTGATTAGAGGTGTAACCACTATACAGCTGGGCAAGTTATGGACTGATTTTGATGACATTTTCAGGAAATGTCTACAAAAAACAATTCATCTAGTCTACTACAAATGAGGAGATGTCATTTATTTTAGACCCAGCCAACGTTAAAGCGCCAGAAAAAAAACTACACTCACCGAATATTAATTTGATGCTGTCCCAAGTCACGGAATTATGTGAAGACTTTGAAAATGCAATACCGCGGTATCTACAATATCGTTACATCCCTAGTAGGTATGAATTGTTTTGGTGATATTGTAAAACTTACAAACCTTGCTTAGAGTGATGTATGAAGAATACATATGAGTAGAACAGACGGAACATCACTTTTACTCCACTAAACAGAAGGAAATACTGTCGACGTTCACCCCGCAGCTATTGCAGTGAGCGAACTTGTCCAAAAGTTGGCGCCATACCACAAATTACAACACACCTCACTTCACTTAAGTGTCTGTGCTTGTGTTAAATGAAAACTATTTGTCGAACACAAAACGTTATGGCCGTTAGCAAAGAAAAATCATAAATTAGCTGCATCGTTTAATAAGCCGCAGGATTCAAAGCGTAGGAAAAAAGTTGCAGCCTTTAGTCCGGAATGTACGGTACTTACACTACCGTTCAAAAGTTTGGAGTCACCCAAACAATTTTATGTAGATATTGCACCAAAAACCAGACATTTGCAGCTAGAATAGTCATCTACCACATTGGCAATGTATAGAGTGTATTTCTTTAAAGTTAAGACTAGTTTAAAATTATCTTCATAGAAAAGTACAGTGCTTTTACTTCAAAAACAAGGACATTTCAATGTGACCCCAAACTTTTGAACGGTAGTGTATTTTTAGTCATTGACTTTACATCACAATCTTAATTTTAGCAGGAATAATTATATTTTCTCTATTCGAGTTTTAAAATGTTAAAATTGAGAAAAATAACTATTTAAACAAAATATTTTGGGTTTCCCCAGTAATAGAAAATTGTGTTTAAAAATACTGTAACATCCCGAGGATGCTTATTTGAGAATTGCAAGTTGAATACTGCTTGTTTGCAGGATAAAACACGTAATTCTATTTTAAATCTTAATTTAGGATATGTTATCAGGTACAATTAAAGAGCTCCATAGACGGGTCATTTCACTTGTTTTTAGTATTTTCTTGTCTTATATTTTGTCAGCTCTCTGAATTTTTCCTGGATTTTTAAAATGCAACACATTTATTAACATTTTAAAATAGTGATATCACTGTCAAAGAATGGGGATACGGCACCATTGTGTTACAATAAAAACAGAATAAAAATATAGCCAATATTTCAGAATAATTCCTACCAAAAGAATAATATTTGTATGGCTACCAGTCATTGTTTTCTTGCTTTCTTCATATACTGTAGTATTGTACATGGTAATTGTTATATATTCTATATATGATATAGACATAATATAATATAATATATCAGTATACAAAATATAGTGTACATATACTATGTAAATATTACGTATACCTGTATATGTTATACAATCCCCGTTTCCATATGAGTTGGGAAATTGTGTTATATGTAAATATAAACGGAATACAATGATTTGCAAATCATTTTCAACCCATATTCAGTTGAATATGCTACGAAGACAACATATTTGATGTTCAAACTGATAAACATTTTTTTTTTGCAAATAATCATTAACTTTAGAATTTGATGCCAGCAACATGTGACAAAGAAGTTGGGAAAGGTGGCAATAAATACTGATAAAGTTGAGGAATGCTCATCAAACACTTTTTTGGAACATCCCACAGGTGAACAGGCAAATTGGGAACAGGTGGGTGCCATGATTGGGTATAAAAGTAGATTCCATGAAATGCTCAGTCATTCACAAACAAGGATGGGGCGAGGGTCACCACTTTGTCAACAAATGCGTGAGCGAATTGTTGAACAGTTTAAGAAAAACCTTTCTCAACCAGCTATTGCAAGGAATTTAGGGAGTTCACCATCTACGGTCCGTAATATCATCAAAGGGTTCAGAGAATCTGGAGAAATCACTGCACGTAAGCAGCTAAGCCCGTGACCTTCGATCCCTCAGGCTGTACTGCATCAACAAACAACATCAGTGTGTAAAGGATATCACCACATGGGCTCAGGAACACTTCAGAAACCCACTGTCAGTAACTACAGTTGGTCGCTACATCTGTAAGTGCAAGTTAAAACTCCTATGCAAGGCGAAAACCGTTTATCAACAACACCCAGAAACGCCGTCGGCTTCGCTCGGCCTGAGCTCATCTAAGATGGACTGATACAAAGTGGAAAAATGTTCTGTGGTCTGACGAGTCCACATTTCAAATGGTTTTTGGAAACTGTGGACGTTGTGTCCTCCGGACTAAAGAGGAAAAGAACCATCCGGATTGTTATAGGCACAAAGTTGAAAAGCCAGCATCTGTGATGGTATGGGGGTGTATTAGTGCCCAAGACATGGGTAATTTACACATCTGTGAAGGCGTCATTAATGCTGAAAGGTACATACAGGTTTTGGAGCAACATATGTTGCCATCCAAGCAACGTTACCATGGACGCCCCTGCTTATTTCAGCAAGACAATGCCATTTTTGAACGGCTCCCTTCAAAGAGCCACAAATCCCATCTCCAGTTGCTAGGCAGTGTGACTAATGTTGCTAAAAAAACAGAGCAATTTCTCACGTTTGGCTTCAATAATGAAGTGAAGTGAATTATATTTATATAGCGCTTTTCTCTAGTGACTCAAAGCGCTTTACATGGTGAAACCCAATATATAAGTTACATTGAAACCAGTGTGGGTGGCACTGGGAGCAGGTGGGCAAAGTGTCTTGCCCAAGGACACAACGGCAGTGACTAGAATGTTAGAAGTGGGAATCGAACCTGGAACCCTCAAGTTGCTGGCACGGCCATTCTACCAACCGAGCTATGCCGCCCCATGGCGTGGATATACTTTTTAATACGATTCCTGGAGAAAAGCCACACTTTCCTTAGAAACCTAAACAAAATAGGCGCATCTCATTTTCAAGCCTCTCATCCTTTTGAGATTTGGGATTGTTGTGAAGTGGCTCTTTGCCTGAAAAGCTAACATTAGCTCGAGCCGTTAAAGCGGCGAGCGTCTCCATCCAGCCTATCAGCGGCCACTTCAAGTCATCGCCGCCATGATTAGACGCAAATGGCGTTCGGAGTACGCGGGAGGGGTGTTTTTTGGGGAGGATCTGTGTGGCTCCGACTTGAGCGCCGGGTCACCGGGGCATCCTGATGAAGAGCGACGTGATGGCGCGGGATCAACAAAATAAAGCATCGCGTTGGTGTGAAAATGACAATGAGTGGCAGGAGAGGTGGAGGGTTAAGGGGGAGAGAGAGAGAGTGATGGGAGGAGGAGGTGTGTTGTTTTAAGATCAGTGTGGATGAGTGCCTTTTCCTTCCCTGGGGGAGTCTTGCCCATTGGCTCTCTGTCTGTCACTTGGCTCCTTTATGCTTCACTATAGCCGAGTCAGCAAAGTGTGTGAGCCCTAGAGTGTGCTACTTCATATGAAAGGGATGGCAATTGGTCTTTTTTTTCTTGGTCACATGACATCTCCACTTGTACAACTCTTATTTTGACTGTTAAAGGCGATATATTTCAAATGTATTTCATATTTTTTTAATCATATTTTTAACTTTTATTCATGGTTATACATGCCAAAAGTAGTTGGCCACCCATCCCATGCAGTGTGAAATTTGGTGGAGGAGGTATTATGGTGTGGGGTTGCTTTTCAGGAGCTTAGTTCCAGTGAAATTAACTTTGATTGCTCCAGGATACCAAAACATTTTGGACAATTCCATGCTCCCAACCTTGTGGGAACAGTTTGGAGCGGGCCCCTTCCTCTTCCAACATGACAAGGTCCATAAAGACGTGGATGACAGAGTCTGGTGTGGATGAACTTGACTGGCCTGCACAGAGTCCTGACCTGAACCCGATACAACACCTTTGGCATGAATTATAACCGAGACTGAGAGCCAGGCCTTCTCGACCAACATCAGTGTGTGACCTCACCAATGCGCTTTTGGAAGAATGGTGGAAATGTCTTATAAACCAGTGGTCCCCAACCCGGTACCGGTCCGCGCAAAAAATTAAAAAAAAATTAAAAAAAATTTTTTTGTTTTTTTTGTTTTTTTTGTTTGTATTAAATCAAAATCAAAAACACAATATATACATATTGTGTATGTGTATGTCAATATAGATCAATACAGTCTGCAGGGATACAGTCCGTAAGCACACATGATTGTATTTCTTTATGAAAAAAACATATATATATATATAGCTCCCCCCACCCCCCGGTCCGTGGGACAAATTTTCAAGCGTTGACCGGTCCCCAGCTACAAAAAGTTTGGGGACCACTGCTATAAACACACTCCGCAACCTTGTGGACAGCCTTCCCAGAAGAGTTGAAGCTGTAATAGCTGCAAAAGGGGGACCGGCATCATATTGAATTAGGAATGGGATGGCACTTCAAGTTCATATGTGAATCAAGGCAGGTGGCCAAATACTTTTGGCAATATAGTGTGCCAACAGTTTGGACACACCTCATTCAATGTGTTTTCTTTATTTTCATGACTGTTTACATTGTAGATTGTCACTGAAGGCATCACAACTATGAATGAACACATGTGGAGTTATGTACTTGACAAAAAAAGGTGAAATAACTAAAAACATGTTTTATATTCTAGTTTCTTCAAAATATAGCCACCATTTGCTCTGATTACTTTTTCGCACACTCTTGGCATTCTCTCGATGAGCTTCTAGGGGTAGTCACCTGAAATGGTTTTCACTTCACAAGTGTGCTTGAAGCTGATTGAGAGAATGCCAAGAGTGTGCAAAGCAGTAATCAGAGCAAAGGGTGGCTATTTTCAAGAAACTAGAATATAAAACATGTTTTCAGTTATTTCACCTTTTTTTGTTAAGTACATAACTCCACATGTGTTCATTCATAGTTGTGATGCCTTCAGTGACAATGTACAATGTAAATAGTCATGAAAATAAAGAAAACACATTGAATAAAGTGTGTCCAAACTTTTGGCCTGTACTGTATATATTACTATATTTGTTATTATTTGTGGGTATTAAATTATTGTATTACGTTTTATTTCATTACTATTATTATAATGTATTTATTTATTATTTTCCATTTTATTTGATAACGTTTACATTTCATCTCTGTTCCTTAAATTATCCTGACATGGCAAGGATACACAACATGACAAAATTACATGTTTGATCCCATATTGCTTTTGACATAAACTAATTCATAACCTAATTCACTTTTTTGTTCACATTTACAACACATGTAAAAATGGAAAGTTGTGTAAATAATAAATAATAAAAATAAATAATATAATATTAATGATATTATTATTATTATTATTATTACTCTTACTCTTTATGCATACCACAACAATAACAACACTAGTTATTACAGTATTAACACCCCAAAATTATCTCACTGGGACACCTGTCCTTTTTTTTCACCCTGCAACTTCATGTTCCTTAATTATGTCCAGTCTATGCGAGGGATGTGCCAATCAATCAGTCACTGATCAGTATCGGCTGATTCATGTGGAAAAGTACAAGGTCGATTAATGACTTTTAATGCTGATCACAAACGCAATACTCTTCAGCTGATACTATTTATTTTTAGTCCCCCGGTTGACAAGCGACTAGCAGCAAATTGTTTTTCCATACACAGTGTGGAGCCGCTCACCTAAGCTAATAATAATCACCTCCATCACGGCAAACAACCTGCATTTCTTAAGTATCATTATCAAGTAGCATTATCACTGGAGCAGGCATGATAATAGCTAAGCTAACTGCTAAGCTAGCTTTAAACAACACATGACATAAGTAGAGCACTCTTAAATCTTGGCAATGCAGCACATTCATGAAAAACACCAGAGCACTCTGGACATATAGAGGATCTTTGACTAGCATTTTTAAAGTGCATTCCTAAATAAAACAGCAGAACACTGTTCTTGGACTCTTGTTTTTTTTTCAGCACATTCTTTAAAACAGCATTACCAGCATTTTGGTGGCAGCTTCTAAAAACAGAAGAACATTCATGGCTATATAGAGGATCTTTGATTAATATTTTTGCACCATATTCCTTAAAGAGCTTATTGCTCCTGGCATTCTGGCATATAGAGAATATTTGATTAGCATTTTTGCAACATTTAAAAAAAAAAAAAAACATCAGTGAAATCTTGGCATATAGAGGATTTTTGATAAGCATTTTTGCAACGTTAAAGACAAAACCGCGGTGAAATTTTGGTATATAGAGGATCTTTGATTAGCATTTATGCAACACTTTACTAAAAATCAACCAAACACTTCTGGCGTATAGAGGATCTTTAACGAGCATTTTTGCATTACATTCCAAAAAAAACAGCAGTGCACTCTTGCATATAGATGATCTTTGACTTGCATATTTGCCATGCATTCCAAAAAACAGCAGAGCAATCTTGGTATATAGAAAAACGTTAACGAGCATTTTTACAGAACATTTATTAAAAAAACAAAACAGCCGAGCACTCCTGGCGTATTAATAATCTTTGACTAGCATGTTTGCAGCACATTCATAAACGTTAGATCACTCCTGGCATTTAAAGGATCTTCAACTAGCATTTTTGCAGCTCATTCATTAAAAAACAGCAGAGTCCTCCTGGCATATAGAGGATCTTTGATTATTTTTGCAGAACATTCATTAACATTAGAGCACTCCTGGCATATAGAGGATCTTTGACTATTTTTGCAGCACATTCATTAACATTAGAGCACTCCTGGCATACAGAGGATCTTTGACTATTTTGCAGCTATTTTGCAAAAATAGTCAAAGATCCTCTATATGCCGGGAGTGCTCTAATGACATTTTTGCTGCTCATTCCTAAAAAACAGCAGAGCACTCCTGGCATATAGACGATCTTTGACGATCTTTTTTTGAGCACGCATTGTTTTTTGTCGTGATTTAGGAACGACGAACGAGGCCCGTGAGTCATTCTTCATGGCAGCGAAGGCGTGTGCAAGTGTTAGCGTGTCGTCCGTGCGGCCGTCATACGATGAACAGTGTTCAGGTGTGATAAGCGCTCCCAGACACTCCACGCTCGGTGCCAGTAATTGTTTTGGGGATTGGCGAAGTTATCGTTGTGTTCGCAGCGCCACGGACTGCGCCCCTTCCGCCTGAGTGTGTGTGCAGCCCGTGTGCCGTGAAGGTTATCAGGCCCGTGCACCACCTTGGCGAGAGGTGGAGGCTCCCCGCAGGTTAGGGGGCATTTAGGTGTGTGTGTGTGTGTGTGTGTGTGTGTGTGTGTGTGTGTGTGTGTGTGTGTGTGTGTGTGTGTGTGTGTGTGTGTGTGTGTGTGTGTGTGTGTGTGTGTGTGTGTGTGTGTGTGTGTGTGTGTGTGTGTACGTCCCGGCAGTAAGTGGTCCCTCCGATGTCATCCTGTGGACGTCCTCCAGCTAAAAGCCGCCGGCACCCCCCCATCCCTCACCCCCCCCTGCACAATGTCACCTTTCTTCCATCCACTACCCTCCTATCATGAACCCCTCCGCCCCCCCATCCTCCTCCTTATTTGTCATTTCCCATCATCCGCCCATGTTTGCTAATCTCCGTGCTTTCTGCGCTCGCCGTCTCAATTCATCATCTGCACTTCTTCTGGGGCTCTTCTGCCGAGCCGCTGAAGGTTACCGAGCAGGCTGATAGAGAGACGACGAGGACGGCCAGGAGACGATCATAGAGGCTGACAACCTAGTCTGGGGGGGAGAGGTGGCATAAGTGGTGATTGGGGGCGGGAGGGTGGGGGTCTTATCTCGTCTGTCTTTCTAACACTTTTTTTTATTCGTAATCTCGAAATCGCCCTTTATTCTTTCTGATGTCTGCGTCTCCTTCTTACCCACAAACTTGTGTGTGTGTGTGTGTGTGTGTAGGTGTAGGTGTGTGTGTGTGTGGCTAATATGATGTGACACCTGTTAGCTGAGCCTCATGCAAATGTTTCACCCTACTTAGGTGTGTTTGAAAATGATTGATTAGTGCGTGTTGGATATGGGGGTTGGAGAGGAACCCCAGGGCAACTAGGGTTGCCCTGATAGCAATAGTTTAGTACCGGTACCAAAATGTATATCGATACTTTTTTCTAAATAAAGGGAACTACGAAACTACACTACATTAAACACCCACAGTCAAAGAACAATTTTACAAGGTTAAAATGTAAATGAAAACGCATTGAAATGACATGTTCCCTGTGCTCCTCGACTGCGGTCTGCACCGGACCGAACAGCAGGACAGGTGTAACAACTACATTATTACCTGTCACTTTTTATAACTTATTGTGCTTATTATTTAAGTGTGTGTGTGTGTGTGTGTGTGTGCGTGTGTGTGTGTGTGTGTGTGTGTGTGTGTGTGTGTGTGTGTGTGTGTGTGTGTGTGTGTGTGTGTGTGTGTGTGTGTGTGTGTGTGTGTGCGTGCGTGCGTGCGTGCGTGCGTGCGTGCGTGCGTGCGTGCGTGCGTGCGTGCGTGCGTGCGTGGCTAATATGATGTGACACCTGTTATCTGAGCTTCATGCAAATGTTTCACCCTACGTAGGTGTGTTTGAAATGATTGGTTAGTGCATGTTGAGTATGGACGCACACACACTAGGGTTGCCCTGATAGCAATATTTTAATACCAGGACCAAAATGTATATCGATACTTTTCTATACTTTTTCTAAATAAAGGAAACTACGAAACTACACTACATTAAACACCCACAGTCAAAGAACAATTTCACAAGGTTAAAATGTAAATTAAAAGGCATTGAAATGACATGTTCACTGTGCTCCTCGACTGCGGTCTGCACCGGACCGAACAGCAGGACAGGTGTAACAACTACATTATTACCTGTCACTTTTTATAATCCTTCTGCTGATGTGAATGCTTATTATTTAAATGTGTGTATGTGTGTGTGTGTGTGTGTGTGTGTGTGTGTGTGTGTGTGTGTGTGTGTGTGTGTGTGTGTGTGTGTGTGTGTGTGTGTGTGTGTGTGTGTGTGTGTGGCTAATATGATGTGACACCTGTTAGCTGAGCCTCATGCAAATGTTTCACCCTACTTAGGTGTGTTTGAAATGATTGGTTAGTGCATGTTGAGTATGGACGCACACACACTAGGGTTGCCCTGAGAGCAATAATTTAGCACCGGTACCAAAATGTATATCGATACTTTTCTATACTTTTTTAAATAAAGGGAACTACGAACTACACTACATTAAACACCCACAGTCAAAGAACAATTTTACAAGGTTAAAATGTAAATTAAAAGGCATTGAAACGGCATCGACCCTGAAGGGAACAGTCTTCCCTTCGGCTACAGTCTGCACCGGACCGAACAGCAGGACAGGTGTAACAACTACATTATTACCTGTCACTCTTTATAACTCATTGTGCCGATCTGAATGCTTAATAATTAAATATTTACCTATTTTTAAGCAAAGGTGGTAATACTAATCGCCACATTTGACGAGGCGTGTTTTAAAGCAGCTGTTGTGAGAGTAGCCTGTGTGTGTGTGTGTGTGTGTGTGTGTGTGTGTGTGTGTGTGTGTGTGTGTGTGTGTGTGTGTGTGTGTGTGTGTGTGTGTGTGTGTGTGTGTGTGTGTGTGTGTGTGTGTGTGTGTGTGTGTGTGTGTGTGTGTGTGTGTGTGCTCCTTTAAGAATGGCAGTATGTGGGGTGAGTGACGTGAGTGGGCAAGTTAGGAGAGGTTTTGATTTAGATTTTTATTAAGGATCCCCATTAGCTGGTTGCCTCAACAACCCACTAGTCTTCCTGGGGTCCACAATTCAATACAATTACAAGTAAAAGCATATAATTATAACTACACAATACAGAAAAAAATAAAAGCATCAATAAGAAAACAAGCAAACAATTTACAGTCACAGAATAATAATTACCATATAAATATAACTACACAATATAAAACCAAACAAATCATCAACGAGCAAACTAATTTAAAGACTCAGATAAAATATTACTTTCTTTTTAAAAACCTGTTTACTTTCAATGCCGGTGAGAATTGGAGGCAGGTTATTCCAGAGCGATAAAGATCTATAAATAAAACATTTCCGCAAAGCATTCTTCCTGGGACGAGGGAGTACAAAATGCCCCTCACTGGACGCCCTGGTGTTATGATCATGTATAGTGCTACTGTGAACTATTTGGGTCATGAGAAAAGCAGAAGTTTTACTACCGGTTACTGATTTGAACAATATAAGGTAGCGCTAGTATGTGTAGGAGTGGTAATAGCATGGTAGATGTCCGGTTGTGCCCTGTGGAAATTATAAATAAAGTGACTAAGTTGTAACTAATCGACGGCCTCGTCATTCCGACAAAAGAGCGGAGCCTTACGGACCCATTGTGAAGTGAAAGGTCTCCCCTGCTCTCCTCGACCACGGTCTGGGAGCCAACAAGCAGGAAAGGTGTAAAACAGTACTTGCAACGCAGTGCCTCCTTGTTTAAAGCGTCACCTTTATTGTTAGTTTTGAAGCCCAAACACCTCCATATTGCGCTTCACACAACCTTTTTATTAACCAGTAGAATTTTTGTTTTTTGCCATTCTTCCTCTCCAAGATGTTATTACTTGTATGCACTTTGTGTGTGCGTTTTGACACACTCAACATCATGAGCCTCGGCTCTGTAGGCCCCGCCGCAAAGCGGCACTCAGATGAAAGAGCGGTACCGGTACTTTTCAAAGGTGGTTTAGTGCCGATTGCAATTGATTAGTACCGTTGTACTTTGTTAGTACCGCTATATGGTACAACCCTAACACACACACACACATGCAAACGCGAACACACATTGGTGGACCACATTTCGCCAGCGGAACGCCTATTGAGGAGCACCGGTGTAAAAAGAAAAATAAGAATAATACTGAAGAAGGAAGTCTATAGCGTCAAAACAGTGCCTTGCGCGGAAAAAAAACAAAAAATGTCAACACCTCCCTAACACCACCCCCCTAAAAAATAAAAATGCGACAATGCAAAAATGTCATGCATTATAGAAAATAATTTTGTTCATGGACACATTTCGCATGACATAAAAGTCGGACACTTTGGACTTACTTGTTCTAATTTAACATTTTATTTAAAAAAGGAATGTTACAACAATATATAGTGCAGCTAACACACGGAGTCGTGGCAACATAAACAGGTGCGCGGTTCTCAGCTGGGCAGGCAATCCGAGAGAGGATTTTGAGCAAGCCTGGGCAATTATTTTGACTCGGGGGGCCAAATTTAGAGGAAAAAATGTGTCTGATGGCCGTTATATCTGATTTTTAAGAAACACTAATACAAAACCTCACAATAATGTCTGATTGAACGCTAAAAACGTTATGACAGACCACCTTTAAAAAGGAATATAATTTTAAGTTTTTTACTAAATGAGACTCCCAGAATGTACATGAAAATAAAGAATATGGGTGTAGAGGTCGCTTCCTAGCTTCCTGCTACACACGTCACAGGAGTCAGGCGTACAGATTTGAACAAAGATTTAATGTACCTCCAGAAACTCATCAATGATCTTTCCAGATACACAGATCTTTGCAGTCTCTCCCAAGTTTTTCTCTCCAGCAGGACGCAACTTTTCAGCCACGTCCGTATCCTCTCTCTCTCGCTGCTCCCGGCCGCTTACTCTGAAAGACAACAGATGATTAGATTAACACGTACCACCAGTGAAATCTAATCACCTGCCAGCTGTGTCTCGCCGTCAGCACATGCCCCGCCCCTATCCGATGGTGCTCGTCCTCAGCACCATAGACAGAGGCGGTGACCTTGGCTCCTGCATGCGTGCTGGCCACACCTCCCTCCACAGTTGGATTTACTCTATTAACTCTAAACGTCCCGATAAAACACTGAGTATTGACAACATATGAACATCACATATTCAACCATCAAGCGAAACGCAACAAAAATGCAACAAACACAGCGAAATATGAACGCAAAGGGTAAAAAAAACCCAATCTACAATCTGATATATCACTAAGCTTTAGAACTTTGTTGTAAAAATCTCCTTCCGCGTATGTCCCTGACACCCACATTTCAGGCTGGTCGGTCTGGAAACACTCTGTGGAAACGCTCCACACCCACACTGCTTGGTGCCTTGTCTGAGCTGCCGTGACGTAGATTACCATAATAACTAGTACATCATGCAAAAGCTCAGATTCCAACCATTAAAATACTTTGTATAGTTCAAGACTTACGGTCATTTGAAAACATCACTGCACATCATAATGGCAGCTTCAGTTTGGATCTTCAAGATTTAAAAAAAATATTTAGGAATGTCCGGTGGGCCAGACTCAAAAGCTCAACGGGCCTTAATTTGCCCAGGTCTGATTTTGAGAGATGTAGTTTAATTTTAGACCAGCCAACGCAAAAGCGCCAGATAAAAACCACACTCACCAAGCTTTCGTTTGATACCGTCACACATCGCGGCATTATTGTTAAGATTGAGAAACCGCAATACCGTTACATCCCTAGCTAGAAGTGTACGCTAATTTGTATTAGAAATGGCCAGCCGCAGATGATGCATGTGCATGTGCGAGCCAGTCTGCCCCACAACAAGGCATTACAGCTTCGGACTACAACTGAATAAAAAAGGGGCGGACTCGCACAAAGCTCTTCTGGTAAACCTCTTCCATATATGATGTAACAAAGGACTTAAATCCCAAACGACTCATTTGAAGGACAAACGGGTACGAAGTGGTAAGAAAAGTTGTTATATAACAGTAAGCCCTTTAAAGGTGACCTATTTCCATCTACAATTAAACACAGACAGGCCGTGCTAGCACAAAGTCTGTTTTTTTTATTTTTAAAAGGGCTAAAAACCTACTTTTTAAAAAAAGCATATGACTAATTTTAATATTGTTTTTATTTATTTTTTACTGTCTTGTTTCAATGATTTTATGATATTTTTACTCTGTAGCACTTTAAGACTCTTTAGTCAAATGTAAAATGCAATACAAATAACATCTATTATTATTATTATTATTATTAGGGCAGCACGGTGCGTGTGCTACACAATACGAAGGTCCTGCGTTCAATCCCGGGCTCGGGATCTTTCTGTGTGGAGTTTGCATGTGCTCCCCGTGACTGTGTGGGTTCCCTCCGGGTACTCCGGCTTCCTCCCACCTCCAAAGACATGCACCTGGGGATGGTTCAATCAATCAATCAATGTTTATTTATATAGCCCTAAATCACGAGTGTCTCAAAGGGCTGCACAAGCCGCCCCCCCCTGGGCGACCGGTGCAATGGACGTCGAGGTTGATTGGCAACACTAAATTGGCCCTAGTGTGTGAATGTGAGTGTGAATGTTGTCTGTCTATCTGCATGAGGTGGCCACTTGTCCAGGGTGTACCCCGCCTTCCGCCCGAATGCAGCTGAGATAGGCTCCAGCACCCCCCGCGTCCCCGAAAGGGACAAGCAGTAGAAAATAAATTGATGGATTATTATTATTAGTCTGCATGCGCCCCCAGAACAATTGAGTTCGCCCTGATGTTGAGTATCATAAATATGATGCTGTACATTAAAGGCCTACTGAAACCCACTACTACCGACCACGCAGTCTGATAGTTTATATATCAATGATGACATCTTAACATTGCAACACATGCCAATACGGCCGGGTTAACTTATAAAGTGCAATTTTAAATTTCCCGCGACATATCTGCTGAAAACGTCTTGGTATGATGATGCTGCGGATGTGACGTCACGAGTTAGACAGGACATTTTAGTCCAGCACCGCGGCCAGCTTAAAGTCGTTAGTTTTCATCGCAAAATTCCACATGATTCTGGACATCTGTGTTGGCGAATCTGTTGCAATTTGTTCATTGCATTATGGAGAAAGAAGCTGAGCAAGCAAAGAAGAAAGTTGTTGGTGCGAAGCGGAGTATTTTGCGAGGGAAGTCAGCAACACAACAACGCCGGCGTTTCATTGTTTACATTCCCAAAAGATGCAGTCAAGATCGAAGAACTCGGACAACAGAGACTCTTACCAGGAGGAATTTGACTTCGATACACAGACGCCTGTAGAGAACTGGGACAACACATACTCTTACCAGGATTACTTTGATTTGGATACACAGACGCAGACGCGGTACCGTGAGTACACAGCTGCGCTTCCAAACATTTGATCGCTTGCCCGTACGTGCGTGTCACGTACGTAACTTTGGTTAAATATATAAACTTTATGAACCTTGGGTTAGGTGAACGGTCCTTTGGGCTGAGTGAGTGTGTGTGTTGTGCAGGTGTTTGAATTGTATTGGCGGGTTATATGGACGGGAGCTAGTAGCTAGGAGCCAGCATAACAAACACCTAGGTGTTTGTTAGGCGGGATTAATTTGTGGAATATTAAATATAAGCCTGGTTGTGTTGTGGCTAATAGAGTATATATATGTCTTGTTTTTATTTACTGTTGTAGTCATTCCCAGCTGAATATCAGGTCCCACCCGCCTCTCACAGCATCTTCCCTATCTGAATCGCTTCCACTCCCCACTAGTCCTTCACTTGCACTTTCCTCATCCACAAATCTTTCATCCTCGCTCAAATTAATGGGGAAATCGTCGCTTTCTCGGTCCGAATCGCTCTCACTTCTGGCCGCCATCACTGTAAACAATAGGGAACCTTGCGGAAATGTTCAACTGACTACGTCACGCTACTTCCGGTAGGGGCAAGGCTTTTTTTTGTCAGATACCAAAAGTTGCGATCTTTATCGTCGTTGTTCTCCACTAAATCCTTTCAGCAAATATATGGCAATATCGCGAAATGATCAAGTATGACACATAGAATAGATCTGCTATCCCCGTTTAAATTAAAAAAAATAATTTCAGTAGGCCTTTAAAAGGTCATGTTTATTTTTTTGTTTTCCCTTCGGGGGAATGGGGGGTGTATCTGAGGCCAATCACAGCTTTGTCTTCATCTGAAATTCTAACCAGCGCTCACAGTCATTACTAGTCCGTCTGCTCTCCTGCTGGCAGGCTGCAGAAACGGCAGAGCTTTGCACTAAAGTTTCACTTTAAAGCCTTGAAGACCACAACTACACCCCCAATCCCCCTTCACCGCCCGTCCCTGCTGCATTGCTATTGATAAAGCCAATCTGTCACTTTCCTTTCGCACCTTGGCCTTCAATGTTTTTCCCTGGCATTCAGCAGATCAGTGTCTGCTATTTACACATTATGCATCTTCTTCCCAACAATCTGCGCTGTCATCTTTCAATTTTCCCTCCTTTTTTTAGAAGACCCTCCCCTCTTCTGGCATCCCATCCCACTATCTCCTCGCTTCCCATGCCTTATCGCCACCCATACGTTCCTTCATCTCGCGTTCTCCCGGACATCTGTCGCTATCTCCCCCCTCCCCCCCCCCCGCCCCCTCCGCCTTCCTTCTCCCAGCTTCGAAATTGAACCATCAGCGTCGACACACACCCGACACGGCCAAAGCTCGGCACCCAAGAAACAGGCCAGGAAAAACAAGATCAAGTGTAGAAATACATTTTGTATTGTGTAGCTGAGTGAAGGCATTCAAACATTTTCATTTATTTACTGACTTTCCACAACTAACTAGGCAAAAAACGAAGTCAAATGTTTCTTAAAGTGAAAACTGCCCATCATTCATACATACTATACATAATCACAATACCAGGGCATCCAGTGAGGGGCATTTTGTACTCCCTCGTCCCAGGAAGAATTTTTTGCGGAAATCTTTCATTTATAGATCTTTATCGCTCTGGAATAACCTGCCTCGAATTCTCACCAGCATTGAAAGTAAACAGGTTTTTAAAAAGAGAGTAATATTTTATCTGAGTTTTTAAATTAGTTTGCTCGTTGATGATTTGTTTGGTTTTATATTGTGTAGTTATATTTATATGGTAATTATTATCTTGTGACTGTAAATTGTTTGCTTGTTTTTTATTGATGCTTTTATTTTTTTCTGTATTGTGTAGTTATAATTATATGCTTTTACTTGTAATTGTATTGAATTGTGGACCCCAGGAAGACTAGTGGGTTGTTGAGGCAAACAGCTAATGGGGATCCTTAATAAAAATCAAATCAAATCAAATTCACAATCCCTCATAAGAACACTTTCCCTTTTCTGTGCGTTCTAAAGAGTAAAAAACTGCTAGAAGGAGTTAGGGGTGTTGAACTCGTTTTCACTGAGGGCCACATCGTAGTTATGGCTGCCCTCAGAACTGTGAATAATCTAATAATATAAATGTATAGGGACTCACCTCGTGATATTATTATGACAATTATTTTGGCAATTTGATGCTTATATTTTTTTACACACACAAAAAAATATTTTGATTTTGCAGTTGCCAAAATTGTGTCGTAAAAGCCAAATTACATATTACTGCCATATTACTGTAAATAATAATAGATACTATTGTTTTGTTTTTTAATAGTAAAATTCTGCCGACTGAGCTGCCATTTTGTTACCTATTGTCATTTCTACAGTGTACAATTTCAGTGTTAGCATGGAATTTTCATAATGGGGTCCCAGGGACCCCATCAAGTCTTAAAAATGGGGACCCACAGTAAATTTTTGGGGTCCCGCTTTTTTGTAAGCGTTTTGAAAACAAATGATAAATGTATGCATTATCCTGTTATATCTCACATTCTATGTTGTGTTTTGGAAAAAAGGTTGTCATAAACGTTACTTAATAAATTCAAAAAAATAATACAAAAGAAAACAATTTTTTATGCATATGTAAATGTATTCAGTTATAAACATTCAACTTTCTTCTTCCCTTCATGGATCTAAACTTTACCGCTACCGGTAGTTTTTTTCTATATTTTTATTGTAATATTTTCAGAATGTGTTTGTTCTATTTTTGGCCAAAGTAAGACAAAGAAAACAATCTGAAGTTGTCTTTATTTTTTAGTTTTAATGCCATGATTTTATTGTGCACAGATTTTCCTCCATGCGGCCCCTGAGCTAAAATGAGTTTGACACCCCTGAACTGTTGCTAAGGCCATATTGTCGAGGTAATAATCATAAAAAAACAGATTTATTTGATCCGGTCATGAAATTATGATAATGGTGCACCAGGGCATACATGCATTATTTATTTAACGCTTACATCTCTATAGTCTTCAACTTCAGATCTATCCGTCAATTCTAAATTTGTATTTTTTTATTTTTAATGTTGTTTTTTAATTTATTTTTTCTGCCCTTTTTGTCAAAGAAAACAACATTTTTTTATGGTAAACACACACAATATGCAAAATCTTCCTCAAAAAATATTTTACAAAGTAGAATATATCATGTGAAGTAATTGGAGCCTTGGATAGGTCAATAATTCTTTAAAAAACGGTTAAAAAGGTTGACTTTACACTCACCCTAGTGTTTACCGTGAAGTCTTTCTTTTGACAGGGTCTCGCGGTAAAGTTGTCCGAGTGCAAAGTGAGGCAGTATTTGTCATTGATAATTTTTCGGCGAATCAAAATTGAACAAATTGTACCGGAAAGTTAATTACTTTGAAGTCGACCAATAAACGCAATAAACGGGGACGGCAAATATAAAGAAAACAGAACACTGGCGGAAAGCGATAATCGATAAAAAAAACAACAACAAGCAAACAGGGCAGGGTAGGTAAAAAATATAAATTAATCAGTGTCCCGGGACGCGAGAACTTCCAGAAATTCGCGTACTTTCTGATTTCAACGCGTAAAAAGACACAAAAAGTGCGTTAACGCCAACAGCGCAATTTGATGGATAATGTTCTTTGAAATCATAAGTCAAGCAGATATTTATTATTATTATTTTTATTTTTTATTAAATACAAGTTTCAAAAATATGATAGTATTATATTTGTTGGATTATTTGATAATATTAAAGTTGAAAAAATATGCAATTGCAAGCAATACATGTATTTTTTTGCCGTCAAAATGTAAAGAATACATCTAGTAAGAAAAGAGAAAGTAATTTATTTCCAGGCATTCCCGGGCCACGTTAAAATTATGTGGCCCCCCAACCTTGACTTTGGCACCTGTGATGTAGATAATGGGGATTCAGCTAAAAAAAATATCCCAAAACTTCTAACAATGTTTTTATATACCATCATTTCTTACAGAATGCACCTTAATATAAGCTGCACCCATCTAATTTTTGGACATCTTTTATTTTGTACAGGCGCAAAAACTCAAACGTCATTACGCCGATTTTGAGCTGTGAGTACCATTAAATAGTTTACAGTTCACACCGTTCTCTACCAGGGAGTAAAATGTAATTTTCCGCAAAACCGACTTATCTTTTGCATTTTATCGTTGAATATTCCGTTTTTCTTCAGAAAGCGACAAGCTCCCTGCTGTCTTTGTTAACAATGTCAATGTAAACCCCGAACCCCTCTGTCCAGGGATCACCCAAAAAAGGTGTTTGTCTCTATACATTTTTGTGATTCATGTGGATTTTTCAAATTGGGAGTTTCATTTTGGTTGTTACATTTTTTTTTATTGCAGCCTTCGTGAAAAGCTCCAAAAAAAACATTGATTTACGCAAAACAAAGAAAATGACTATATCTGTTTTGGGGTCTGAACTCTTCCATTGTTGGCCGCACAAGTCTATAAGCCGCAGGTGTACACATTGAAACATAAAATATTTACACAGGGGCTTTTGTTCATCCACAAATGTTTGGGTTTTTTCTTCTTTGGTGGCGGGTTTTATCTTCTTTGGCTTTGGGGCTGCGTCTTGTGCATTTCGTCATGTCTTCTACATAACAAGGGTGAGTCCATAACGCACTGAATTATTGTTTAAGTTCATTTGATTTACAAAAGCCAAAAACAGTGAAGTTGACACGTTGTGTAAATCGTAAATAAAAACAGAATACAATGATTCGCAAATTATTTTCAACTTATATTCAATTGAATAGACTGCAAAGACAAGATACTTAAGGTTCAAACTGCTAAACTTTGTTATTTTTTGCAAATATTAGCTCCTTTGGAATTGGATGCCTGCAACATGTTTCGAAAAAGCTGGCACAAGTGGCAAAAAAAGACTGAGAAAGTTGAGGAATGCTCATCAAAAACTTATTTGGAACATCCCACAGGTGAACAGGCTAATTGATTGGGTATAAAAGTAGATTCCATGAAAAGCTCAGTCATTCACAAACAAGGATGGGGCGAGGGTCACCACTTTGTCAACAAATGCGTGAGCAAATTGTCGAACAGTTTAAGAACAACGTTTCTCAACCAGCTATTGCAAGGAATTTAGGAATTTCACCATCTACGATCCCTAATATCATCAATAGGTTCAGAGACTCTGTAGAAATCACTGCACATTGAATGCCGTGACCTTTGATCCCTCAGGCTGTACTGCATCAAAAAGCGACATCAGTGTGTATAGGATATCACCACATGGGCTCAGGAACACTTCAGAAAACCACTGTCAGTAACTAAAGTTTGTCGCTACATCTGTAAGTGCAATTTAAAACTTTACTATGCAAAGAGAAAGCCATTTATCAACAGCACCCAGAAACCCTCCCGGCTTTGGTGGGCCTGAGCTCATCTAAGATGGACTGATGCAAAATGGAAAAGTGTTCTGGGGTCTGACGAGTCCACATTTCAAATTGTTTTTGGAAACTGTGGACGTCGTGTCCTCTGGACCAAAGAGGAAAAAAAAACCATCCAGATTGTTATAGGCGCAAACTTCAAAAGCCAGCATCTGTGATGGTATGGAGGTGTATTAGTGCCCAAGGCATGGGTAACTTACACATCTGTGAAGGCGCCATTAATGCTGAAAGGTACATACAGGTTTTGGAGAAACATATGTTGCCATCCAAGCAACGTCGTTTTCATGGACGCCCCTGCTTATTTCAGCAAGACAATGCCAAGCCACATTCTGCACGTGTTACAACAACGTGGCTTCATAGTAAAAGAGTGCGGGTACTAGACTGGCCTGCCTGTAGTCCAGACCTGTCTCCCATTGAAAATGTGTGGCGCATTATGAAGCCTAAAATACCACAACGGAGACCCCGGACTGTTGAACAACTTAAGCTGTACATCAAGCAAGAATGGGAAATAATTCCACCTGAAAAGCTTTAAAAAATTGGTCTCCTCAGTTCCCAAACGTTTACTGAGTGTTGTTAAAAGGAAAGGCCATGTAACACAGTGGTAAAAATGCCCCTGTGCCAACTTTTTTGCAATGTGTTGCTGCCATTAAATTCTAAGTTAATGATTATTTGCAAAAAAAAATTAAGTTTGTCAGTCCGAACATTAAATATCTTGTTTTTGTAGTCCATTCAATTGAATATACCGGTATGTTGAAAAGGATTTGCAAATCATTGTATTCTGTTTTTATTTACGATTTACACAACGTGTCAAATTCACTGGTTTTGGATTTTGTGATATGAACAATTCTATGAGTCCACTTTGACCTGTTCCGCAATTTTATTGGTCCGATGTGACGAGGCGAAATTTATTGGCGACACGTGAATCTTGTGGGCCCGGAATAATCCCTAAATTAGCCGCAGTATTGTCTAAAGCGTGGGAACAAAGGAGCGACTTACAGATCGGAAATGACGGTACATGTAGTGACAGGCATGAAACCATATAGTGTTAACATGTCATAAGTACAGTATTTTGGTAATTTTAAGCATTACCGCAACTTTTTTCTTGGGCGCATTGATTTCATAGGGCGCATCACAACAAACGCTACTTCCGTCAACAACACCAGTAGCAAGAACGTTGTCTGTGCTCGCCGTGTCCAAACAAAACATGAAACGTGGTTTGATACTTTACAGATCATTTGGTTGATTATTCATAGTAGCTCATTTAACTTGTTTCTCAGTCAGTACAGATTGTTGTCTTACTGCATTGTACTGTGAGTGAGAAGTAAGATGCTGTGTTACTACGCCAGAAAAGTAGTTCCTCTGTGCTAGCTGCTACAGTGACAATGTTGCTATATTGTAGTTTGGTTAATATAGTATTGACAGTAGATGGAGCGTTGTTGGCGGTTATTGGATGTTTTTTGGAGAGGGCTTTATAGGCAAAATAGATTACCGTATTTTCCGGACTATAAGGCGCACTTAAAATCCTTTTTTTCCCTCAAAACTCAACAGTGCGCCTTATAACCCGGTGCGTCTAATGTACGGAAAAATTCCGGTTTTGCTTACTGACCTCGAAGCTATTTTATTTGGTACATGGTGTAATGATAAGTGTGACCAGTAGATGGCAGTCAAACATAAGAGATACGTGTAGACTGCAATATGACTCAAGTAAACAACAACAACATTGTATATGTTCCATTGAAAATATAGAAAATTACACACGGCGCTCAAAAATCTATCAAAATGTTTTAGTACGACTTTGGTAAGCTATGAAGCCGCACCGCTTGATGGATGTGCTTCAACATGCGAGTATTATTATGGTGTGTGTATAAGGTAAAACATATTATCTGGCGTTTTGTTTCGCAATATTATGCAAAAGCAACTTTTCTTACCTTCTGGTACCTGCTGATCCGTATTTGGGATCTGCATAAGTCCTGAAAAATTGCATGTAGTCGATAAGCTTCTTCTTTTTCTCAATCTTCTTGTTATGTGACATTCATCCTCCGCTGTTGCCATTTCTAATATAAAGTAGTGTAAAGTTCTTACTTATATCTGTCAGTAAACTCGCCATGAAAGCGCTAAAACATACCGGTGTAGTGAGTTTACATTATTCACCCAAGGAACTGTAGTTATTAGAGACACATTTCACGTTACACATTTCCGGCGGATGAGGAGATGCTTCTCCGTTATTGATTGAAGTAAAGTCTGAATGTCATTAAAACAGTTAGCTCCACTTTTTGACACTTCTTCCACTCCCGTCCTTGCACGCTACACCGCTACAACAAAGATGACGGGGAGAAGACGCGGCCGAAGGTGAGCCACGTAAATAAGACCGCCCACAAAACGGCGCATCCTGAAGCGACTGTCAGAAAGCGGCTTGAAGATGATCTGTAAAACATCATCTATGCAACATTTCGACCAAAGAACCACCATTACATGTTATGTAGACTGACTGATTGATTGATTGATTGAAACTTGTATTAGTAGATTGCACAGTACAGTTCATATTCCGTACAATTGACCACTAAATGGTAACACCCGAATACGTTTTTCAACTTGTCGGGGTCCACGTAAATCAATTCATGGTACAAATATATACTATCATCATAATACAGTCATCACACAAGTTAATCATCAGAGTATATACATTGAATTATTTACATTATTTACAATCCGGGGGGTGGGATGAGGAGGGTTTGGTTGATATCAGCACTTCAGTCATCAACAATTGCATCATCAGAGAAATGGACATTGAAACGGTGTAGGTCTGACTTGGTAGGATATGTACAGCAAGCAGAGAACATAGTGAGTTCAGATAGCATAAGAAAAGTATATACATTAGAAATACATTTGATTATTTACATTTGGTTATTTACAATCCGGGGAGGTGGGATGTGGTGGGGGGAGGGTGTTAGTCAGGGGTTGAAGTTGCCTGGAGGTGTTGTTTTAGTGCGGTTTTGAAGGAGGATAGAGATGCACTTTCTTTTACACCTGTTGGGAGTGCATTCCATATTGATGTGGCATAGAAGGAGAAAGAGTTAAGACCTTTGTTAGATCGGAATCTGGGTTTAACGTGGTTTGTGGAGCTCCCCCTGGTGTTGTGGTTATGGCGGTCAGTTACGTTTAAGTGTTTTACATTTAGAAAAAATAATAATAATTTGACTCCTTTAATGCGCTCTATAATCCAGATTGCTTTATATATGAAAAAAGATTGAAAATACGATAATCCTCATTACCCGCACAGTTAGCCACCACGTGCTAGCAGTTTTCCACTATTTAGAACACACAGCAATGATGGGATTTTATTTTGGAGTGCAATTTACCTTTAAATGTTCTGAACTCCTTCCCATTCAAGTCTGCAGTTGCCAATGCACAAATGTCGATAGCATCATGTTATTGTGCCTCTTTAGACAGATTAGGTACACGAATACAACAAAAACCAGACCGTTGTATTCTCCTGAGAGCATGTCCACTGCAGAGAATAACATGTAGTCTGCATACTGACACACAGAGACTTTGTTAACGTGGCTTGGTCATGGTGTCGGGAAACGGTTTCAGTTTCAGACCCAGTTTTTTGAGGGAGGGGATCATACTTGCCAGGAATTCCTTTTTTTTCCCCCTCAGTAAACAACAGCTCCCTCAGTGCCGACAGCACTCGTGCAGCTGTCGATCTTGCCACTCACTTGTGTTTTTAGCTATTTAAACACACTGTCTCGACTCAGTAAATAAACACTACTGTACTCTGACTACTCTAAAGAATCATGTGGAGTATGTAATCTATAATTTCAGTGAGCATTTGTGTGTGTTTCTTTCGTTAGAAATACACTTTGCAGAAACATCATCCTTCTCAAGCGAGTCAGAGCTTATCTTCTGGTCGCTCACACGCAATGACCTGGCGACACAGAAACCTTGTTAACGTTTAGGCTCGTCATCATGTCGGAAACCGTTTCAGCTTCAGGCGCAGTTTTCCAAAGGAGCAGATTGTACATACCAGGACTTTCTGTATAACCACAATGAACCGCAGCTCTCCTCTCGTGCAGCCCCGGGCTTGGCTGTCGTTGTTGCCACTCCCCTTTTTTGCCAGCTATTTTGACACCTGTGGCTGTTTCTTGACTCGGTAAATAAACACTGCATGTAAACATAAAATGAAATAATAAAATATCAAATAATACATACTACTCTTATATATGATTTTTAATTGTATTTAATAAAGCAATACATTTAATTAAAAACATTTATAAATTGTATGTGATGAAATAAGTGAAATAATATATATATTTTTATAACATTTTAATGTTATTCATTACATATTACGAAAAAGAGCATTTTATAGAGCAACAATATTTTAAACATTTATAAAAAATCTAGGAGAGGCTGATTGAATGTGGTGGGAGCTGTTTGCTCGTCTTTATCTTTGTTGAAGCGATGTTCACTTGGGGGTGGTGACGCTTCAAATGGGTTAGCATGTTTGACGTGTTGGCAGAAGCATGCTTTACCGCTGCTGAACAATGTCGGCAAACCTCCGTCCTCCATTGTTGTATCGCAAGTGTTCCCAAACGGGAGATCTTAACGAGGCAAGAGGGTCTTCCCGCTCTTTTATATGTTGTCCTAGCCCGGTCGTTGCTAGCATGCCGTGTGTTGTACCTCGGTATGCATTGTTTACACAACGTGCGGTGTGCTACTTAATATGTCCGTGTGGAAACTCGTTCGGTACACCTCCGAACCGAACCGAAACCCCCACAAATACACGTACCGTTACGCCCCTAGTATTTATTAATAAACGAACAAATAGGGAGAGCAACGAGAAGTGCTCTGCCCGGACTGACTAAGAAGAAAACAAAACAAAAGAAAACTGCTGAAACCCAGCAAAAAACTTACAGGAAATGTGGAGCAGAAGGCGTCCACAAAGTAGTGCGTATTAGGCTGAGCATCAAAAGGCTCCTGTGTAGTCCAGTGAACAGATAGTAGAAACAAAGGTAGAAATAGGATCAACTTAAATAGACTTGACTGCAAACAGAAAACAGGTGAGGGGAAATGCTCCGGGACAGAAGTGAAGCAGCCATGGGAAAACACCAACAAAACCGGAAGAGCCGCCAAAATAAAAAGCACAGGACAGGAACTAAAACATTAAACACAGAAGGAACACCAACAAAACGCAACATAAGGCGTGACAAAAATTATACATATTTTAATATGGTAGTGTTTTATTTGATAAATTGATAAATATGATAAAAATGTGTATAGAAACAAACACATATTGCTTATATCAGGGGTCCTTAATTTTTTTACCTCAGGGCCCAACTTTTTCACTAAGAGAGGCTCAGGGCCCAATCAAATATTAACACTGAATTAGTATTCTTACTCTTGATTTTAATCATATTCAATTATTTTATCTTACCTACTTACAGTTTTCAACCTCGTCAGACTATAAAAATGGGACCCATAACCTCCCTGCTTGGCACTCAGCAACATAGGGTTGGAGTTGGGGGTTAAATCACCAAAATGATTCCCGGGTGTGGCGCCGCTGCTGCCCACTGCTCCCCAAGGGGATGGGACAAATGCAGAGGACAAATTTCACCACATCTAGTGTGTCAATCATTGGTACTTTAATCTTTAATCTTTCATCTTAAAATGATATGAAACCATGTATATTGCCAAGGCTTAGGTCAGGCTAATTACAAAAATAAATACTAATCAAATATACTGCAAAAGGGGCTCTTAAAAACTGATGAAAAATAAATAAATGCACATACCATTACTCAGTGCTAAAATAATAAGTAATAATATATGAAAATCCATCCATCCATCCATTTTCTACCGCTTGTCCCTTTCGGGGTTGCGAGGGGTGCTTGAGCTCAGGATCTCAGCTGCATTTGGGTGGAAGGCGGTGTACACCCTGGACAAGGCGCCACCTCATCGCAGAATATATGAAAATACACTACCCTTCAAAAGTTTGGGGTCACATTGAAATGTCCTTATTTTTGAAGGAAAAGCACTGTACTTTTCAATGGAGATAACTTTAAACTAGTCTTAACTTTAAAGAAATACACTCTATACATTGTTATGTGGTAGATGACTATTCTAGCTGCAAATGTCTGGTTTTTGGTGCAATATCTACATAGGTGTATAGAGGCCCATTTCCAGCAACTATCACTCCAGTGTTCTAATGGTACAATGTGTTTGCTCATTGGCTCAGAAGGCTAATTGATGATTAGAAAACCCTTGTGCAATCATGTTCACACATCTGAAAACAGTTTAGCTCGTTACAGAAGCTACAAAACTGACCTTCCTTTGAGCAGATTGAGTTTCTGGAGCATCACATTTGTGGGGTCAATTAAACGCTCAAAATGGCCAGAAAAGGAGAACTTTCATCTGAAACTCGACAGTCTATTCTTGTTCTTAGAAATGAAGGCTATTCCACAAAATTGTTTGGGTGACCCCAAACTTTTGAACGGTAGTGTATGTTTCCTAAATAATCTGTCAATATTTTTTTTTAGTGCAAATAAAAATACAGTGTCACCACTTTTGTCATCATTTTTGCGCTTAAGAAACTTCTCAATCTGTTTGTTTGACATTTTCTTTACTGCCACACATGGTAGAAAAGTGTATTACAACTGAGCACCACTGCGGCCATTACGCACCACAGCTGAGAATCAGATATTTTTAGGCGGCCCAAAAATGGGCACTGGCCTTATGGTTAAGAAACACCGATAAATAGCGTTATAGTAATATACCGTAGGACGATTAGCTGTTGAAATGTGACGGTATTCACTTTGTGCGATACTGTACACAAGTGTGTGATACAACAATTTAAACACACTGCAGCTTTTCTGAGGCGGGCGTCTTCTCATCCGACACAGCTGCCGCCCGAACCGCGGGGATGACTCCATGAATTATGAAAGGCCACCAGCCCATCAGTGCGGCGCTCTGAGAGGTGAAGCGCCTAGTGAGCGACACATACTGTACGTGCAGACTGAAGAAGAACAGAGAGGAGGAGATAAACTATGCATGCGTGAGAAGGCTTTTGTCTCACCAATCTGTGCCTCGTGACGCCGCATCAAGTCCAGATCTTGACCGTCTGCTACGTTCTCCAGGCTCCTTACAAAGACAACAATGTGACACAATGACAATAGCGAGGTGTGTGCACTTGGATTCAAAGATGGCCCATTGTTGTTGGCGCCAATCATCTCAGTCTTAGGGTAGGTTTGCGTTACACCATCTCAGCTGGGAGATGAATCCAAGAGTTCTGGACATATTTGATGCAACTGTCTTGTTGTCTGGGCGATGCAAACTCTAAAACTCTGGAGAAATATGTCCAGAATTTCACTGCCCTAAAACGGATCAGCCAAAACATGTTTTTATACAGTCAGGTAACATTTTGTTGGTCATTTTATTTTAATGCCTTTAGTAATTTTTGTTTTTTATTTTTTACATAGTACATAACTAGAGATGTCCGATAATGGCTTTTTTGCCGATATCCGATATTCCGATATTGTCCAACTCTTAATTACCGATTCCGATATCAACCAGTGTTTCCCATAAACTGCCAAGATACCTGTGGCGGTGGGGGCGTGGCCATGGGCGTGGTCATCATGACATCATCGAGTAATTTGCATAATTTAGTGCAATTATATGATTTTCTCTAAAAAGGCTCAAAAAATGTATACTTGCCAATTAATAATAACAGTTTTGTTTTAAACGTCCATCCATCCATCCATCCATCCATCCATTTTACAATATAATTACAACACTTTATGTACATATTTATATACAGATTTGAACAATAAATTATTCACTGAAATATATTTATTAATTGTGGTTCTTACAAAAAATATATCTTATAAAATATAAAAGCTAAAATGTCTCTTAAAGCTCTGCCCCTTTAATTAGTGCATACTAAATCATTTAACTTTAGCTTACTACTACAACCATATTATTTACCAGCAACATAAAGTGAAACAGAGGCAGAGGTGTCCTGCCACAGTCAGTAACAAATAAACAGAAAACAGTAGTGGTCAAATACAAATAAGGCAACAAAGAGAAGTATCCTACACTTCTCTTTTGTAAAGTAAATCTGAACAGCCTATATGGGTATCTACATCAACTATATGATTTGCCTGAGAAGTTGGACAGGACAAAAACAATTAAAAAAATTTAAAAAATTAAAAAAATTAAATAAAAATAAAAAAATCTATTTGTGGCGGACGTAATTCTTTCGTGGTGGGCCGCCACAAATAAATGAATGTGTGGGAAACACTGTCAACCAATATGATATAAACTAGGGGTGTCCAAAGTGCGGCCCGGGGGCCATTTGTGGCCCGCAGCTAATTGTTTACCGGCCCGCCACACATTCTGGAAATACTATTGTAAAAATAAAAAAGAACATTAAAAAAAGTGGAATGAGGTGAAATCTAACGAGAAAAAGTTGCAATATTGACACAAAAGCTGCCATGCAGGCTGTTTTTTTTTTTCTTTTTTCTTTCTTCATTTTTCTTTTTTTGCCATTGCTCAAAAAAAAAAAATAATGAAAACAAATCCATGTTATAATGAATTATTTTCAGGGCTCAAATTACTTCAAATATTTCACTTTAAAATGTTTTATGTGGTAAATATTGCATATATTGTGTAGTAGCCATATAAAAACATCAAAGTTTTCTTTGACAAAAGCGCATAAGACAAACAAAATAATAGTTCCAGCATAAAATTGACAGATATATCTGAAGTTGATCTCGTAACTTAAGTGTTGAAAGTGAAAGAAAAACCTAATAAAAATGTATCACTTTATGAGTGGCGCACCTTTTGGATCCCAAATATATTTAGTGATTTTTTATTTATCTTTTCACTGTGATTACTCAAAAATATGAAATAATTAAAATCAATGGTGTCCTGCATTATTGATCTTTTAGGGCTCTAATTACTAAATACTGCATATTTCAGTTTTACTATAAAAGAAACAAAGTTGTTTTTGACAGAAAAGCCATAAAACATTTTTTTTAATTTGTATTACTTTATATCAACTTGAAGTTGATATAGAGATTTACTGTAAGTGTTAAATAATTTAAAAAAAATAATAATCTGACTTATTTAACATTTTAATGGCTGAGACCCTTTATGGTCCCCGGGACCCCTAAAGGTAAAATAAATAAAAAATGCATATATTTTGTTATGGTTTGAAAATGAAAAATATCAAAATGGCCCCCACGTGCTTTAATTTTTCCGTGTGCGGCCCTCAGTGGAAAAAGTTTGGACACCCCTGATATAAACAGTCAAGGAATTAACACATTATTATGCCTAATTTTGTTGTGATGCCCCGCTGGATGCATTAAACAATGTAACAAGGTTTTCCAAAATAAATCAACTCAAGTTATGGAAAAAAATGCCAACATGGCACTGCCATATTTATTATTGAAGTCATAAAGTGCATTATTTTTTTTAACATGCCTCAAAACAGCAGCTTGGAATTTGGGACATGCTCTCCCTGAGAGAGCATGAGGAGGTTGAGGTGGGCGGGGTTGGGGGGGCAGGGTTGAAATGTGGGGGGTAAGGGGTAACAGGGGTGTATATTGTAGCGTCCCGGAAGAGTTAGTGCTGCAAGGGGTTCTGGGTATTTGTTCTGTTGTGTTTATGTTGTGTTACGGTGCGGATGTTCTCCCGAAATGTGTTTGTCATTTTTGTTTGGTGTGGGTTCACAGTGTGGCGCATATTTGTAACATTGTTAAAGTTGTTTATACGGTCACCCTCAGTGTGACCTGTGTGGCTGTTGACCAAGTTTGCCTTCCATTCACTTGTGTGTGTGAAAAGCAGTAGATATTATGTGACTGGGCCGGCACGCAAAGGCAATGCCTTTAAGGTGTATTGGCGCTCTGTACTTCTCCCTACGTCCGTAGACACAGCAGCGTTTTAAAAAGTCATACATTTTACTTTTTGAAACCGATACCGATAATTATGAAACCGATACCGATAATTTCCGATATTACATTTTAAAGCATTTATCGGCCGATAAATATCGGCAGTCCGATATTATTGGCAATCCCTATATATAACATTACTATCTGGTGTATATTCTTGTCGTGTCGCCAACTAGTGGCCTGGCATGCATATTGCAGCCTATTACATCATTAAATTTTTACAATTGTTTTGATGTCTTCAAAAAGGTAAATGGGAACAAAAAAATCCAGTTTTACCAAGTTGTTTGTGTTTTTTCACAAAACTACATTGCCATCTAGTGGCCTGGTATAGGCATAAGCTGATGAAATCAATAAAACTACTTAAATCAAACAATTAAAAAATAATTTGACATCTTTTCAATTTATAAATTGCCATGTTTGTGTGTTTGTTGCCATGTTTGTGTGTTTGTTTTCTTCGTCTCTACTACTGGTCACTACTCTCTACTTGCTACTCACTAATCACTACTCGCTAGTCGCAGCACTGTACTTGCTAGTCACCACTTGATAGTAGTTAGTCGCTAGCCGCTCCTCATTAGCTGCTACTTGCTAGTCACTACTTGCCACTTGCTAGTCGCTACTTGCTAGTCGCTCCTCACCAGCTGCTACTCGCTAGTTACTACTTGTTAATCATTGCTCGCTAGTCGCTACTTGCTAGTCGCTACCTGCTACTTGCTAATCTCTATTCACTAGTCACTACTCGCTATTCGCTTCTCTCTTCTTGCTACTCAATAGTCACTACTCGCTAGTCACTACTCTCTACTTACTACTCACTAGTCACTACTCGCTAGTCACTACTTGCTAGTAGTTAGTTGCTAGCCGCTCCTCGCTAGCTGCTCCTCGCTAGCTGCTCCTCGCTAGCTGCTCCTCGCTAGCTGCTACTTGCTAGTCACTACTCGCCACTTGCTATTCGCTACTCGTTACTTGCTAGTCACTCCTCGCCAGCCGCTACTTGCTAGTTACTACTCGCTAGCCCCTACTCGTTAATCATTACTCGCTAGTCACTACTTGCTAGTCGCTACCTGCTATTTGCTCATTTCTATTCACTAGTCACTACTCGCTATTCACTTCTCTCTACTTGCTACTCATTAGTCACTACTCGCTAGTCACTACTCTCTACTTACTACTCACTAGTCACTACTCGCTAGTCGCTAGTCACTACTTGCTAGTAGTTAGTTGCTAGCCACTCCTCGCTAGCTGCTCCTTGCTAGCTGCTACTCGCTTGCTGCTACTTGCTAGTCACTACTCGCCACTTGCTATTCGCTACTCGTTACTTGCTAGTCACTCCTCGCCAGCCGCTACTCGATAGTTACCACTCACTAGCCCCTACTTGTTAATCATTACTCGCTAGTCACTACTTGCTAGTCGCTACCTGCTACTTGCTAATTTATATTCACTAGTCACTACTCGCTATTCAGTTCTCTCTACTTGCTACTCAATAGTCACTACTTGATAGTCACTACTCTCTACTTGCTACTCACTAGTCACTACACTCCACTTGCCAGTCACTACTTGCTAGTAGTTAGTCACTAGCCGCTCCTCGCTAGCTGCTACTTGCTAGTCACTACTCGCCACTTGCTATTCGCTACTCGTCACTTGCTAGTCGCTACTTGTTAGTCGCTACTCACAACTCGCCAGTGATAAGCACTGCAAAGTAACAAAAAATAAGAGGAAAAAAAAGACGATTGTAAAGCCAAATATCTAATGTGCAAATATTTTGACTTTAAAACAACATGAACCAATTAACACAAACAAACTTGTATGCCAAAATGTTGGAAAATGATGGCAACAATAACAATAATAACAAATCAAACAACAAAACACTCAACCCAGATTTTCCAAATGGGGACAAAAAACTTCAAGAAGCAGAGGTTAAGAGTCCATTTTATTTTTGTTTGTTTACTTATTTCGGCCAGTTAAAAGTTAATTACCTTCCAATTGCAATGTTAAAATATACTCTTTTGTAGTACAAGTTTATTCCGTTTGAAATGGTCACTGGCAATATTATTATTATTATACAAGTGCTGACCATACATAATGCTGACATTATCGTTTATCAGCAATCATTTGTGTATTGTCCAACAAAATGTGTTATCGGCACATGCAGGCCTAGTCTGGCGTGTACGATGCAGCGATTTAGGCATTTTTATATTTACGGATTGTGACGTCTTCAAAAACGTAAATGGAAACAGAAAGTCCAGTGTTTTAGGTTGTTTGTGTTTCCATACAACGTGGCAGTGCCATCTAGTGGCCTGGGATGCATATTACAGCATTTTAGCTCATTCTGTTTTCCAGGACAGTGTAAATAGGATTGGTATGACGTCTTCCAAATTGTAAATAAATAAATAAATGGGTTATACTTGTGTAGCGCTTTTCTACCTTCAAGGTATTCAAAGCGCTTTGACAGTATTTCCACATTTACCCATTCACACACACATTCACACACTGATGGCGGGAGCTGCCATGCAAGGCGCTAACCAGCAGCCATCAGAGGCAAAGGGTGAAGTGTCTTGCCCAAGGACACAACGGACGTGACTAGGAAGGTAGAAGGTGGGAATTGAACCCCAGTAACCAGCAACACTCCGATTGCTGGCACAGCCACTCTATCAACTTCGCCACGCCGTCCCGTAAATGGGAACAAAATGACATCGCCAACTAGTGGCTTGGCATGCATGTTACAGCTTTTTAGGGCATCTCTGCAACCGGGTACTTTTGACGTGGGAATAAAAAATCAGGCGTTAACGAGGTCACCATCTAGTGGTGGTCATGTGTACTACAGTCTTTTTAGGCAAACGCTAGTTTGTGTTAAATGATTTTCTTCAACGTATTTAAAAGTGTAAACATGTGGTCTGCATGTTGTAGTTTTTTGTGAATTCTTGTGTGATTAGAGTTGTAAAGACATCTTCAAAATGATGCTATGTTGTGTGTTTGACCTGGCATGCATACTGCAGAATTTATTGTTGTGTTTTTGCAGATTTAGACGTTTGTATCGTTTTGACTATATTAGGGCTGCAACAACTAATCGATTAAAATCGATTATAAAAATAGTTGGCGATTAATTTAGTCATCGATTCGTTAGATCTATGCTATGCGCATGTGCAGAAGCAATTTTTTTTATTTTTTTTTTATTTTTTTATAAACCTTTATTATAAACTGCAACATGTACAAACAGCTGAGAAACAATAATCAAACTAAGTATGGTGCCAGTATGCTGTTTTTTCCCCAATAAAATACTGGAAGGGATAGAAATGTAGTTTGTCTCTTTTATCCGATTATTAATCGAATAATCGAAGTACTAATCGACAGATTAATCGATTATCAAATTAATCGTTAGTTGCAGCCCTAGACTATATAGACCGTTGTCATGTAAGCATGGATATACAGTGTAGCTTTTTTACTCACTGTTCTGTATGGTTTCAACAATGTGGTGTGTTTGGATTCCATGTTGATTCCTCCGGATAATGTTGAGCATTGTCGAGGGTATGCCACGCAGAGGAGAAGGCAGAGAAAGAGGCGGTACAAGTGTTGGCCGATGCAGCAGATGGATTTCCTTGTGTGCTTGTTAACAACCTTCCCTCCATCCCTCGCTCGGCTCCAAGTCAATCTCTGAAGCCGCATCC
>NC_084735.1:26972468-27009968 GCF_033978785.1 Entelurus aequoreus | reverse complement strand
TTCTTTAAAATAATAACTTTAGAAAAACACAATTTACATAAACATTTCTGCCGTTTAAAATTTGTTTTAAAAAGGATAAATCTTACATCTAAATGTTTTATTAAAAAGAAAAGGATGCATTTTCCACAGATAAACATATAATATAAATATTTTGGAAAAAAAAAAATATATATATAAAAAAGAATATATATGTGTGTATGTATGTATAACATTTTAATTGGAATACGTATATAAAATTATTAACCTTTTAAGCCAAAAAGTGGTCAACTTTTATTTTTCTACCATCTAAAAATATTATTTTAGAAATAGTCATAGTTCTAATAATAATCAATTTCTCAGGTATTTTTTGTCAAAATATCTTTAAAATTATGACTTGTTTTGCCATATAAAATTAATATTAAAACAACTTGTACATTTGTCTTTGATAATTTTGTGGAGAAAAAAAATAGTAATATGTAAGTTTTCTGCAAAAAAATTAAATAAAAAGATGATTTTCTTATCAAGTAACAATAGAAAAGACGTTTTAATATTTACATGTGTGTATTTTAAGAAAATGAATGGATTAACTACCAGTTATTTTCCCGGTGGCCACTAATGAAGTTTCATCAAACGCCATCCATCCCAAGTGAGTTTCTTCTTGGGCCAAATGTGGCGTGCAGGCTAATTGCGTTAAGTCGGCGTTCGCTTTGAGGTCTCCTTCCTCATTTGAAAAAGTGTGTTTGGCTGCCTCCAGCTGGGCTGTGAGCCGACGTGGCTGCGACATAAAAGTGCAGATTATTCTACTTGGCATCCATTAAGGTGACTCAGCCTCATCCAAATGTGACCCAGTGCTGCTTTTCCTTCATCCTTCATCTTTTTGACACTTCTGGATGCTGACTTTCTTCCCTTTCTCTTGTCGTTTGCTTGGCGCTGACGCAGTGTGTTGCCACGCTGACTGCGCTGGGCCTCAACAGGAACCAGAGCCAGCGCCCTACTGAGGGTGACTTCCTGTGAGAAACGCCAAGCACGCTCAAAAAGGCTCTGAAAGCTGAGCTTTATAAGGAAAATAGCGTCTGTTTGGCGCTGTGCCCTGGTTGCTGTCTAGTTGGAGTCACGCAAGTGTAAAAAGAAAAGAACCACAAAACATGCCACTCAAAACAAGTGACAACACTTTAATTGCAGTCTAAAGAAGAACATGTACCGAACATTTGTGGCACTTTAGAGGATGTTACCTGCAAATGTTCCTTTGATAAAAGAGAAAATATATAACATGTATTGAATAACATATTAAAAACGTATATTTTATGTAATTCATCAGATACAATTTATATTTATTTATTAAATGTATTAATTCCATCCATCTATTTATCCATCCATACACAAGACTAAAATAAAACTAGTTATTATATATATAAGTTTAAATTTGTTCTACGGAACTTGATTTATATACTATATATTGAATAGAATATTAAAATATCGTATATTATTTTTTGTAATTCATCAGATACAATATTCATTGTTTTTTTTATCAAAGATGTTAATGTATAAAATGTGCAAAATAATCATTTTAAAATATTATCTATTATTTGACATGATCATTTTTAAGAAATTATTTAAAATAAATAATAATAAAAACATTATCTATACATTATGTGTTTAAAATATTTCTGTTCTATATCCATCCATCCATCCATCCTCTTCCGCTTATCTGAGGTCTGGTCGCGGGGGCAGCAGCCTAAGCAGGGAAACCCAGACTTCCCTCTCCCCAGCCACTTCGTCCAGCTCTTCCCGGGGGATCCCGAGGCGTTCCCAGGCCAGCCGGGAGACATAGTCTTCTCAATGTGTCCTGGGTCTTCCCCGTGGCCTCCTACCGGTCGGACGTGCCCTAAACACCTCCCTAGGGAGGCGTTCGGGTGGCATCTTGACCAGATGCCCGAACCACCTCATCTGGCTCCTCTCGATGTGGAGGAGCAGCGGCTTTACTTTGAGCTCCCCCCGGATGGCAGAGCTTCTCACCCTATCTCTAAGGGAGAGCCCCGCCACCCGGCGGAGGAAACTCATTTCGGCCGCTTGTACCCGTGATCTTGTCCTTTCGGTCATGACCCAAAGCTCATGACCATGGGTGAGGGTAGGAACGTAGATCGACCGGTAAATTGAGAGCTTTGCCTTCCGGCTCAGCTCCTTCTTCACCACAACGGATCGATACAGCGTCCGCATTACTGAAGACGCCGCACCGATCCGCCTGTCGATCTCACGATCCACTCTTCCCTCACTCGTGAACAAGACTTCAAGGTACTTGAACTCCTCCACTTGGGGAAGGGTCTCCTCCGCAACCCGGAGATGGCACTCCACCTTTTTCCGGGCGAGAACAATGGACTCGGACTTGGAGGTGCTGATTCTCATCCCAGTCGCTTCACACTCGGCTGCGAACCGATCCAGTGAGAGCTGAAGATCCTGGCCAGATGAAGCCATCAGGACCACATCATCTGCAAAAAGCAGAGACCTAATCCTGCAGCCACCAAACCGGATCCTCTCAACGCCTTGACTGCGCCTAAAATTCTGTCCATAAAAGTTATGAACAGAATCGGTGACAAAGGGCAGCCTTGGCGGAGTCCAACCCTCACTGGAAACGTCTCCGACTTACTGCCGGCAATGCGGACCAAGCTCTGACACTGATCATACAGGGAGCGGACCGCCACAATCAGACAGTCCGATACCCCATACTCTCTGAGCACTCCCCACAGGACTTCCTGAGGGACACGGTCGAATGCCTTCTCCAAGTCCACAAAGCACATGTAGACTGGTTGTGCAAACTCCCATGCACCCTCAAGGACCCTGCCGAGAGTATAGAGCTGGTCCACAGTTCCACGACCAGGACGAAAACCACACTGTTCCTCCTGAATCCGAGGTTCGACTATGCGGCGTAGCCTCCTCTCCAGTACACCTGAATAGACCTTACCGGGAAGGCTGAGGAGTGTGATCCCACGATAGTTAGAACACACCCTCTGATTCCCCTTTTTAAAGAGAGGAACCACCACCCCGGTCTGCCAATCCAGAGGTACCGCCCACGATGTCCACACGATAATGCAGAGTCTTGTCAACCAAGACAGCCCCACAGCATCCAGAGCCTTAAGGAACTCCGGGCGGATCTCATCCACCCCCGAGGAGGTTTTTAACTACCTCGGCAACCTCAGCCCCAGAAATAGGAGAGCCCACCACAGATTCCCCAGGCACTGCTTCGTCATAGGAAGATGTGTTGGTGGGATTGAGGAGGTCTTCGAAGTATTCCCTCCACAGATCCACAACATCCGCAGTCGAGGTCAGCAGAACACCATCCTCACCATACACGGTGTTGATAGTGCACTGCTTCCCCTTCCTGAGGCGGCGGATGGTGGTCCAGAATCGCTTCGAAGCCGTCCGGAAGTCGTTTTCCATGGCTTCCCCGAACTCCTCCCATGTCCGAGTTTTTGCCTCCGCGACCGTTCTATAGTTTAATCTAAAAAATATTTATTTAATAACATTGAAATATCATAAAAATATATGTTATGTATTTCATCCCATACAATAATAAATACTCAATACATTTATTAGTTTATGACAGTGGTTCTCAAACTTTTTTCTCCAAGTACCACCTCAGAAAATACTTGGCTCTCCAAGTAGCACCATCATGACCAACATTAAAATACAGTAGCGTAGTAAGCCTAAGTATTCCTTAAAACAAGGCAGATGTTTTTTTAACAAGTATATTTCATATTTTTGGCCATTGTAACATTATACACAGTTTGAACGGTAACACTTTGTTTGAATATAGGATACAAGAACACCGTACTTAAATCATTTAATTTAATTAGGTGATTATTTGGCGTACCACTAGTGGTACAAACACTATAATTTGAAAATAACTGGTTTATGAAATAGAAAAGTGTGTATCAAAATTTTGGGTGTAGCTAAGGTAGTGACACCTGTGGGTGTACCCAATGTAGTGACACCTGTAGGTGTACCCAATGTAGTGACACCTGTAGGTGTACCCAATGTAGTGACACCTGTGAGTGTAGCTTATGTAGTGACACCTTTTGGTGTAGCTAATGTAGTGACACCTGTGGGTGTAGCTTATGTAGTGACACCTTTTGGTGTAACTAATGTAGTGAGACCTGTGGGTGTAGCTAAGGTAGTGACACCTGTGGGTGTACCCAATGTAGTGACACCTGTGAGTGTAGCTTATGTAGTGACACCTTTTGGTGTAGCTAATGTAGTGACACCTTTTGGTGTAGCTAATGTAGTGACACCTGTGGGTGCAGCTAATGTAGTGACACCTGTGGGTGTAGCTAATGTAGTGACACATTTTGGTGTAGCTAATGCAGTGACACATTTGGGTGTAGCTAATGTAGTGACACCTGTGGGTGTAGCTAAGGTATCGACACCTGTGTGTGTAGCTAATGTAGTGACACCTTTGGGGGTAGCTAAGGAAGTGAAACCTGTTGGTATAGCTAGGTAGTGACACCTGTTGGTATAGCTAAGTAGTGACAGCTTTGGGTGTAGCTAATGTAGTGACACCTTTGGGTGTAGCTAAGGAAGTGACACCTGTGGGTGTTGCTAATGTAGTGACACCTTTAGGTGTAGCTAATGTAGTGACACCTTTTCGTGTAGCTAATGCAGGGACACATTTGGGTGTAGCTAATGTAGTGACACCTGTGGGTGTAGCTAAGGTAGTGACACCTGTTGGTGCACCCAATGTAGTGACACCTGTAGGTGTTGTGCAGCCCTTTGAGACACTTGTGATGTAGGGCTATATAAATAAACATTGATTGATTGATTGATTGATTGTGAGTGTAGCTAATGTAGTGACACCTTTTGGTATACCTAAGGTAGTGACACCTTTGGGGGTAGCTAAGGAAGTGACACCTTTGGGGGTAGCTAAGGAAGGGACACCTGTTGGTATAGCTAGGTAGTGACACCTGTTGGTATAGCTAAGTAGTGACAGCTTTGGGTGTAGCTAACGTAGTGACACCTGTGGGTGTAGCTAAGGTAGTGACACCTGTGGGTGTAGCTAATGTAGTGACACCTTTGGGTTGTAGCTAAGGTAGTGACACCTATGGGTGTAGCTAAGGTAGTGACACCTGTGGGTGTAGCTAAGGTAGTGACACCTGTGGGTGTAGCTAAGGTAGTGACACCTGTGGGTGTAGCTAATGTAGTGACACCTTTGGGTGTAGCTAAGGTAGTGACACCTGTGGGTGTAGCTAAGGTAGTGACACCTGTGGGTGTAGCTACTAATGTAATCCTCACGCTGTAGAATGAAAGCATTTCATGATTGGTTCAACATTAAGAGCAGGAGAAATATTTAAAAAAAGAGGGACCTTGTCATGTGGTAGAAGGATGTAATCAGAGCGCCAACAAAACAAGATCAATCACTCGCCAAGGCCGCCCGTGATCAATCCTCTTCAAGGCTTCAAAAACACGCTCTTCATTTTACGGCTCCTTTTTCTTTTAGTGAGGATTTTACGGCAGTGTGGTCATTAAAAGTCGCCGCTAATTGCGGGATTTCATCCCCGCTAACTTCTAAGACTTTTACTGTCGCCACTTCAAGTCCAGGGGCCAATTATCTCCATGAAGCTCTTCTTTGCGGCGCTAACACTGAATACATTTTTACTCTAACAAACGTCTGCTAGCCTGGCTTCATGGAGTCTTTTTATTGTATATATTTCATGAAAAGAGGCTAGCTGAAGGAGAGCCACGCTTTAATGTTTCACTTTCACTTTGTGTAGGCAGTTTGAGTGGACTATCCCAGCACTGTACTCAAGTATAGTTACTTAGGAGTAATATGACTCTAATACAAGTCAAAAGTAGTCAATAATTACTTGTGTAAATAAGTATTCAGTGAAAAAAATACTCAAGTCCTGAGTAACTGGTGACATGGTGTGTCCAAACTTATTTATTTTTGTAACTATACATTGTGCATTCATACCAATTACTCATTTGTATATACACTATACAGACACAATATATATTTATATAACCGCTGCTATCAAAGTTGTGAATGATATTATTGAGGCATTGAATTGCAAAAAATAGTATTTATTTATTGACTTGTCAAAAGCATTTGGTATGGTCGACCATATCATTTTGGCAGACAGACTGCACAGGATTGGCCCATCTCAGCATGCTGGATCCTGTTCGTCTTTCCTCCCTGTATTAAATGGTGTACCGCAGGGTTCCATATTGGGTCCGTTGTTGTTTTCCATCTACAAACCCCGTTTCCATATGAGTTGGGAAATTGTGTTAGATGTAAATATAAACGGAATACAACGATTTGCAAATCCTTTTCAACCCATATTCGATTGAATGCACTACAAAGACAAGATATTTGATGTTCAAACTCATAAACTTTATTTTTCTTTGCAAATTATAATTAACTTAGAATTTCATGGCTGCAACACGTGCCAAAGTAGTTGGGAAAGGGCATGTTCACCACTGTGTTACATGGCCTTTCCTTTTAACAACACTCAGTAAACGTTTGGGAACTGAGGAGACACATTTTTGAAGCTTCTCAGGTGGAATTCTTTCCCATTCTTGCTTGATGTACAGCTTAAGTTGTTCAACGGTCCGGGGGTCTCCATTATGGTATTTTAGGCTTCATAATGCGCCACACATTTTCAATGGGAGACAGGTCTGGACTACAGGCAGGCCAGTCTAGTACCTGCACTCTTTTACTATGAAGCCACGTTGATGTAACACGTGGCTTGGCATTGTCTTGCTGAAATAAGCAGGGGCGTCCATGTAACATTGCTTGGATGGCAACATATGTTGCTCCAAAACCTGTATGTACCTTTCAGCATTAATGGCGCCTTCACAGATGTGTAAGTTACCCATGTCTTGGGCACTAATACACCCCCATACCATCACAGATGCTGGCTTTTCAACTTTGCGCCTATAACAATCCGGATGGTTCTTTTCCTCTTTGGTCCGGAGGACACGACGTCCACAGTTTCCAAAAAAAATTTGAAATGTGGACTCGTCAGACCACAGAACACTTTTCCACTTTGTATCAGTCCATCTTAGATGAGCTCAGGTCCAGCGAAGCAAACGGCGTTTCTGGGTGTTGTTGATAAACCGTTTTTGCCTTGCATAGGAGAGTTTTAACTTGCACTTACAGATGTAGCGACCAACTGTAGTTATTGACAGTGGGTTTCTGAAGTGTTCCTGAGCCCATGTGGTGATATCCTTTACACACTGATGTCACTTGTTGATGCAGTACAGCCTGAGGGATGGAAGGTCACGGGTTTAGCTGCTTCCGTGCAGTGATTTCTCCAGATTCTCTGAACCCTTTGATGATATTACGGACCGTAGATGGTGAAATCCCTGAATTCCTTGCAATAGCTGGTTGAGAAAGGTTTTTCTTAAACTGTTTATCAATTCGCTCACGCATTTGTTGACAAAGTTGTGACCCTCGCCCCATCCTTGTTTGTGAATGACTGAGCATTTCATGGAATCTACTTTTATACCCAATCATGGCACCCACCTGTTCCCAATTTGCCTGTTCACCTGTGGGATGTTCCAAATAAGTGTTTGATGAGCATTCCTCAACTTTATTAGTATTTATTGCCACCTTTCCCAACTTCTTTGTCACGTGTTGCTGGCATCAAATTCTAAAGTTAATGATTATTTGCAAAAAAAAAATGTTTATCAGTTTGAACATCAAATATGTTGTCTTTGTAGCATATTCAACTGAATATGGGTTGAAAATGATTTGCCAATCATTGTATTCCGTTTATATTTACATCTAACACAATTTCCCAACTCATATGGAAACGGGGTTTGTATGTAAGTAATCTCTGTGATTATGCGTCGGATGCTGCAGTCCCTTTTTATGCAGATGATACGGTCATATATTGTTCATCCCCCGCTGTTGTGCGAACCTTTGCGCTCCAGCAATCTGCTTTTGATGTTGTTCAGTACCAGCTGACTCAGCTGAGACTAGTGCTAAATGCACAACAATCTAAGGTGGTGTTATTTTCAATATTAACTGCTCATACGGTTGAACTTTAAATGGACATGACAAAGAAGTACTTTGGGATTGTTATTGATGGGAACTTGTCCTTTAAATCTCACATTGAAAAATGTGCGGCTAAACTTAAAATTAAATTGGGATTTCATTTCTAAGTCTTGTTTTTACCTACAATTTAGGAAACGCTTGATTCTGACCACTTTTATGCCCTTGCTAGATTATGCAGACTTGCTTTTTATGAATGCACCCAACACTTATTTGAAAAAACTGGATACTGTATATCACTGTGCCTTACGTTTTATTACCTTGTCCATCATTGCACTTTATTTGCAACGGCAAACTGTCCATCTTTTTTAGATCACAGATTTTCTCGATGGTTGGGTTTTATATATAAATCCCTTCTTGGTCTGGTTCCCCCCTATTTGTGTTCTTTTATGTCTAGAGACTTGAGTCACTACAGCTTAAGGTCACAGGACATACTTAAAATGTTTGTTCCTCGAGACAACACAAATCTTGGAGAAAAAAAAAGATATGCTGCTCTTGGAATAATTTACAGAAAGATCTGATGTTACCTTAGCTGATCACTTTGGGGGAATTTGAGGCCAAAAAAAATTATATTGGACATCCGGAATAGGGCGCACCGGATTATAAGACGCACTGCCAATGAATGGTCTATTTTTGATCTTTTTTCATATGTAAGGCGCACAGGAGTATAGGACGCATTAAAGGAGTCATATTATTGTTTATTTTTTTCTAAATGTAAAACACCGATTGGTACCGGGCCGCACAAGAAATAAAAAATAAAAAAAACTTTTTTTTTTGTCTTTTTTTTTTTTTTAATGAAATCAACATAAAAAACACAATATATACATTATATATCAATATAGATCAATACAGTCTGCAGGGATACAGTCTGTAAGCACACATGATTGTATTAATTTATGTAAAAAAAAAAAAACAACTTTTTTTTTTTTTTTAAATACACCCCCCCACCAGTCCGTGGGACAAATTTTCAAGCGTTGACCGGTCCGCAGCTACAAAAAGGTTGGGGACCACTGGTCTACATAACATGTAATGGTGGTTCTTTGGTCAAAATGTTGCATAGATGATGTTTTATAGATAATCTTCAAGCCGCTTTTTGACAGTCTCTTCAGGATGCGCCTTTTTGTGGGCGGTCTTACTTACGTGGATTAACTTCGACAGCCTCTTTTCTCCGTCATCTTTGTTGTAGCGGTGTAGCGTGCAAGGACGGGAGTCGAAGAATTGTCAAAAGATGGAGCTAACTGTATAAATGACATTCAGACTTTACTTCAATCAACAACGGAACAGCATCTCCTCATCTGGAAACAACAACAAGGCCGGAAATGTGCCGTGTGAAAAACCGTCCGAACGGAACTCTCTAATAACTAAAGTTCCTTGGGTGAATAATGTAAACTCACTACACCGGTATGTTTTAGCACTTTAATGGCGAGTAGTTCTGACAGATATAAGTAAGACCTTTACACTACTTTATATTAGAAATGGCAACAGCGGAGGATGAATGTCCCATAACAAGAAGATACAGAAAAAGAAGAAGCTTATCGACGACGGTGTCGCCACGGGCTACAAAGGCTAACGCGCGCAATTTTTCAGGATTTATGCAGATCCCAAATATAGATCAGCAGGTACCAGAAGGTAAGAAAAGTTGCTTTGGCCTAATATTGCGAAACAAAACGCCAGATAATGTCTTACCTTATAACACACCATAATAAAGCACAGTACTATCCATCAAGCGGTGCGGCTTCATAGCTTACCAAAGTTGTATGATGGCAATGTGACTCAAGTAAACAACTGCATTGTACTGTGAGTGAGAAGTAAGGTGCTGTGTTACTACGCCAGAAAAGTAGTTCCTCTGTGCTAGCTGCTACAGTGACAATGTTGCTATATTGTAGTTTGGTTAATATAGTATCGACAGTAGATGGAGCGTTGTTGGCGGTTATTGGATGTTTTTTGTAGAGGGCTTTATAGGCAAAATAGATTACCGTATTTTCCGAAATATAAGACGCACTTAAAATCCTTTTTTTCCCTCAAAACTCGACAGTGCGCCTTATAACCCGGTGCGCCTAATGTACGGAAAAATTCCAGTTTTGCTTACTGACCTCGAAGCTATTTTATTTGGTACATGGTGTAATGATAAGTGTGACCAGTAAATGGCAGTCACACATAAGAGATACGTATAGACTGCAATATGACTCAAGTAAACAACACCGACATTTTATATGTTCCATTGCAAATATAGAACATTAAAAATATACTAAAATGTTTTAGTACGACTTTGGTAAGCTATGAAGCCGAACCACTTGATGGATTTTCTGCGCATTAAACATACGAGTATTATTATGATGTGTGTATAAGGTAAGACATATTATCTACCGTTTTGTTTCACAATATTATGCAAGAGCAACTTTTCTCACCTTCTGGTACCTGCTGATCTGTATTTGGGATCTGCATACGTCCTGAAAAACTGTGAGCGTCCGCCTTTGTAGTCCATAGTCGATAAGCTTCTTCTTTTTCTCTATCTTCTTGTTATGTGACATTCATCCTCCGCTGTTGCCATTTCTAATATAAAGTAGTGTAAAGTTCTTCCTTATATCTGTCAGTAAACTCGCCATGAAAGTGCTAAAACATACCGGTGTAGTGAGTTTACATTATTCACCCAAGGAACTTTAGTTATTAGAGTTCCCGTCTGAGAGTTTTTCACGTTACACATTTCCGGCGGATTAGGAGATGCTGCTCCATTATTGATTTAAGTAAAGTCTGAATGTCATTAAAACAGTTAGCTCCACCTTTTGACACTTCTTCCACTCCCGTCCTTGCACGCTACACCGCTACAACAAAGATGATGGGGAGAAGACGCTGCCAAAGATGAGCCACGTAAATAAGACCGCCCACAAAACGGCGCATCCGGAAGCGACTGTCAGAAAGCTGCTTGAAGATGATCTGTAAAACATCATCTATGCTATGCAACATTTTGACCAAAGCACCACCATTACATGTTATGTAGACCACGAGGAAGTGTTTTACATTTAGAAAAAAATAATAATAATTAGAGATATCCGATAATATCGGCCAATAAATGCTTTAAAATATAATATTGGAAATGATCTGTATCGTTTTTTTATTATGGGTATCGGTTTTAGTTTTTTAATTTTATTTTTTATTTTTTTATTAAATCAACATAAAATACACAAGATACACTTACAATTAGTACACCAACCCAAAAAACCTCCCTCCCCCATTTACACTCATTCACACTCATTCACACAAATGGTTGTTTCTTTCTGTTATTAATATTCTGGTTCCTACATTATATATCACTATATATCAATACAGTCTGCAAGGGATACAGTCCGTAAGCACACACGATTGTGCGTGCTGCTGGTCCACTAATAGTACTAACCTTTAACAGTTAATTTTACTCATTTTCATTAATTACTAGTTTCTATGTAACTGTTTGTTTTACTTTCTTTTTTATTCAAGAAAATGTTTTTAATTTATTTATCTTATTTTTATCTTCACCATACCTGGTTGTCCAAATTAGGCATACTAATGTGTTAATTCCACGACTGTATATATCGGTATCGGTTGATATCGGTATCGGTAATTAAGAGTTGGACAATATCGGAATATCGGATATGGGCAAAAAGCCATTATTGGACATCCCTAATAATAATATGACTCCTTTAAAGGCCTACTGAAATGATTTTTATTTATTTAAACGGGAATAGCAGATCTATTCTATGTGTCATACTTGATCATTTCGCGATATTGCCATATTTTTGCTGAAAGGATTTAGTAGAGAAAATCGACGATAAAGTTTGCAACTTTTGCTCGCTGATAAAAAAAAGCCTTGCCTGTACCGGAAGTAGCGTGACGTCACAGGAGCTAGTATTCCTCACAATTCCCCGTTGTTTACAATGGAGCGAGAGAGATTCGGACCGAGAAAGTGATGATTACACCATTAATTTGAGCGAGGATGAAAGATTCGTAGATGAGGAACGTTACAGTGAAGGACTTGAGAGGCAGCGATGGACGTATCTTTTTTCGCTCTGACCGTAACTTAGGTACAAGCTGGCTCATTGGATTCCACACTTTCTCCTTTTTCTATTGTAGATCACAGATTTGTATTTTAAACCACCTCGGATACTATATCCTCTTGAAAATGACAGTCGAGAACGCGAAATGGACATTCGGTGCCTTTTATCTCCACGACAATACATCGGCGAAATGCTTTAGCTACGAGCTAACGTGATAGCATCTTGCTTTAACTGCATATAGAAACAAAAGAAATAAACCCCTGACGGGAAGTATAGATAGAAAATCAACAATACTATTAAACCGTGGACATGTAAATACACGGTTAATGCTTTCCAGGCTGGCGAAGGTTAACAATGCTGTGCTAACGACGCCATTGAAGCTAACTTAGCAACCAGACTGCACAGAGCTATGCTAAAAACATTAGCTCTCCACCTACGCCAGCCAGCCCTCATTTGCTCATCAACACCCGTGCTCACCTGCGTTCCAGCGATCGGCAGAAGGACGAAGGACTTCACCCGATGCGTTTGGCGGCCCGGAGACGTAGGAAGTCAAGGTGAAGTCGGCGGCTAGCGCGGCTAGCGCTCCAACAAAGTCCTCCTTGTTGTGTTGCTGTAGTCCGCTGCTAATACACCGATCCCACCTACAACTGTCTTCTTTGCAGCCTTCATTGTTCATTAAAAAAATTGCAAAAGATGTCCAGAATACTGTGGAATTATGAAATGAAAACAGAGCTTTTTGTATAGGATTCTACGGGGTACCATAACTTCCGTTACTCGGACTTCGTCACGTGCATACGTCATCATACCGCGATGTTTCAGCCGGATATTTCCCGGGAATTTTAAAATGTCACTTTATAAGTTAACCCGGCCGTATTGGCATGTGTTGCAATGTTAAGATTTCATCATTGATATATAAACTATCAGACTGCGTGGTCGGTAGTAGTGGCTTTCAGTAGGCCTTTAATGCGCCTTATATATAAAAAAAGATCAAAAATAGACCATTCATCGGCAGTGCGCCTTATAATCCGGTGCACCCATGGTCCGGAAAATACGGTATATATATATATTTTTTTTAATTTATTTAGCAAAGCCACGTCTGTATATATTTCACGTGATATAACGCTAAACGTTTGCGACTAAATTGCAGCGAGGCGAGCTGGGGTTAGAGTGCAGGAAGGGTTTAAGGAGGAATGGGTAAATACATAAAAGCTAATGTTCCTCAATTTCGCTGAGGCGACGGAGGGAGGGGCGCGGGTTGCAGAGGTTATGGAACGAAGGCGATGGATGTCTCCCAGCGGCGTCATAGCGGAGGAGACTTCTCTTCCCACACAAGACTGGCTCAGCACTTGTTCCTCGCTCTGTCCTCACATTCCCGATCGAAACGCTGTAAAACGCACTCTTAATTGCAGCGCTAACTCAATCAGTGAGGACTCGCCGGGCATATAGTGCTCCTGTGTGTGTGTGTGTGTGTGTGTGTGTGTGTGTGTGTGTGTGTGTGTGTGTGTGTGTGTGTGTGTGTGTGTGTGTGTGTGTGTGTGTGTGTGTCGGTGGCCTGATGTGTGCACGAGTAATGAGTTTTGTTGCTGAGGTGCGGAAGGAAGCAAGGGGGGAGAAAAGGAGGCGAGCTTAGCTTGTCGCCTCCTGGGGACTCCGATGGACGGCTCTTGTCAGAGGCAAACAGACAATTGGAATAAATGGCCTTTTAAGGCGCCTCATCTCTCGCGCGGGTAATTTATCCCGCAGATGAGCCTTATGTTGATTACCTCAGAGGCTGCCCGTCGGTCGTCGGTGGCGACGCGGCGCTGACCTCGTCTTTTTGAGCACTTTTTTCGGCGACATTAGAGAACTGCAGATTCTCCTAGTCCAGGGGTCGGCAACCCAAAATGTTGGAAGAGCAATATTGGACCAAAAATACAAAAAACAAATCTGTCTGGAGCCGCCAAAAAATTAAAGCCTTCTATAAGTGATATAATGAAGTCAACACATGATATAAGTGTCTTTATTAGCTATATTAGCCTACTATCAAAATGATCAGTTAAGTTAAGGAAACTATATGAGCTCAAATATACCTACAAACGAGGCATAATGATGCAATATGCACATGCAGCTAGCCTAAATAGCAAGTTAGCATCGATTAGCTTGCCAAATATGCCTGATTAGCACTCCAAACAAGTCAACAACATCAACAAAGTTCACCTTTGTGCATTCGCGCACAGCATAAAAAGTTTGGTGGACAAAATTAGGCAAATAATGCCATCCATCCATCCATCCATCCATCCATTTTCTACCGCTTATTCCCTTTGGGGTCGCGGGGGGTGCTGGAGCCTATCTCAGCTACAATCGGGCGGAAGGCGGAGTACACCCTGGACAAGTCGCCACCTCATCGCAGTCCCAACACAGATAGACAGACAACATTCACACTCACATCCACACACTAGGGCCAATTTAGTGTTGCCAATCAACCTATCCCCAGGTGCATGTCTTTGGAGGTGGGAGGAAGCGGGAGTACCCGGAGGGAACCCACGCAGTCACGGGGAGAACATGCAAACTCCACACAGAAAGATCCCGAGGCCGGGATTGAACTCACGACTACTCAGGACCTTCGTCTTGTGAGGCAGACGCACTAACCCCTCTGCCACCGTGCTGCCAGGCAAATAATGAGTGGCATAAAATATGTCTTTCTATAGCATCGTTGAAGAAAGTTATACATGTAAACAAACTACGGTCAGTTCAAGGACCGCCAAAATTAGTAGGACAAAACGGCGCTCACCAAATGCTCTCATCGGATAATCATGTTTAATGTAAACAAACTACGGTGCGTTCAAGGACTTCCGAAATCAGGAAAAATGGTGCGCGCCAAATACTCTCATCAGTGAAGCATGTTTAATATAAACAGTGGGATTTCTAACAATTAGGGAGGTTTGTGTCATGTGTGTCCTCCTACAGAAACCATATTAAAACAAAAATATATTTTTACCCCATCTTTTTTTATTTTCATACATTTTTGAAAAAGCTCCAGGGAACCAATAGGGCGGCGCTAAAGAGCCGCACGTGGCTCTAGAGCCACAGGTTGCAGACCCCTGTCCTGGTCCAAGGGTGTCAAACTCATTTTAGATCGGGGCCCACATGGTTAAAAAAAATATACTCCCAAGTGGGCCAGACTGGTGAAATCACGGCACGATAACTTTAAAATAAAGACAACATCAGTTTGTTTTCTTTGTTTAAAAATAAAATAAGCACATTCTGAAATTGTACAAATTATAACGTTGTTGTTGTTTTTCTTTTTACAATCACCTGTTGTGGTTAAAAGTATATTGTTGCGCTAGTAAAGCGAAAGCAAGACTACTTGAAGTAGGGCTGGGCGATATGGCCTTTTATTAATATCTCGATATTTTTAGGCCATGTCACGATACACGATATACATCTCGATATTTTGCCGTAGCCTTGAATGAACACTTGATACATATAATCACAGCAGTATGATGATTCTATGTGTCTACATTAAAACATTCTTGTTCATACTGCATTAATATATGCTCATTTTAAACTTTCATGCAGAGAGGGAAACCACAACTACCGTATTTTTTGGACTATAAGTCGCTCCGGAGTATACGTCGCACCGGCCGAAAATGCACAATAAAGAAGGAAAAAAACATATACACTGTATATGTCGCACTGGAGTATAAGTCGCATTTTTGCGGGAAATTTATTTGATAAAATCCAACACCAAGAATAGACATTTGAAAGGCAATTTAAAATAAATAAAGAATAGTGAACAACAGGCTGAATAAGTGTACGTTATATGAGGCATAAATAACCAACTGAGAACGTGCCTGGTATGTTAACGTAACATATTATGGTAAGAGTCATTCAAATAACTATAACATATAGAACATGCTATACGTTTACCAAACAATCTGTCACTCCCGATCGCTAAATCCGATTAAATCTTCCTCCCTGGTGTCGCCTCGGGTATGCGCCGTTTTCTTTCTTTCTGCTGCTCGGTCGCCGTTTTCTACTGCATATTTCACTACGTCCGGCTTGTAATCTGCAGTATATGATTTCCTTTTCGGTGCCATTTTAGTTCAGCCCTTCTCAGTTTTTATAAGTTACCGCCAATGTTGAAATAATCAATTTTAATAGCTACAGATGTAGCAGCAGTGAGCATCCCATGACCCACAATGCACTTCTGCCATGACCCGCCCCCGCCGAAGTCTTATTGGTTGACGTGTGTGACGATTGCTGACGTGTGTGACGATTGCGGACATTTGCTTCGTCTCTTACGCGAATGAGATAAATAATATTATTTGATATTTTACGGTAATGTGTTAATCATTTCACACATAAGTCGCTCCGGAATATAAATCGCACCCCCGGCCAAACTATGAAAAAAACTACGACTTATAATCCGAAAAATACGGTAAGTCAATTGACCAAAACTGTATTTATTAAACAGTTATTAAGCAATGGCACAAAAATTCATGTAAATTCCAGAACAGAAAGTGCAAGATTGTCAGAGACATTTTAAAACAAGCTATGAGTGCACTTTTGTGCATGATGTCACTAAGATTACATATCAAAATAATACTAAATTAAAGTGCACTATTTGTGCAGAACACAACTACAATAGTTTAAAGACCTACTGAAATGAGATTTTCTTATTTAAACGGGGATAGCAGATCCATTCTATGTGTCATACTTGATCATTTCGCGATATTGCCATATTTTTGGTGAAAGGATTTAGTAGAGAACATCGACGATAAAGTTCACAACTTTTGGTCGCTGATAAAAAAGCCTTGCCTGTACCGGAAGTAGCGTGACGTCACAGGTTGTGGAGCGCCTCACATCTGCACATTGTTTACAATCATGGCCACAAGCAGCGACAGCGACGATTTCCCCATTAATTTGAGCGAGGATGAAAGATTAGTGGATGAGGAAAGTGAGAGTGAAGGACTAGAGGGCAGTGGAAGCGATTCAGATAGGGAAGATGCTGTGAGAGGCGGGTGGGACCTGATATTCAGCTGGGAATGACTAAAACAGTAAATAAACACAAGACATATATATACTCTGTTAGCCACAACACAACCAGGCTTATATTTAATATGCCACAAATTAATCCCACATAACAAACACCTCCCCCCTCCCGTCCATATAACCCGCCAATACAAATCAAACACCTGCACAACACACTCAATCCCACAGCCCAAAGTACCGTTCACCTCCGCAAAGTTCATACAGCACATATATTTCCCCAAAGTTACGTAAGTGACATGCACATAGCGGCGCGCACGTACGGGCAAGCGATCAAATGTTTGGAAGCCAAACCTGCGTACTCACGGTAGCGTGTATCCAACTCAAAGTCCTCCTGGTAAGAGTCTCTGTTGTCCCATCTCCACAAGCATGCGTATCCAACTCAAAGTCCTCCTGGTAAGAGTCTATGTTGTCTAAGTTCTCCACAGGCCAATGGTTAAGCTTGACTGTCATCGTTCGGGAATGTAAACAATGAAACACAGGCTACGTGTTTGTGTTGCTGCAGCCGGCTGCTAATACACCGCTTCCCACCTACAGCTTTCTTCTTTGCTATCTCCATTGCTCATTAAACAAATTGCAAAAGATTCACCAACACAGATGTCCAGAATACTGTGGAATTTTGCGATGAAAACAGACGACTTAATAGCTGGCCACAATGCTGTCCCAAAATGTCCGCTACAATCCGTGACGTCACGCGCAAACGTCATCATACCGAGACGTTTTCAGCAGGATGTTTTGCGGGAAATTTAAAATTGCACTTTACTAATCTAACCCGGCCATATTGGCATGTGTTGCAATGTTAAGATTTCATCATTGATATATAAACTATCAGACTGCGTGGTCGGTAGTAGTGGCTTTCAGTAGGCCTTTAAAACCAATAAAGTGCACTTTTGTGCATGATGTCACACAAGATATTTCAATAACTGTCAAATAAAAATGAGCTGCATAAAAGGAAATCCAATAGTGTATGTCCTTCGCTATGTGGTAGGTTCCTGCGGACGTTATCTCCTTCTGTTGTTTACTATTTGTTTCATACGGTGTTGATGTGGAAATGGTTGCTTGGGCATTTTGTGGGTGTGGCACCGAATGGAGATGTTGACATGCGGAGTTTCAAGCACTCCTCATTCTCTAGCGGGTGACTTTTCAAATGATGCTACACATTAGCAGTAGGTGCTACTTTTTGTAACAACGCTTTTCCCGCATACTTCTTCACCATCTACCCGCTTGTAGCCAAACCACCACCAGACGATGGCGGTTTTTCTTGGGAAATAATTATTCCTTCATTTGTTACCAGATTCACACCTTCTTTCTCTCGTATTACCACTAGCATCACAGCTAACGTTAGCTGTGATGCTAGTGGTAATACGTTACCATGCCGCTACCTGTCTGCTCGGCGAGAGCGTCTGACGTTGCACACGTGACAGTATGCGCTTGTTTTATGTCTCTGTGAGAAGGAGAGACAACAAAGAGTGTGAAGAGCCTGGAGTGTAATGCCCGCAGCTAAAAGCAACTGCGTGAGAACGTATACTCGAATATCACGATATAGTAGGGGTGTAACGGTACACAAAAATTTCGGTTCGGTACGTACCTCGGTTTAGAGGTCACGGTTCGGTTCATTTTTGGTACAGTAAGAAAACAACAAAATATACATTTTTGCAAAATCTTCCAACAAAAATATTTTTCTTAGTGGAATATTTGATCGGAACCTTGGATAGGTCAATAATTCATAATAACCTTGATTTTGATTCAATATTATGTTTTGAGCAATGACAGTTTGAAAGAAAAAAAAACAGCTTTGTTTTATTAGTCAACATTGCAACTTTTTCTAAATTACATTTAACCTTTAAGCTTTTTTATTTCACTTTTGTTATGTTTTTGTTTATTTTAATAGTATTTTTAGAATGTGCCGTGGGCCTTCAAAACATTAGCTGTGGGCTGCAAATGGCCTTGGTGGTACACTTTTGACACCTCTGCTATAAATAATAAAACATTAAATCTGATAAATCTATGGATAAAAAGCAGAGCCTGGCGACGCATGCGCGTTTATCATAAGTCTCTCGTTCTCTCTGTCTCTGCCCCTCCCTCACGAATGCTGCTGCGCACACAATTTGTTTTGTTTTTAACCCCTTCTTAACCCTGCACGTACATTGAAAATACACACAACCAAACTCAAAATGCCGGACATTTGAGGCATTTAAGAAACTCCGCCCTGACAGCTCCGCAAAAGAGGACATATCCGGTGAAAAGAGGACGTATGGTCAGTCTATCGTAGCCCGTTAGCTGCTAGCATGCCGTGTGTTGTGCCTCAGTGTGCGTTGTTTACACAACGTGCGTTACGCTACTTAATATGTCCGTGTGGAAAATCGTTCGGTACACCTCCGAACCGAACCGGAACCCCCGTACCGAAACGGTTCAATACAAATACACGTATGTTACACCCCTACGATATAGTCATTTTCTATATTGTACAGAGACAAACCCGCGATATATCGAGTATATTCGATACATCGCCCAGCCCTAACTTGAAGTATCTTTGACACACAAAAACGTGTGCGTCGTTTATTCCGTCAAAGAGAAGACTGAAGAACTCTTACATCCAGCCACTCAAAATGGCGGTCACAACAAACCCACACCTTTGGATAAATCTCCTGACTGTCGCCTAAAGGGACCGCACCAAATTTCTCACTCTTAACTGCATACATGAATGCTAAACCAGAACAACGTTGTTATGTGCACAATAGAACAGTGACAGTGAATAATGACAACAAAGCCAAGTTAACAGATGTGGCGAATTATGTTCCTTTAAGCAACCACTACAATGAATACTTCATATGTCTTTATTTATATTTTGTGAATAAACAATGTGATAATGGTCAACAGTCAACTCATTGGTGTTCATTTTCAATCTATCAAGATAAAAAAATTAAATCAAAATCAAATTACAGGATGTTATTTATGTAGATTGATCATTTTCCTCGACTGATGTACTAACATGTGGTTTATTTTGTACGTATGTAGCATCATCTACAAAGATACAAAGAATTGCTATTGCGACATCCAGTGGACACATTTAGAAAAGCAGTTTCTTTCATTCAAAAATTTCAGGTTCATTTTTATACTTAGCATACTCTTTCTGCGGGACCGGATAATACCTGTTCGCGGGCCGTACGTTTGACACCTCTGTCCTAGTCCAAACCTTTCTGAATACACAAAACTCATTTCTTTCAAAATAATATCGGATTATTTCAATGAAGTACTTCATTTACACCGAGTTGTGTACAGGGTAAATCTGCATTCTTCACCTCTTGGCCGACATGATCTTTAGCTACTCCAGAAAATTCCAAAATATTTCCATTGCTGCTTTTTTCCGATTTAGCTACTCAATTCTTACAACCCGGAAAAAACGTGTTGCTGGTTACTACTTTTTGTTTGATAAAAAGCAGTACAAAAAAGGGACATACGTCGAAAAATGTTGACCTGTCAGATCGGATGCCCTGAGATGCAAACATAAAGGACACTTTAAAGAAATGTTGTCTATTTCACAATCCGTACTTCTCTTTTCTGTGCATTCTAAATAGGGACGTAACGATAAACTGTATTCATGAAAAAGAGCGTTTTAAATTAAAATGCTCGTAAAACAGTGATTGATAACTGCACTTTGATCAACTCAAACTCATCTACTGGAGAAACAAGCTAGCAAGCTAATGACTGGCGAGCTTAAATGCTAACAGACATTAGCGTCTTTCCCCATTAAAAAAACGACATAACCTGATTTAAACCTGTAAAAAAACATTACTGTCTGTCCAACAAAGCTCCGTAATTGTGCACATAGCCAATATGTGAAATGTTCATATTGATATAGCCGTAGTTCTGGATAGTAGAAACTTGCTAGCATGAGGCGGCTAACATTGCAGGTAATGGGGATTTTACTATATCGCAGGCTAAAAAGCATTTGAAAAAAAGCCAACAACACTCCATTTACATGTATATTAACCAAGTTTAAGCTGGGATTCCGACACGTGACTTCTTCCCGGAAGTGAAAAGCAGTGGCGGTCGACCAAGCTAAGACGGGTTTTGTACAGCAACCATCTGAGTTCAAAAGAGGCTTAAATATTCCTGCAAAAAGCAAATTTTAGCCAAAAAAATCTAACTATGCAATGTAATACTCAGTGGCCTAGTGGTTAGAGCCCTGAGATCGGTAGGTTGTGAGTTCAAACCCCGGCCGAGTCATACCAAAGACCATAAATTGATTGATTGATTGATTGAGACTTTTATTAGTAGGTTGCACAGTGAAGTACATATTCCGTACAATTGACCACTAAATGGTAACACCCGAATAAGTTTTTCAACTTGTTTAAGTCGGGGTCCACTTAAATTGATTCATGATACAGATATATCTATCAGATATATACTATCATCATAATACAGTCATCACACAAGATAATCACATTGAATTATTTACATTATTTACAATCAGGGGTGTGGAGGGGGGGGTAGGATATGGACAGCAAGTAGTGGACATATAGAGAGAGAGAGAGAGAGAGAGAGAGAGAGAGAGAGAGAGAGAGAGAGAGAGAGAGAGAGAGAGAGAGAGAGAGAGAGAGAGAGAGAGAGAGAGAGAGAGAGAGAGAGAGAGAGAGAGAGAATGAGAGAGAGAGAGAGAGAGAGATCAGAAGGCATAAGAAAAAGTATCTGCATTTGATTGTTTACATTTGATTATTAGCAATCCGGGGAGGGTGTTAGTTTAGGGTTGTAGCTGCCTGGAGGTGAACTTTTATTGCGGTTTTGAAGGAGGATAGAGATGCCCTTTCTTTTATACCTGTTGGGAGCGCATTCCACATTGATGTGGCATAGAAAGAGAATGAGTTAAGACCTTTGTTAGTTCGGAATCTGGGTTTAAAGTGGTTAGTGAAGCTCCCCCTGGTGTTGTGGTTATGGCGTTCATTTACGTTAAGGAAGTAGTTTGACATGTACTTCGGTATCAGGGAGGTGTAGCGGATTTTATAGACTAGGCTCAGTGCAAGTTGTTTAACTCTGTCCTCCACCTTGAGCCAGCCCACTTTGGAGAAGTGGGTAGGAGTGAGGTGTGATCTGGGGTGGAGGTCTAGAAGTAATCTGACTAGCTTGTTCTGGGATGTTTGGAGTTTAGATTTGAGGGTTTTGGAGGTGCTAGGGTACCAGGAGGTGCATGCGTAATCGAAAAAGGGTTGAACGAGAGTTCCCGCCAGAATCCTCATGGTGCTTTTGTTGACCAGAGAGGAAATTCTGTAGAGAAATCTCGCTCGTTGGTTAACCTTTCTGATTACCTTGGTTGCCATTTTATCACAGGAAAGGTTAGCCTCTAGAATGGAACCTAGGTAGGTGACCTCATCTTTCCTGGTGATAACAATGTCACCCACTTTTATAGTGAAGTCACTGACTTTCTTAAGGTTGATGTGGGACCCAAACAGGATGGATTCCGTTTTACCCAAGTGTATGGATAGCTTGTTGTAAAATGGGACCCATTACCTCCCTGCTTGGCACTCAGCATCAAGGGTTGGAATTTGGGGTTAAATCACCAAAAATGATTCCGCGGGCATGGCACCGCTGCTGCCCACTGCTCCCCTCACCTCCCAGGGGGTGAACAAGGGGATGGGTCAAATGCAGAGGACAAATTTCACCACACCTAGTGTGTGTGTGACAATCATTGGTACTTTACCTTTAACTTAACATCCCTGTGATATCAAGTATTTCATGTTGGTCGCGTTCCCAGACATATCGAACTATTGTGCTCCAGATGTCATTCTACACGACAGAACAGATGGGACATTAGAAAAGAATGGAGGTGTACAACTTCTTTGTGTGTGGCTGGGTCAAGGAAACTGGTATCAAGACTCTCCGGGATAAATCATGCATCGTTTTTGCTCGGGTAAGGTTGCATTTCATGATTTAACTTCGCATCTCAATAAAGTTGAGTTAAAGTACCACTGATAGTCACACACACACTCGGTGTGGTGAAATTACCCTCTGCATTTGACCCATCCCTTTGTTCCACCCCCTGGGAGGTGAGGGGAGCAGTGAGCAGCAGCGGTGGCCGCGCCCGGGAATAATTTTTGGTGATTTAACCCCCAATTCCAACCCTTGATGCTGAGTGCCAAGCAGGGAGGTAATGGGTCCCATTTTTGTAGTCTTTGGTATGACTCGGCCGGGGTTCTAACTCACGACCTACCGATCTCAGGGCGGACACTCTAACCACAATAAGCCATGTTTGTTGCTGTTTCACGAGCCGTTTACGAGTAGCGTGTTTTCCCCCGTCTTTAACCAAATATAACTATAGATGTCAACATTGTGTATGTGCTGAAAGCTACATTTATGATTGTTGCCTTTGGTAAAAGTTTAAACTCTTTTAGGTTTGGCTCACATTTGCTTTCTTTTTTTTAGCCTTGGTGATTTTCTTTCCCACTTATATGGGAAAGAATAAACTTTAAAAGTCTTTCAAACAAACCTTTAATGAAGTGATCACTGCATACTCAGGCATTTTTCGAGTCTGCTCCCTTCTACTGGAGTGTGAGCTGCATGCTTTTCTCGTCATTGTTTCTACAAATGTTGCACTTTTCCGCTTTTTTTGATTACCTCTCGAGGAACTCTGAAGAAACGTTTATCCTTTCCTATGATTTGAACTAGAGATGTCCGATAATATCGGACTGCCGATATTATCGGCCGAATAATGCTTTAAAATGTAATATCGGAAATGATCGGTATCGGTTTCAAAATTATCGGTATCGGTTTCAAAATGTAAAATTCATGACTTTTTAAAACGCCGTTGTGTACACGGACGTAGGGGGAAGTACAGAGCGCCAATACACCTTAAAGGCCAAATCACATAATATCGACGGCTTTTCACACACACAAGTGAATGCCACGCATACTTGGTCAACAACCATACAGGTCACACTGAGGGTGACCGTATAAACAACTTTAACACTGTTACAAATATGCGCCACACTGTGAACCCACACCAAACAAGATTGACAAACACATTTCGGGAGAACATCCGCAGCGTAACACAAATAAACACAACAGAACAAATACCCAGAACCCCTTGCAGCACTAACTCTTCAAGGGACGCTACAATATACACCCCCGCTGCCCAACAACACAAGCAAAGAAAACTTCTTCTTTGAGTAAAGCTAAATGGTGCCTAGTACCCATTGAAAACAGAGCTAGCTTGACCACCACCAGTATTTATTGGGCGTGACGTCAGTAGCATCCCAGCTATAGCATCATTTTTGTAGGAGCTAAACACCAAGGAACTACTTTTCTCCGTAATGACACAGTGCCTTGCTCACAGTGCTTCCCCAGTGCTGCCCTCAGTCTCCTCTTGGATAAAAGGTGTCTCTTTACCGAGTAGCGGCTTTTGTTGGCATGTCACTTTTGCCACGCTAATTGGACTGAAACAAGGGCGTTGATGCAAAAGTCCGTCTTGAAATGGAATCCCATAATAATAAACGTGTTTTGCAGGAGTGCTGAGTCATGAAAGGATTGAAGTGTATGTGCAGGAAGTGGAGGTGCTCAAGTGCACTTGACTGTAATGTCAGTGTTTCCCACACATTCATTTATTTGTGGCGGCCCGCCACGACAGAATTAAGGCCGCCACACAAAATATAAAAAAAATATAAAAATTATTTATTTTATTTTATTTTATTTTTTATTTATTTTTTGTCCTGTCCAGCTTCTCAGGCAAATCATATAGTTGATGTAGATGCCCATATCGGCTGTTCAGATTTACTTTACAAAAGAGAAGTGTAGGATCAAGATTTTTGGAGCTCTTTGTTCAGTGGATCAGATGTTTGATGAAGCTTTGTGTCTATCTACCACCACTACTGTTTTCTGTTTATTTGTTACTGACTGTGGCAGGACACCTCTGCCTCTGTTTCACTTTATGTTGCTGGTAAATAATATGGTTGTAGTAGTAGGCTAAAGTTAAATTATTTAGTATGCACTAATTAAAGGGGCAGAGCTTTAAGAGACATTTTAGCTTTTATATTTTTATAAGATATATTTTTTGTAAGAACTACAATTAATAAATATATTTCAGTGAATAACTTATTGTTCAAATCTGTATATGAATATGTACATAAAGTGTTGTAATTATATTGTAAAATGGATGGATGGACGTTTAAAACAAAACTGTTATTATTCATTTGTAAGTACACATTTTTTTAGCCTTTTTAGAGAAAATCATATCATTGTAGTAAATTATGCAAATTACTCGATGATGTCATGGTGACCACGCCCAAAGCCACGCCCCCACCGCCACAGGTATCTTGGCAGTTTATGGGAAACACTGAATGTCCCCTTTATTTCCCATCCAGCTGTCGTTTATTTCCTCTCATTAGAAGGCGCAATGAAGCTGTTGTGTTGTTCTGTAGCGAGCTTGTCAACAACAACAACAACAACAACAGGCTGCTGCCTTTTGAAACGTCTTGTTCACCTCTTTGGACACCCCAAGGCACAATTTAGGCTGAACGTCAGACGATAGAAAACATATTTCTGGTCTTGGACATTTCATAACTCTTTTCATTACAGCAGCGTTGCTGATAAAATTGGACAAACAGCGGAGGACTTTTTTTAATTTTTTATTTTATTTCAATGTAACCCTTAAAAGTCTGAGGTAGGATGAGGTCGTTCTACGTGTTGTGTGTTTACATTTATATTTCATGTGTTTATATTTTTTGTTCCCTTCTTTTTTTATTCAACCTCACATATGTGACTCTGCTTATTGTTTCATTTTGACACACTCGACCTAAAAATCACCCAAAAAGCTAGAATCAAAGTACTTGGAAACAAAGATACATGAGTAAAGATGTGCTTCTTTGCATCAGTTGGCCCCTTAATGGCAATGTTGGCTTACTTACTTCCCCCTCTCCCTGCGGCCAAACGTCTGCTCATGTTCTGCTTGACGGCAGGCTTTTTTTTTCTTTTCCACCAATAAGAAGGTGGAGTCATGTTTCATTTCCTGCATACGTTTGCTTTTAAAAGTATATTTTCGCCATTCAAAGAATCGGTGTTCAGTTTGAAGTAAGCAAGACAAGACAGTTTATTTGTAGAGCACAATTCGTAAACAAGACAATTCAAAGTGAAAAATAATATAAAATAATCGTAATTTTCTAAATTAAAATCATCATAAAAAACAATCATAATTCAAAATATAATCAAAGAGTGTAAATAAAATACTTGTCATATGCACAATAACATAAGTATATTTAGCACTTTTGTATCGAGTTAAAAGGAATCATTTGTTTGTCTGCGTTACTATTATTTTTGTATTATTATTATTATTATTATTTATGTTTTAGCAAAAGTAGTAGTATATTATCATTTACATTACCATTAGTGGTAGTAGTCATATTTGTTTTTTGTAAATAATAATTGTTATTGTTATTACTACTATTATCTTTGTCTTATTAATGTTATTATATGTATTTGTATTATTATTTATGTTAATATTTATATAATTTGTATTACTGTATTGTAATCATTACACTTAGTATTATTTACTGTTGTTTTATTTGTATTATTATTACAACCAGTATTACTATTATTATGATTATTATTATAATTGTTATTATTACTATTGTATTGTGCGCACTGTAAGACAGTGTAAAAAAAAAAACCACAAAATTTATTAAAAATTATCCATTAAACATCCATTTAAATAAATCCATAAAAAATAGTTGTGCTGTTCGATTCAGTAGGGAAATATTTTTGGAAAAAAATGTTGTATTATTTTTGTGCCACATTTAGAAAGTGGGATGACCTGCTGACAGTTTTGTAGGTACCCCTGGCCATTGCATGAGATAAAATACATTATGTCAAGGGTGTCAAACTCATTTTAGATTAGGGGCCACATGGAGAAAATTCTACTCCCAAGTGGGCCGGACTGGTAAAATCACGGCACGATAACGTAAAAATAAGACAACTTCGTATCGTTTTCTTTGTTTAAAAATAGAACATTCTGAAATTGTACGAATCATAATGTTGTTGTTTTGTTTTCTTTACAATAACTTGTTGCGGTTAATAGTGTATATACTTTATTTGTCGTTATTTATATTTTCTGAATAAATTATGTGATAATGTTCATCAGGGTCCTTCGATTAGGTGGCGACTTGTTCAGGGTGTACCCCGCCTTCCGCCCGATTGTAGCTGAGATAGGCTCCAGCGCCCCCCGCGACTCCGAAGGGAATAAGCGGTAGAAAATGGATGGATGGATGGATGGATGGATGGATGTTCATCAGTCAACTCAATGGTGTTCATTTTCAATCTTTTAACATAAAAAATGATATCAAAATCAAATTACTGTATGTTATTTATGTAGTTTGATAGTTTTCCTCGACTGACGTACTAACATCCTGTGGTTTATTTTGTACATATGTAGCATCATCTACAAAGATACAAAGAATTTTCTTTCATTTAAAAATGTCAGGTTAATTTTCATACTTAGCAAACTCATTCCGCGGGCCGGATAAAACCTGTTCGCGGGCCTGATCCGGCCCTCGGGCCATACGTTTGATACCTCCGCCTTATGTTGAATATTTGTGTTGTTTTTGGTTTTGTAGCTGTACTACATCAACACAGTACCTTAAAAATAGATATTTTTGTCAACTTATTTGGCCCCTTTAAATGGGACAAAAGTACAACTAGAAAAACATATATTTTTTTAATTGTTAGCTTCATTTTAAAGTAAAGGCGAATTTCATAGATTTATAAAGAAAATATGTTTTTTAAATACCGTATTTTTCGGATTATAAATCGCTCCGGAGGATAAGTCGAACCGGCCGAAAATGCATAATAAAAAAAGGAAAAAAACATATATAAGTCGCACTAGAGTATAAGTCGCATTTTTTGGGGAAATTTATTTGATCAAATTCAACACCAAGAATAGACATTTGAAAGGCAATTTAAAATAAATAAAGAATAGTGAACAACAGGCTGAATAAGTGTACGTTATATGACGCATAAATAACCAACTGAGAACGTGCCTGGTATGTTAACGTAACATATTATGGTAAGAGTCATTCAATTAACTATAACATATAGAACATGCTATACGTTTACCAAACAATCTGTAGTAGCAGATAGCATCTTTTTTTTCACAATGCACTTCTGCCATGACCCGCCCCCGCCAAATTTTTATTGGTTGACGTGTGTGTGTGACGATTGCCGATATACGCCTAGTCCAGGGGTGTCAAACTCAAATACAGAGTGGGCCAAAATTTCAAACTGAACAAAGCCGCGGGCCAAGGTTGAACAAATTAACCTTTTAATAGGGACCCAAACAAGTTGTGCATTGAATATTGAACAAGCAAGGCTTATATAACTTTATAGTGACATGCAAAATCGAGTTTCCAAATAATAATAATAATAATTAAAAAATATCAATGGCATATCAAATACAATTTAAATAAATGCCTCTTTTCTATTTGCAGCCTTCTGAGGTAAAAATCAACATAAACTTTTTCCACAGGCTAATAAATTTGAAAATAAAATAACAATGAATAAACCAACCATTCAGGACTTTAAACTGCTCAGTTTGCAACACACTGATCTAATCTAAAGTGCCAAAGCCAGATACCTACCATCTTTTCTTGGATGCTAGTTCATTAATGTCGGGGCTCAGGCTTTGAGCTGAGGCAACCTTCATTATCGAACGAAGGTGTTCATCAGTTATTATATCTCGTAGTCCACCCGGACCACAATCTTGGGGGCGTGCCTTAAAGGCACTGCCTTTAGCGTCCTCTATGAGCTGTCGTCACGTCCGCTTTTCATCCATTCTACCAACTTGCCGGCCCAGTCACAACATATGTGCGGCTTCTGTACGCACACACATGTGAATGCCACACATACTTGATCAACAGCCATACAGTTATACTGAGGGTGGCCGTATAAACAATTGTTAGAAATATACGCCACACTGTGAATCCACACCAAACAAGAATGACACAAACACATTTCGGGAGAACATCCGCACCGTAACACAACATAAACACAACAGAACAAATACCCAGAACCCTTTGCAGTACTAACTCTTCCGGGACGCTACAAAATACACCCCCGCTACCACGAATTTTTTTATATTTTACGGTAATGTGTTAATAATTTCACACATAAATCGCTCCAGAGTATAAGTCGCACCACCGGCCAAACTATGAAAAAAAATGGGATTTATAATCCGAAAAATACGGTAAACATTTCCCAATATGTGGAGGTAACAACTTCTATATACAGTACGTGTACTTATTAATTCAATTCAAAAGTCCCAACCCTTGCCGTTATTAGACAGTGCTGCCGTACCTAATGTTGTGGCCTGTTACTGTTCCACATTACCAGTCTGGCTATCATTTATTCATACCAGCAATATGCTCCAAAAGGTTGTTTTCATGCTATGCTCACTACAGTAGTACGGTATGTACTCCACTCACACTTCCTGTCCTTCCCCCTCCGTATCCGCCTTCCCTTGGTAGTCACACTCGTCGGTTGCAGCCCTTCCTAACGAGCCACACACACTCCAGTAGGAAGATTCTGATGAGGCAGCAAGACTAGAGCGGTAGTTGCGGCGGGGAAAGGGAGAGTGGGACTAAGCCTCGGGATAGAAGATGAGCGAATGAGAGCCATCAGTCTTTTTGCAACACATATACATGTATATATACGTTAGTCTCTGGAGGGCCTCTCTTTTCCATCCAGGCTTCTTAGCTCTTTGTTGTCATCATTCAACGCATCGTCCGTCCTCACAATGGTCTCCCCTAAGTTATTAAATCTCCCCCATCTCTGTTCTGGCTGCTCTGCGTCGTTAAGTGGACTGCTTATATAATGGCGTGCACCTGCAGGGAACAACCAGCTTGTTCTCCTCCATCCTTTTGTTTTCTGCACCACCTTGACTTACACCTCTTTTTTATTTACTACGTATTCTTTCCTACTACAACCACTCAGCTCACACATAATCTTGCTGGCCAACTCTTTATGCACTCAATGGAAGTCCGAGTCAGTCTACAATAGTGTTGTCCCGATACCAATATTTTGGTACCGGTACCAAAATGTATTTTGATACTTTTCGATACTTTTCTAAATAAAGGGGACCACAAAAAATGGCATTATTGGCTTTATTTTAACAAAAAAATCTCACGATACATTAAACATATGTTTCTTGTTGCAACTGTGTCCTTAAATAAAATAGTGAACATACTAAACAACTTGTCTTTTAGTAGTAAGTAAGCAAACAAAGGTTCCTGGGTATCAATCCGATACCAAGTCGTTACAGGATCATACATTGGTCATATTCAAAGTCCTCATGAGTTTACAAACCCCGTTTCCATATGAGTTTGGAAATTGTGTTAGATGTAAATATAAACGGAATACAATGATTTGCAAATCCTTTTCAACCCATATTCAATTGAATGCACTACAAAGACAAGATATTTGATGTTCAAACTCATAAACTTTATTTTTTTTTTGCAAATAATAATTAACTTAGAATTTCATGGCTGCAACACGTGCCAAAGTAGTTGGGAAAGGGCATGTTCACCACTGTGTTACATGGCCTTTCCTTTTAACAACACTCAGTAAACGTTTGGGAACTGAGGAGACACATTTTTTAAGCTTCTCAGGTGGAATTCTTTCCCATTCTTGCTTGATGTACAGCTTAAGTTGTTCAACAGTCCGGGGGTCTCCGTTGTGGTATTTTAGGCTTCATAATGCACCACACAATGGGAGACATGTCTGTATTACAGGCAGGCCAGTCTAGTACCCGCACTCTTTTACTATGAAGCCACGTTGATGTAACACGTGGCTTGGCATTGTCTTGCTGAAATAAGCAGGGGCGTCCATGGTAACGTTGCTTGGATGGAAACATATGTTGCTTCAAAACCTGTATGTACCTTTCAGCATTAATGGCACCTTCACAGATGTGTAAGTTACCCATGTCTTGGGCACTAATACACCCCCATACCATCACAGATGCTGGCTTTTCAACTTTGCGCCTATAACAATACAGATGGTTCTGTTCCTCTTTGGTCTGGAGGACACGACGTCCACAGTTTCCAAAAACAATTTGAAATGTGGACTCGTCAGACCACAGAACACTTTTCCACTTTGTATCAGTCCATCTTAGATGAGCTCAGGCCCAGCGAAGCCGACGGCGTTTCTGGGTGTTGTTGATAAACGGTTTTCGCCTTGCATAGGAGAGTTTTAACTTGCACTTACAGATGTAGCGACCAACTGTAGTTACTGACAGTGGGTTTCTGAAGTGTTCCTGAGCCCATGTGGTGATATCCTTTACACACTGATGTCGCTTGTTGATGCAGAACAGCCTGAGGGATCGAAGGTCACGGGCTTAGCTGCTTACGTGCAGTGATTTCTCCAGATTCTCTGAACCCTTTGATGATATTATGGACCGTAGATGGTGAAATCCCTAAATTCCTTGCAATAGCTGGTTGAGAAAAGTTTTTCTTAAACTGTTCAACAATTTGCTCACGTATTTGTTGACAAAGTGGTGACCCTCGCCCCATCCTTGTTTGTGAATGACTGAGCATTTCATGGAATCTACTTTTATACCCAATCATGGCACCCACCTGTTCCCAATTTGCCTGTTCACCTGTGGGATGTTCCAAATAAGTGTTTGATGAGCATTCCTCAACTTTATCAGTATTCATTGCCACATTTCCCAACTTCTTTGTCACATGTTGCTGGCATCAAATTCTAAAGTTAATGATTATTTGCAAAAAAAAAATGTTTTATCAGTTTGAACATCAAATATGTTGTCTTTGTAGCATATTCAATTGAATATGGGTTGAAAATGATTTGTAAATCATTGTATTCCGTTTATATTTACATCTAACACAATTTCCCAACTCATATGGAAACGGGGTTTGTATAAACATAATATGAATTTTTTTTTAAACTAAAGAAGATTTTCTAATGCAAAAAATATGTAGTCATAGTAGTATCGACTAGATACGCTCTTGTACTTGGTATCATTACAGTGGATGTCAGGTGTAGATGCACCAATGGCGTTTGTTTACATTGTGACGCCGGTGAGCTACGGTGTGTAGTGAAGCATGTTTAGCTATTCCTCGTCCTGCAGGGATGATACTTGTAAGAAACATACTTTATTTGTTGCCATGGAGACAGGGATTAGTGATTTGGAACACTGCAGACTGCGGATGGACTTTAGCCGCTAGCTAGCTAGTCATGTCTTGAAGCACCTCTTCCTGAGGGCGTTTCAGTGTTATAGCTTCACCTTTTTCGTTAGTTTTCAAGCCAAAATGCGTCCATTCTCCCTTTTCTGTCTACACACTGTGTCTGCTTGTAACTACTCCGTGATTGTGCGCTGCCGAACATGCTCCTCTGCTCGTAAACCAGCAATGACACGACGTGACGACGACGGAGGGGCGGGGGTTGGGGGACCGGTACTTTTTAGAAGTGGTATAGTACAGACTATGATTAATTGGTATCGCGGTACTATACTAATACCGGTATAGCGTACAACCCTAGTCTGCAAATAATTAGCCTTGTAATATTTCAAATATCGTGTCCTGTTTTGGTGTACAATGTATTTTCTGCAATTGGCATCATGCACTCTGATAAGAGTGAGCAAGTTCGTGTCAGTAGTAAACCTCAGACATTGCCATTCAACAACAGGCCTAACGTAATACAAATTATAACTTGATTCAAGATGGCAATATTACATTTTTTTTTGTCTAAAATAGTTTGAATGTTAGGTAGAATGCTAGCTGCTGGTTCACGCAGAATGATGTTAGTATTACACAAACAGGAGTGCACCGTGTTTCATTTTGCTGCAGGGGACGCTTCTATTGTTGACTTAAAATTGCGAAAAGAGGGACTACACTCCTGTAACGAAATTGGAAAACATAGTATTTTTGTCCGTAAGTTAATTAGCAGGTGGTGTAAAATGCTACAAATAGACAGGAGAGACTGTACGATTTGCATTCTTCCACAGAGGGGCGCTTGCTTTGTGACTCAAAATCGCATAAAGAGAGACTACCGTATTTTCCGGACTATAAGATGCATTGAAAATCATTTTTTTCCCCTCAAAACTCGACAGTTCGCCTTATAACCCATTGCGCCTAATGTACGGAATCATTCCGGTGTTGCTTACCGACCTCGAAGTAATTTTATTTGGTACATGGTGTAATGATAAGTGTGACCAGTAGATGGCAGTCAAACATAAGAGATACGTGTAGACTGCGATATGACTCAAGTAAACAACACCAACATTTTGAATGTTACATTGAAAATAAAGAACATTACACGGCGCTCAAAAATCTATCAAAATGTTTTAATACGACTTTGGTAAGCTATGAAGCCGCACCGATTGATGGATTTTTGGCGCATTAAACAGGAGTATTATTATGGTGTGTGTATAAGGTAAGACATATTATCTGGCGTTTTGTTTCGTAATATTATGCAAAAGCAACTTTTCTTACCTTCTGGTACCTGCTGATCTGTATTTGGCATCTGCATGCATCCGGAAAAATTGCGCGCGTCCGCCTTTGTAGTCCGTGGCGACACCGTAGTTGATAATCTTCTTCTTTTTCTCTATCTTCTTGTTATGTGACATTCATCCTCCGCTGTTGCCATTTCTAATATAAAGTAGTGTAAAGTTCTTACTTATATCTGTCAGTAAACTCGCCATGAAAACGCTAAAACATACCGGTGTAGTGAGTTTACATTATTCACCCAAGGAACTTTAGTTATTAGAGTTCCAGTTGGACATTTTTTCACGGGACACATTTCCGGTGTTGTTGTTTCCGGAAGACGAGATGCTGCTCCGTTATTGATTGAAGTAAAGTCTGAATGTCATTAAAACAGTTAGCTCCACCTTTTGACACTTCTTCCACTCCCGTCCTTGCACGCTACACCGCTACAACAAAGATGACGGGGAGAAGACGCTGTCGAAGGTGAGCCACGTAAATAAGACCGCCCACAAAACGGCGCATCCTGAAGTGACTGTCAGAAAGCAGCTTGAAGATGATCTGTAAAACATCATCTATGCAACATTTTGACCAAAGAACCACCATTACATGTTATGTAGACCACAAGCAAGTCTTTACCATTTAGAAAAAAAAAATTATATATATATGACTCCTTTAATGTGCCCTATAATCCGAAAATATATATGAAAAAAGATTTTAAAAAATAGACCATTCATAGGCAGTGCGCCTTATAATCCGGTGCGCCTTATGGTCCGGAAAATATGGTACATTTTTGTGACAAAATTAGAAAAAACATTGTATTTTTGTTTACCTAAATTTTAATTAGCAAATAATGTAAAACGCTAGAATTAAACATACCAGACTGTATAGAATTTGCATACGGGCAAAGAGGGGTGCTTCTATTTTGACAGAAACAACGTTTCTGTAACAAAATTCTGAAAAAAACACATTGTATTTTGTTTTTTACGTATGTAAGTTAGCAGGTAACGAAAAAATGTTGGAATTAGACATACCAGACTGTACTATTTGCATTCTGGCATTCTATTGTGACTCAAAATTGCAAAAAGAGAGACTACATCCTTGTGACAAAATTAGAAAAATCATTGTATTTTTGCTTTCCCGTATGTTAGTTAGCAAATAAGGTAAAATGCTGAAATTGGACAAACCCGACCGCACCAAAACCCAAAATCAGTGAAGTTGTCACGTTGTGTAATTCGTAAATAAAAACAGAATACAATGATTTGCAAATCTTTTTCAACCTATATTCAATTGAATAGACTGCAAAGACAATATATTTAATGCTCGAACTGAGAAACCTTTTTTTTTTTTCAAATAATCATTAACTTATAATTTAATGGCAGCAACACATTGCAAAAAAGTTGGCACAGGGTCACTTTTACCACTGTGTTACATGGCCTTTCCTTTTAACAACACTCAGTAAACGTTTGGGAACTGAGGAGAAAATGTTTTGAAGCTTTCCAGGTGGAATTTTTCCCATTCTTGCTTGATGTATAGCTTAAGTTGTTCAACAGTATTGTATTACGTACTACGTTGTGGTATTTTAGGCTTCATATTGCGCCACACATTTCCATCTGGAGACAGAGCTGGACTACAGGCAGGCCAGTCTAGTACCCGCACTCGCTTACTATGAAGCTACGCTGTTGTAACACGTGCGTAAAATGCTGAAAGTAGACATACCAGATGAAATCATTTCATTGCTCAAAATCACAAAAAGAAAGACTAAATTCCTGTAACAAAATTCGAAAAACATCAGTCTGTTGTTTTTTTTGGGGTTTTTTCCCGCATGTTAGTTAGCAGGTAACGTAAAATGCTAGTATTATATATACCAGACTGTACTGTTTGCGTTCTGACACAGGTGGGCGCTTTCATTGTGACTCAAAATCACGACAAGAGCGACTACATACCTGTAACAAAACTAGAAAAAAAACATAGTATTTTTGTTTTACCGCATCTTAGTTAGCAGGTAATGTAAAATGCTGAAAGTAGACATACCAGACAAAATCATTTCAAAATCACAAAAAGAGAGACTAAAATCCTGTAACAAAATTCGAAAAACATCAGTTTGTTGTTTTTTTTTGGTTTGTTTTCCCGTATATTAGTCATCAGGTAACATAGTATGCTAGAATTAGACATAGCAGACTGTACCATTCACATTCTTGCAAAGAGAGTGCTTCCATTGTGACGCATCATTGCAAAAAGAGAGACTACATTTCTGTAACAAGATTACGTTTGTTTTTTTCTATGTTCGTTAGCGGGAAATGTACAAGCTGTCATTCTCTACTTTAGTCCACCAATGACCCAACAGCGCCTCTGCTGGATGCCGTCAAGTACTACACTGTTCACTGCCTGGTCTCACAATCCGCCATTGTTTGTCAACGAGTGTCCCTCACATACACAGACCACTAACTACACACACTTTGTGTACCCACTTTCATTTAACTTCTATCCGCCTCTCTAAATATGGCCTCCCTTTGACTCAACTACACATCTGAAAAGCTGACGAGACGAGGAGAACGAGCGCGGGGTTAAAGCGACCCGATATTCATCTCATCTTCTGTGTGATGATAATAAGCAGCGAGTGGAAGATGGCTTGTTGTTACGCTCCGGTGGCAAAGATGACGGATCAAGGTGTGAAATTCCTCGTGCTCATTTTCTAATTAAATACTGCTCTCTCTCCTGAGGATTGAACTAATAACACGGCCATGTTTGTGGAACTGAACAGGTGTGTGTGTGTGAGTGTGCGTGTAGATGGCAGGCAGCAATGGCTTCCTCCTTTTGTGCAAGGAAAGGGAGAGGGTGTGTAGCCAATGCAGCACAATAGCACCATCTACTGAAGCAGCTGCGTCATTACAGCTGCGCCCATGCCTGAAGGAATGACTCATCAGCTGACTTTACATCAATAGGAATATGCACTCATTTCATTCAGCATATTGATCCATTTATCTCAAGACAATATGGTAAATAAGAGTCGTGTCATGTTAATATTTAACGTGCACTTTAATACACCTTGCTGGTGTAAAAGTAAAGAACACTTAATAACTTGAGAAGGAGCCCTGCAGCCAAAATTAATATAACATTTATAAGCGTTAACTGAAGACATTTCGCACCCATTTTTTAAGATTTAAAATGACTGCCTTTATTCTTTTTTTTTTCCATTATTATTATCTTATTTTTACCAATATTGGTTTGTATTGGTTAATACTTGTTTGTGGTTTTATTTTTATTTGTTGTGTGTTTAACTGTTCTTAGTATTTAAAGCCTAATTATTAAGTTTACAATTTTTACACCTTTTAATCACATTTTCAATGATTAATACCTAATCATTATATTAATAAATGTTTTTAATTATTTTTATTATTTAATTACTCATATTATTGTAGTGACTGTGGTTGTATTTAATTTTGTAATTTTACTGCCTTCATTTTATAGTCATGTCATTTTCACAATATTTAATGCAAACAATTTATTTAATTATACATTCTTCACTGTATTGTTGATTCTATTATGACACTTTTGAAATTATTTATTATATTATTATTTGGCTTATTGTGACGCTTTCTATGTTGTATTTTTATTTTATTTATATTTTATTTTATTTGTAATTTTCCTGAGGGAACTCTCCTGAAGGAATCAATAAAGTACTATCTATCTATATATCTGTTTTATTTATATATATATATATATATATATATATATATATATATATATATATATATATATATATATATATATATATATATATATATATATATATATATATATATATATATGTAGCTTATTATGACGCTTTTTGTGTTGTCTTTTTATTTTTAAATGTATATTTTATTTCATAAATTAAAAAATAAAAATACAACCTAAAAAGTGTCATAATAAGCCAAATATATATATATAGATATATATA
>NC_084735.1:26954968-26967468 GCF_033978785.1 Entelurus aequoreus | reverse complement strand
AGTCGCGATCAAAAGTTTACATACACTTGTAAATAACATAATGTCATGGCTGTCTTGAGTTTTTAATCATTTCTACAACTCTTATTTTTTTGTGATAGAGTGATTGGAGCACATACTTGTTGGTCACAAAAAACATTCATGAAGTTTGGTTCTTTTATGAAATTATTATGAGTCTACTGAAAATGTGACCAAATCTGCTGGGTCAAAAGTATACATACAGCAATGTTAATATTGGGTTACATGTCCCTTGGCAAGTTTCACTGCAATAAGGCGCTTTTGGTAGCCATCCTCAAGCTTCTGGTTGAGTTTTTGACCACTCCTCTTGAGAAAATTGGTGTGGTTCAGCTAAATTTGTTGGTTTTATGACCTGGACTTGTTTCTTCAGCATTGTCCACACGTTTAAGTCAGGACTTTGGCAAGGCCATTCTAAAACCTTAATTCTAGCCTGATTTAGCCATTCCTTTACCACTTTTGATGTGTGTTTGGGGTCACTGTTCTGTTGGAAGACCCAACCTGATGATTTTAGGTTGTCCTGAAGAATTTGGAGGTAATCCTCCTTTTTCATTGTCCCATTTAAAGCACCAGTTCCATTGGCAGCAAAACAGGCCCAGAAAATAATACTACCACCACCATGCTTGACGGTGGGAATGGTGTTCCTGGAATTAAAGGCCTCGCCTTTTCTCCTCCAAACATATTGCTGGGTATTGTGGCCAAACAGCTCAATTTTTGTTTCATCTGAAATCACATGGACAAAGATAAGACCTTCTGGAGGAAAGTTTTGTGGTCAGATGAAACAAAAATGTAGCTGTTTGGCCACAATACCCAGCAATATGTTTGGAGGAGAAAAGGTGAGGCCTTTAATTCCAGGAACACCATCTCTACCGTCAAGCATGGTGGTGGTAGTATTATGCTCTGGGCCTGTTTTGCTGCCAGAGGAACTGATGCTTTACAGAGAGTAATAAATGGAACAATGAAAAAAAAGGATTACCTCCAAATTCTTCAGACAACCTAAAATCATCAGCCCGGAGGTTGGGTCTTGGGCGCAGTTGGGTGTTCCAACAGGACAATGACCCCAGACACACGTCAAAAGTGGTAAAGGAATGGCTAAATCAGGCTAGCATTAAGGTTTTAGAATGGCCTTCCCAAAGTCCTGACTTGAACGTGTGGACAATGCTGAAGAAACAAGTCCATGTCAGAAAAACCAACAAATTTAGCTGAACTGCACCAATTTTGTCAAGAGGAGTGGTCAAAAATTCAACCAGAAGCTTGTGGATGGCTACCAAAAGCGCCTTATTGCAGTGAAACTTGCCAAGGGACATGTAACCAAATTTTAACATTGCTGTATGTATACTTTTGACCCAGCAGATTTGGTCACATTTTCAGTAGACCCATAATAAATTCATAAAAGAACCAAACTTCATGAATGTTTTTTGTGACCAACAAGTATGTGCTCCAATCACTCTATCACAAAAAAATAAGAGTCGTAGAAATTATTGGAAACTCAAGACAGCCATGACATTATGTTCTTTACAATTGTATGTAAACTTTTGATTGCGACTGTATATCTCTCTCTCTCTCTCTCTCTATATATATATATATATATATATATATATATATATATATATATTACATGTATAGCCTATTGTTTTGCGCAATATTGACAAGTGATGAACCGAAAATTTGGTCTTCTTAAATAAAAACCGAAACCGGATGTTGTGATGAAATATCCATTTCTGCTGGTGACTGCGTCTTTCCGACGCACACGAGTGACGTAGCTCGGTCAAAGTTGACCAAAAAATCAGATTCAGGTCTAGTTAGACTAGAGTCATATTTGAAAAGATCAGATTTTAATCGGATTCAAGACTATCTCCTGATGTGGCCTGAATCTATGACAAAAGATCAGATTTGAAGCACTTTGGAGCGTTTAGACCAGGCGTCACCAACGCGGTGCCCGCGGGCACCAGGTAGCCCGTAAGGACCAGATGAGTAGCCCGCCGGCCTGTTCTAAAAATAGCTCAAATAGCAGCACTTACCAGTGAGCTGCCTCTATTTTTTTAAATTGTATTTATTTACTAGCAAGCTGGTCTGGCTTTGCCTGACATTTTTAATTCTAAGAGAGACAAAACTCAAATAGAATTTGAAAATCCAAGAAAATATTTTAAAGACTTGGTCTTCACTTGTTTAAATAAATTCATTAATTGTTTTACTTTGCTTCCTATAACTTTTAGAAAGACAATTTTAGAGAAAAAATACAACCTTAAAAATGATTTTAGGATTTTTAAACACATATGCCTTTTTACCTTTTAAATTCCTTCCTCTTCTTTCCTGACAATTTAAATTAATGTTCAAGTAATTTTTTTTTTTTTATTGTAAAGAAAAATAAATACATTTTAATTTAATTCTTCATTTTAGCTTCTGTTTTTTCGACGAAGAATATTTGTGAAATATTTCTTATGATAAATGATAAATGGGTTATACTTGTATAGCGCTTTTCTACCTTCAAGGTACTCAAAGCGCTTTGACACTATTTCCACATTTACCCATTCACACACACATTCACACACTGATGGCGGGAGCTGCCATGCAAGGCGCTAACCAGCAGCCATCAGAGGCAAAAGGTGAAGTGTCTTGCCCAAGGACACAACGGACGTGACTAGGAAGGTAGAAGGTGGGAATTGAACCCCAGTAACCAGCAACACTCCGATTGCTGGCACAGCCACTCTACCAACTTCGCCACGCCGTCCCTTCTTCAAACTTATTATGATTAAAATTCAAAAAAATTATTCTGGCAAATCTAGAAAATCTGTAGAATTAAATTTAAATCTTATTTCAAAGTCTTTTGAATTGAATTTAAAATTTTTGTTCTGGAAAATCTAGAAGAAATAATGATTTGTCTTTGTTAGAAATATAGCTTGGTCCAATTTGTTATATATTCTAACAAAGTGTAGATTGGATTTTAACCTATTTAAAACATGTCATCAAATTCTAAAATTAATCTTAATCAGGAAAAATTACTAATGATGTTCCATAAATTCTTTTTTTAAGTTTTTCTCTTCTTTTTTTCGGTTGAATTTTGAATTTTAAAGAGTCGAAATTGAAGATAAACTATGTTTCAAAATTTAATTGTCATTTTTTTTCATGTTTTCTCCTCTTTTAAACCGTTCAATTAAGTGTAAATATCATTAATTATTAATAACAACAGAGTTAAAGGTAAATTGAGCAAATTGGCTATTTCTGGCAATTTATTTAAGTGTGTATCAAACTGGTAGCCCTTCACATTAATCAGTACCCAAGAAGTAGCTCTTGGTTTCAAAAAGGTTGGTGACCCCTGGTTTAGACTGTCAAAAAAAATATGATATGTGTCACTTGAGGGCAAAAACATTTTATTTGGTGTGCAGTGTAAGAGCATTTCAGTAGTGTGTCTAAGAGTGTTTCAGTAGTGTGTGTGTGAGAGAAAAACATTTCAGTTGTTTGTGAGAGCATTTCAGTAGTGTGTATAAGAGTGTTTCAGTAGTGTGTATAAGAGTGTTTCAGTAGTGTGTGTGTGAGAAAAACATTTCAGTTGTTTATGTGAGAGCATTTCAGTAGTGTATGTAAGAATGTTTCAGTAGTGTGTATAAGAGTGTTTTAGTAGTGTGTGTGAGAGAAAAACATTTCAGTTGTTTATGTGAGAGCATTTCAGTAGTGTATGTAAGAGTGTTTCAGTAGTGTGTATAAGAATGTTTTAGTAGTGTGTGAGAGAAAAACATTTCAGTTGTTTATGTGAGAGCATTTCAGTAGTGTATGTAAGAGTGTTTTAGTAGTGTGTATAAGAATGTTTTAGTAGTGTTTGAGAGAAAAACATTTCAGTTGTTTATGTGAGAGCATTTCAGTAGTGTATGTAAGAGTGTTTCAGTAGTGTGTATAAGAATGTTTTAGTAGTGTGTGTGTGAGAAAAACATTTCAGTTGTTTATGTGAGAGCATTTCAGTAGTGTATGTAAGAGTGTTTCAGTAGTGTGTATAAGAATGATTTAGTAGTGTGTGTGTGAGAGAAAAACATTTCAGTTGTTTATGTGAGAGCATTTCAGTAGTGTATGTAAGTAAGAGTGTTTCAGGTGTGTGTAAGAGTGTTTTAGTAGGGTGTGTGAGAGAAAAACATTTCAGTTGTTTATGTGAGAGCATTTCAGTAGTGTATGTATGAGTGTTTCAGTAGTGTGTATAAGAATGTTTTAGTAGTGTTTGAGAGAAAAACATTTCAGTTGTTTATGTGAGAGCATTTCAGTAGTGTATGTAAGAGTGTTTCAGTAGTGTGTATAAGAATGTTTTAGTAGTGTGTGTGTGAGAAAAACATTTCAGTTGTTTATGTGAGAGCATTTCAGTAGTGTATGTAAGAGTGTTTCAGTAGTGTGTATAAGAATGATTTAGTAGTGTGTGTGTGTGAGAAAAACATTTCATTTGTTTATGTGAGAGCATTTTGGTAGTGTATGTAAGAGCATTTCAGTAGTGTGTCTAAGAATGTTTCAGTAGTGTGTGTGAGAGAAAAACATTTCAGTTGTTTATGTGAGAGCATTTCAGTAGTGTATGTAAGTAAGAGTGTTTCAGGTGTGTGTAAGAGTGTTTTAGTAGGGTGTGTGAGAGAAAAACATTTCAGTTGTTTATGTGAGAGCATTTCAGTAGTGTATGTATGAGTGTTTCAGTAGTGTGTATAAGAATGTTTTAGTAGTGTGTGTGTGAGAAAAACATTTCAGTTGTTTATGTGAGAGCATTTCAGTAGTGTATGTATGAGTGTTTCAGTAGTGTGTATAAGAATGTTTTAGTAGTGTGTGTGTGAGAAAAACATTTCAGTTGTTTATGTGAGAGCATTTCAGTAGTGTATGTATGAGTGTTTCAGTAGTGTGTATAAGAATGTTTTAGTAGTGTGTGTGAGAAAAACATTTCAGTTGTTTATGTGAGAGCATTTCAGTAGTGTATGTAAGAGTGTTTCAGTAGTGTGTATAAGAATGTTTTAGTAGTGTGTGTGTGAGAAAAACATTTCAGTTGTTTATGTGAGAGCATTTCAGTAGTGTATGTAAGAGGTAATTCTGAATAATGTCCCTAACGGCCCCTCGTACTTTTACGTGCGTCCTTTCACTCCAGCGATTTTTGTTGTTGTGACGATACGTGAATCTGGTGGCAGGAGCGTTTTTAATCATATTTATTTTCATATTGTTTTTATATTGGTTTTGTGTTTATTTATTTTTTTGTTTTCATTCAGTCATTGGTGGAGCTAAGGATAATATTGGAATATTGTTGTTCAGCACTTTCGAAACATTTTTGTTGTTTAAATGGGGTTCAATCCCCACCTTCTACCATCCTAGTCACGTCCGTTGTGTCCTTGGGCAAGACACTTCACCCTTGCTCCTGATGGCTGCTGGTTAGCGCCTTGCATGGCAGCTCCCTCCATCAATGTGTGAATGTGTGTGTGAATGGGTGAATGTGGAAATACTGTCAAAGCGCTTTGAGTACCTTGAAGGTAGAAAAGCGCTATACAAGTATAACCCATTTATCATTTATTTATTATTTAAATGTGCTATATAAATAAAGTGGATTGGATTGGATTAGGAGCTGTTATTCCCTAAATTTCAAGGGGCCGCTAGAGAGTCAATTTTGGAATTTCGTGTTCATGTTTTTCGCCAGACCAGACGCGTTTGCATAAATTGGTGCGTTTTTGTGCATGTTAAATGCCTCAAAAATGTGATAAAGTTGGAGAAAAATAATAAGACAATTTTCCACCTCGGTGGACAATAAAGATGTATTCAATCAATCAATCAATCAATATTACTTTATTTCTATAGCCCTTAATCACACGTGTCTCAAAGGGCTGCACAAGCCACAACGGCATCCTCGGCTCAGATCCCACATCAACATTATTGTATTCTATTCTATTTGGAGCAATTACAATGTGGCTCTAATAAGGCTAATTACAGTCTCCAAACAGCAAGCTTCCGAAATGATTGCCTTTCTATTGTTTCCTTAGTTGTCATCTGAGAAATATTGTTTACTCTGTGGAATAATGGTGATGAATCTATGAAAGAGCACAAAGGACGCTGACTGTCACTCACGTTGTTGACATAAAAGTGGTAAAACGATGTTTGCATTTAAGTGTTCATCATCGTCAATGTCGTCCTTCATAACTGTGTGACGATGCTACACAACTGTGTGTGTGTGTGTGTGTGTGTGTGTGTGTGTGTGTGTGTGTGTGTGTGTGTGTGTGTGTGTGTGTGTGTGTGTGTGTGTGTGTGTGTGTGTGTGTGTGTGTGTGTGTTTCTACCCTTCTTGAGACATCAACAAGGAAAAGTACCTTCCATATGAGGACCGGTGAACAAATTAGGTGTGAAATCATGGTCCCAATACAGAAAACCATTGCATCTAATAGAAAGCCAGTCTGTGAACATTGCTCCAAAGTCAGGATTTTTTGTTGATTTAATTTGCATACAAAAGTAAACATTGACAGGTGCAAAGACAGCAATATATGATACAACAAGACGGCAGCTAAAGATGGACTTCCCTATTCATCCCCGAAAAAAACCCGCCAGGTGAACAGCTGATTTTACGACTTCCGGTGATGACGTAAGACAACCCACGCCCCATATGTGACCATAGGATGAACAAACACCCTACGGTACTAAGACTATAGTGGCCATTAACAGTTGGCTTCCACAGCTGAGTTGCCCAAAGTGCGGCACAGGGGCCATCTGTGGTCCGTGGCTCGTTTGTCATCTAATCGGCCTTAAGCACATTACAAAAAACAAAAGGTAGAGATCTCATTTGCACCCCTGGTGGTGAAATCTATCAAAATGAGGGTGGTCCCAAAAAGGAGGGATTTTTCAAATTGACTGTGTGTCGGTTTTAAAAGTGCTCCTCCTCTGGCCAACATATGAAATAACAAGTGTGTGTAAAAATTTGAAGTGCTCCCCCTCTGGCCAACATATGTAATAACAAGTGTGTGTAAGAAGTTGAAATGCGCCCCTTTTGACGAAAATGAATTTAAAAAAATTAAATAAATGTGTATATAGAGACATACTGTAATAATAACTTGAAGTAAATAATGATTTTAAAAACCAATTACAAACAAAAAATTTAACAAAAAAATGTACTAAAAGCGTACCATTTTTATATTTGCATAGTATGTATATATTATTAATGTTGTAAATACAAATCTTTATATATCTAGAAAGGGAGGTCCTAAAGACATTTTTCTTAGGTCTCAAGAAGGTAACAAATACAAGAATGTGCGTGCGTGCGTGCGTGCGTGCGTGCGTGCGTGCGTGCGTGCGTGCGTGCGTGCGTGCGTGCGTGCGTGCGAGCGAGCGAGCGTGCGTGCGTGCGAGCGTGCGTGCGAGCGTGCGTGCTTACCTTCTTGAGACATCAACAAGGAAAAGTACCTTCCATATGAGGACCGGTGAACAAGTTAAGACCGAAATCCTGGTCCCAATACGGAAAAAGCATTGCATCTAATAGAGAATGTCTCATTTGCACCCCTGGTGGTGAAATCTATCAAAATTAGGGTGGTCCCAAAAAGGAGGAATTTTTCAAATGGACTGTGTGTCGGTTTTAAAAGTGCTCCCCCTCTGGTCAACATATGAAATAACAAGTGTGTGTAAGAAATTGGAATGCGCCCCCTTTGGCCAAAATGTATTAAAAATGAATACATAAATATGTATATAGAGACATACTGTAATAACTTGAAGTAAATAATGAAGATTAAAAAACAATTACAAAACAAAACAAAACTAAAAGCTTACCTTTTTTATATTTGCTTAGTATGTATATATAATATACATCTTTATATATCTAGAAAGGGTGGTCCTAAAGAGGTAGGCATTTTTCTCAGGTCTCAAGAGGGTAACTAATACAAGAATATGTGTGTGTGAGAGAGATTCAATATGATTTCTTCTAGCTTTATTTCAATGTTTGGTGTTTTTCTCTGCCAGTCTCCCAGGCGGACGACGACTCCAGCCAGACTTCCGCCGCCTACACAGTGAGGCCGAGTATCAAAATACACAACATCGGTGAGTGACTCTTGGCTCCCTACGCCAATATTTGGCTGCAAAGTCTGTTTTCAAGCCCAACACACACACACAGACACACACACACACTTATACATACATACAATGATGCTAATGTGCTTGAACACGCCTAAACCGGTTGACGTCGGCCTTGCGACGCAGCTTGAGTGGCGCACATATTGTTATTGATTTCTATTCCGCGCACGCTCTGCCCACGGGCGTCTTTGTGTAAACGACACAAATGAATCCAATTATCACTGCGAGGTGAAAAAAATATTGACGTTGTGTGCGCTCGTGTATCACCTTGTGTGGGCGGGCGGTGATGGCCGTGGCGTCTTGGCCTCGTCACGCTGCTAAGTAAGGTCATAGAAACATTCGCGCTGGCTCCTGGTTGTGATGGCGCGATATCACACAGCGATACTAAACCACAATAAAGCAGACGTTATTAACTTAGAAGAACATTTCCAACGAACCACAACACTTACACACCCGACTTTAATAAGGATGTGAAGTCGATTGGCTACCGATCAGTATCGGGCAATTTCTGGTGAAAAAATAATGTCTTTATGTTTGTCCCCCGGCTGACAAGCGGCTAGCAGCTAATTGTGTGTCTCCATACACAGTGTGGAGCCTCTCCCCTAAGTTAATAATAATAAGCCAGTGTTTCTCAAACTATTTTTTACCAAATACCACCTCAGAAAAAAGCACCGACATTAAACATAAAAGTGATAATATATCATATTGTAGGTGTTTATTACACTTTGCATTCATATTTGTTACATTTGTGTTGTGTCTTGCTTGATTGTAAAAGATGTCTATCGAGGAGCTGGTCTGAGAAGTAAAACATTTTGGTAATAGTCAGTGTTTTATTGTTCATAGTTAAAGGCCTACTGAAATGATTTTTTTTTATTTAAACGGGGATAGCAGATCCATTCTATGTGTCGTACTTGATCATTTCACGATATTGCCATATTTTTGCTGAAAGGATTTAGTAGAGAACATCGGCGATAAAGTTTGCAACTTTTGGTCGCTGATAAAAAAAGCCTTGCCTGTACCGGAAGTAGCGTGACGTCACAGGTTGAAGGGCTCCTCACATTTCCCCATTGTTTACACCAGCAGCGAGAGCGATTCGGACCGAGAAAGCGACGATTACCCCATTAATTTGAGCGAGGATGAAAGATTTGTGGATGAGGAACGTGAGAGTGAAGGACTAGAGTGCAGTGCAGGACGTATCTTTTTTTGCTCTGACCGTAACTTAGGTACAAGCTGGCTCATTGGATTCCACACATTCTCCTTTTTCTATTGTGGATCACGGATTTGTATTTTAAACCACCTCGGATACTATATCCTCTTGAAAATGAGAGTCGAGAACGCGAAATGGACATTCACAGTGACTTTTATCCCCACAACAATACATCGGCGAAGCACTTTAGCTACGGAGCAAACGTGATAGCATCGGGCTTAACTGCAGATAGAAGTAAAAGAAATAAACCCCTGACTGGAAGGATAGACAGAAAATCAACAATACTATTAAACCATGGACCTGTAACTACACGGTTAATGATTTCCAGCCTGGCGAAGCTTAACAATGCTGTTGCTAACGACGCCATTGAAGCTAACTTAGCTACGGGACCTCACAGAGCTATGCTAAAAACATTAGCTATCCACCTACGCCAGCCAGCCCTCATCTGCTCATCAACACCCGTGCTCACCTGCGTTCCAGCGATCGACGGAGCGACGAAGGACTTCACCCGATCATCGATGCGGTCGGCGGCTAGCGTCGGATAGCGCGTCTGCTATCCAAGTCAAAGTCCTCCTGGTTGTGTTGCTGCAGCCAGCCGCTAATACACCGATCCCACCTACAACTTTCTTCTTTGCAGTCTTCATTGTCCATTAAAGAAATTGCAAAAGATTCACCAACACAGATGTCCAGAATAATGTGGAATTTGGCGATGAAAACAGAGCTTTTTGTATTGTATTCAATGGTGTCCGAATACTTCCGTTTCAACCATTGACGTCACGCGCATACGTCATCATACATAGACGTTTTCAACCGGAAGTTTCGCGGGAAATTTAAAATGTCACTTTATAAGTTAACCCGGCCGTATTGGCATGTGTTGCAATGTTAAGATTTCATCATTGATATATAAACTATCAGACTGCGTGGTCGGTAGTAGTGGGTTTCAGTAGGCCTTTAATATTGTAAATCCCACTTTCTTTATTTTCATGCACATTTTGGGTGTCCCATTCAGTAAAAAACTGTAAAATTCCATTCCGTTTTTTTTAAGTGGTCTGTCATAATGTTTTTAGAACTCTATCGGACATTGTGACTTTTGGTATTGGTGTTCCTGGAAAAAAAGTGACCCGAACACACATACTGTACAGCAGATTGTTACAGCTAAATGTGTATATACACTATATTGCCAAAAGTATTTGGCCACCTGCCTTGACTCACATATGAACTTGAAGTGCCATCCCATTCCTAACCCATAGGGTTCAATATGATGTCGGCCCACCTTTTGCATCTATTACAGCTTCAACTCTTCTGAGAAGGCTGTCCACAAGGTTGCGGAGTGTGTGTATAGGAATTTTCGACCGTTCTTCCAAAAGCGCATTGGTGAGGTCACACACTGATGTTGGTCGAGAAGGCCTGGCTCTCAGTCTCTGTTCTAATTCATCCCAAAGGTGTTCTATCGGGTTCAGGTCAGGACTCTGTGCAAGCCAGTCAAGTTCATCCACACCGGACTCTGTCATCCATGTCTTTATGGACCGTGCTTTGTGCACAGTCTTGTTGGAAGAGGAAGGGTACCGCTCCAAACTGTTCCCACAAGGTTGGGAGCATGGAATTGTCCAAAATGTTTTGGTATCCTGGAGCATTCAAAGTTCCTTTCGCTGGAACTAAGGGGCCAAGCCCAACTCCTGAAAAACAACCCCACACCCTAATTCCTCCTCCACCAAATTTCACACTCGGCACAATGCAGTCCGAAATGTACCATTCTCCTGGCAACCTCAAAACCCAGACTCGTCCATCAGATCACTCCAGAGAAGGCGTCTCCAGTGCTCTAGAGTCCAGTGGCCATGTGCTTTACACCAGTGGTCCGGTACCAATCGGTCCACGGACCGGTACCGGGCCGCGGCCGCACAAGAAATTAAAAAAAATAATAATAATAATAATATTTGTTTTAATTAAATCAACATAAAAAACACAATATATACATTATATATCAATATAGATCAATACAGTCTGCAGGGATACAGTCCGTAAGCACACATGATTGTATTTCTTTATGACAAAAAAATATATATATATATATATATATTTTTTTTTTACTACCCCTCCACCCCCTCCACCCCCAATGCCAACATGGCACTGCCATATTTATTATTGAAGTCACAAAGGGCATTCTTTTTTTAACAGGCCTCAAAATATCCATCCATCCATCCATTTTCTACCACTTGTCCCGTTCGGGGTCGCGTGGGTGCTGGAGCCTATCTCAGCCTCAAAACAGCAGCTTGGAATTTGGGACATGAGGAGGTTGAGGTGGGCGGGGTTGGGGGGTGCGGGGTTGAGGTGGGGGGGAGTAGGATGTAGCGGGGGGTGTATATTGTAGTGTCCCGGAAGAGATAGTGCATATTTGTAACAGTGTTAAAGTTGTTTAAACGGTCACCCTCAGTGTGACCTGAATGGCTGTTGTCCAAGTATGCGTTGCATTCACTATTGTGTGTGAAAAGCCGTAGATATTATGTGATTGGGCCGGCACGCAAAGGCAGTGCCTTTAAAGGCCTACTGAAACCCACTACTACCGACCACGCAGTCTGATAGTTTATATATCAATGATGAAATCTTAACATTGCAACACATGCCAATACGGCCGGGTTAACTTATAAAGTGCAATTTTAAATTTCCAGCCACACTTCCGCTTGAAAACGTGTAGATATGATGACGTATGCGCGTGATGTCAATGGTTGAAACGGAAGTATTGGTACCCCATTGAATGCAATACAAAAAAGCTCTGTTTTCATTTCAAAATTCCACAGTATTCTGGACATCTGTGTTGGTGAATCTTTTGCAATTTGTTTAATGAACAATGAAGACTGCAAAGAAGAAAGTTGTAGGTGGGATCGGTGTATTAGCGGCTGGCTGTAGCAACACAACCAGGAGGACTTACTTGGATAGCAGACGCGCTAGCCGACGCTAGCCGCCAACCGCACGGATGATCGGGTGAAGTCTTTCGTCCTTCTGTCGATCGCTGGAACGCAGGTGAGCACGGGTGTTGATGAGCAGATGAGGGCTGGCGTAGGTGGAACGCTAATGTTTTTATCATAGCTCTGTGACGTCCCGTTGTTAAGTTAGCTTCAATGGCGTCGTTAGCAACAGCATTGTTAAGCTTTGTCAGGCTGGAAATTATTAACCGTGTAGTTACATGTACATGGTTTAATAGTATTGTTGATCTTCTGTCTATCCTTCCAGT
>NC_084735.1:26929968-26949968 GCF_033978785.1 Entelurus aequoreus | reverse complement strand
CCTACGTGTTTTTTCCTGACCTAACGACTATATATATATATATATATATATATATATATATATATATATATATATATATATATATATATATATATATATATATATATATATATATATATATATATATATATATATATATATATATATATATATATATATATATATGTATGTATGTTTGTATGTATGTATGTATATATATATATATATATGTATGTATATATATATATATATATGTATATATATATATATATATATATGTATATATATATATATATATGTATATATATATATATACATATATATATATATATATATATATATATATATATATATATATATATATATATATATATATATATATATATATATATATATATATATATATATATATATATATATATATATATATATATATACACACTACCGTTCAAAAGTTTGGGGTCACATTGAAATGGTCTTATTTTTTAAGGAAAAGCACTGTACTTTTCAATGAAGATAACTTTAAACTAGTCTTAACTTTAAAGAAATGCACTCTATACATTGCTAATGTGGTAAATGACTATTCTAGCTGCAAATGTCTGGTTTTTGGTGCAATATCTACATAGGTGTATAGAGGCCCATTTCCAGCAACTATCACTCCAGTGTTCTAATGGTACAATGTGTTTGCTCATTGGCTCAGAAGGCTAATTGATGATTAGAAAACCCTTGTGCAATCATGTTCACACATCTGAAAACAGTTTAGCTCGTTACAGAAGCTACAAAACTGACCTTCCTTTGAGCAGATTGAGTTTCTGGAGCATCACATTTTTGGGGTCAATTAAACGCTCAAAATGGACACAAAAGGAGAACTTTCATCTGAAACTCGACAGTCTATTCTTGTTCTTAGAAATGAAGGCTATTCCACAAAATTGTTTGGGTGACCCCAAACTTTTGAACGGTAGTGTATATATACATATGTACATATAACAACATTATTTTTTATTTGTATAATAATTTTTTGTTGTAATGTTGCGACATTTTGGAATAATTGCATTAAATTAATGTGATAAAAAATGATTTGTCCAATGCAGAGAGTGAGGATCCAGCCTGGGCCTACAGTGGATGTTTGTAGATTCTGGGAGAACCCAGATTACGTCTTTAGACCAAAAAAAAGGCGATTGTGCAAACCAGCGCAGCACGGTGACGCTCTATGTCTGGATTCCTTCTGCATATTTGTGTAAGTCAGCAGGCTGCAATAAGAGGATCACTCATTCATATGCAAAGAAAAAGAAGAGTGTCTGGCTTCTGCTACTTCACGTCCAACATGGCGAGCTGCCGCCTGCTTGAAAGTGCACCGTTGGAAAAGCGACGAAAAGGTCAAATGAGTGCAAAAGCGGCCTGAGGTTTTTGCTGTTTTTTTTTATCACATGAAAACAAAAAGGTCAACATTCCCTCGCTGGGAATGACGGTTGGTCCGAAGCGCTCGCAATCAAACGTGTGCTTAATGTAGGCCACTGCATTGAAGAAGAGAAAGGAGGACAAGTCAGAACATATGAGACACATTCGTCAATCCTGTCTGTGCTCCTCAGGGCTGAAGCAGCGTGGGTGTCACTTTGTTACAATCCACTTTTCTCCTCACCACACCCAAGGCCATCTTTTTTCACGATAATGTCATTGTTGTTATGTCTCAACGTACGAGGCTAGACTCTTAAATAGCGATACGACCATGTATTGCACCTAATAGCAATATTGCCATGTACCATGCCCATTATCAAATATGGATGTTGCTCTGTATCGTACCGGTTATGTAGCGTTACACCACATGCAAATATCAATATTGTTGGAATGTCACCATATGCCAGACCTGGGCATTCTGAGGCCCGCGTGAGGCCAATCATAAATTACAAAATAAATTTTAAAAAGTATGTATGTCGAGTGTGCAATACAACGGTGCTGCTTTTGTTTTGAAAAGCGTTATTTGTATTACTTCCAGGTGGACGTATGCGCGTGCGTGATTGTGAGTGAATGTGAACAGCTGCAGTCACAAATGACAAAATAAAGTTGAAAAAACATCTATGTCGTGCGCGCAATAGAACTGTGCTGCTTTTATTTTGAAAAGTGTTATTAATGGGCATATGTCCGTGTGTAACCTGTGCAGTGTTTCCCATAAACTGCCAAGATACCTGTGGCGGTGGGGGCGTGGCTATGGGCGTGGTCACCATGACATCATCGGGTAATTTGCATTATTTACTACAATGATATGATTTTCTCTAAAAAGGCTCAAAAAATTTATACTTACTAATTAATAATAACAGTTTTGTTTTAAACGTCCATCCATTCATCCATCCATCCATTTTACAATATAATTACAACACTTTATGTACATATTTAAATACAGATTTGAACAATAAGTTATTCACTGAAATATATTTATTAATTGTGGTTCCTACAAAAAATATATCTTATAAAAATATAAAAGCTAAAATGTCTCTTAAAGCTCTGCCCCTTTAATTAGTGCATACTAAATAATTTTACTTTAGCGTACTACTACAACCATATTATTTACCAGCAACATAAAGTGAAACAGAGGCAGAGGTGTCCTGCCACAGTCAGTAACAAATAAACAGAAAACAGTAGTGGTGGTAGATAGACACAGAGCTTCATCAAACAAACATCTGATCCACTGAACAAAGAGCTCCCAAAATCTTGATCCTACACTTCTCTTTTGTAAAGTAAATCTGAACAGCCGATATGGGCATCTACATCAACTATATGATTTGTCTGAGAAGCTGGACAGGACAAAAAAAAAAAAGTAAATAAATAAATCAATTTAAAAAAAATAAAAATAAAAAATAAAAACAATTGTGCCGGCCTTAATTATTTCGTGGCGGGCCGCCACAAATAAATGAATGTGTGGGAAACACTGCTGTGAGTGAAGGTGCACAGCGACAAGTGATGCACGGCTTACACCCGAGACGCTAAAAAGAGAAAAGTTGATGACGAATGGCGTGTTTCCAACAAGACATGGACTGCCAAGCAACGTTCCCTCTAAGGTGCGCGCCTGCGCAATTGCGCACTACTCAAGCGTCCTCTGCGCACAGCAAATATATGCCGCGCACCAAATCAAATCCCATCTGAATTCTAAACAAAATAAACACATTTATTCTGTGTAATTTTGCAATGCAACTCTGAGTGACAGTGACAACAAGCGGCCCTAATGGTGTTTGTCAACACTGTTCAATTGAACACCGTTCAATTATTGTAACGTCTATCGAGATGCTTCGAGGCCAGGAATTATATCGATCACTTTATTGAGCAAAACTGTTTATATTCGGCCATAACCACACCAAAAACATGAGTAAAACACTTCTATCTCGAAAAACTAGTCATTTTCTGCCGTACAAACCAGGCCAAAACCAACTTGTCATCTGTCACCAACACGCATACCCCTAAACTGCTGGTGCGTTTATGGCCACACAAAAAGTCGGACAACTCAAACACCACACAAAGTTACACTATGACTCCTCAGTCATACGTGTGCTTATTCTACTGTCATTTATTATTAATGTTAATTTATTTATATTAATCATGGAATGCTGTTACTAAAGAAAGTTACAGGAATGCACACTTCATCCTATGCTTACATTTCATTGTGCAACATGAGGATGTTTAAGGAGAACTAAATGTGATCTCTGAAAGGGGTACAAATGATTTCCAAAGCAGTGCTTTTGGTATAAAGTTAAGTTAGGTTAAATGAAAGTATTGTTATTATTATTATTATTATTATTATTATTTATCTTACGGTATATATCAAAAATAATATTGAGCAAAATTTTATTGAAATATTGTCAATGTGGCCCTCCAGCTGTGCTCGGGTTGCTCATGCGGCCCCTGGTAAAAATGTATTGCCCACCCCTGCTATAGTATATATACCAATAGCAAATATTGATAATGAAAAGTATCGTAACGTTATTGCTCCAAGTACATTATCAATACATCACCAGCAAGTAGCGATATCACAATGTATCGTATTGTCATCCCAGCATTAACTATCGTTAGTTCAATGTAAAATATTTGCAATCGGTTACACTACAGGATCATTACACCAAGTATTGTAACGGTATCACTATTGGTACAGTATCAATACAGCCCCAGCAATTACCGTTACTTTATTGTTAAAAGTAAATATCGATATTGAGAAGTACATACATCACCAGCAAGTAGCGATATCACAATGTATCGTATTGTCACCCCAGCATTAACTATCAATAGTTCAATGTAAAATATTTGCAATTGGTTACACTACAGTATCATTACACCAAGTATTGTAATGTTATCACTATTGGTACAGTATCAATACGGCCCCAGCAATTACCGTTATTTTATTGTTAAAGGTAAATATCGATATTGTAATGTTAGGTATTGTCATGTTAGCAGTGGCGTGCCGTCACTAGAGGCAGGGGAGGCACGGCCTCACCTGCCATCATGGAAAGAAAAAAAAAGTAAAAAGAAAAAAAATATATGTAAATTGTTATATGTATCCAGTGATAATACTAAAGTTATTTTCCATTTAACTTCACCAGTTTTAGATTATTTTTATTTTTATTTTCACATTTGCCGTTCAAATACTGGGAAGAAACGGTGCGGTGATCAGCAGCCAGTTGAGGCACGTCACTGATTTGTGCCTCAACATGGATTGTGCGCAATGACTCGGCTAACTGCTGGCCTGCTGTGCAGTGAGACCGTATTGCTATATGAATTATATTATACATTTCCATAGTTTAGTTAGCTGAGGTATATAATGTACAGTGTATTTTGTCAACATCTGTATGTGTGTAACGTATTTGTTGTGCTGAGCGATCATAAAACTGGAGGCTCGTCTCATAACCCCGCCTCCTGGTGCCAAGCACCTCCGCCGCAGAATGCACCCCCGACGGGAGCGCCGCGGCCACACCAACCAAAGCCCACACCCAAACCCTCCACGTGCAAGACCGAATCCACCCAAAAAATGTCACTTCACAAGAAGCCAAAAAGTGCAAAAACAACAATGCTCGCGCTGCAGGAGCCGCGAACGACCGCAGGGACACAACATTAGGTACACCTGCACTGCAGGTTCATATGTTTGTAAATCTGACTGTGATGATGCAGTCGTGCCTCACCAGACATTAACCTCACCGCACGCCACTGCATGTTAGGTATTGTCATTGTAAATATTGATATTTTAAAGTTTCGTATTTTCATCGCTTACACCATTAGCAATAAGTGATGTTTCATGTTATCCGTCACAGTACAGTATCAACACATATTACAATGTATGCAGTACCGTATCGTTACACCACCAGGAAATATTGATACAACAATGCATCATATCATTATTGCTCACAGTACAGTGTTGGTACACCGCGGCAGCAAGTATCGATGCAGCAATGTGCGATATCGTTGTATTGCATTGTGCATTTAGTGCCAATGCCACCAAGTTGATACAGCTTGTGTAAGGCAGGGAGTGTGACCGAGATGATACGGGGTGAGCTCTGACAGATGTGGAATGTTGTCTTCTCGTCCAACGTTGAGGCTTGTTCTGTTTTATAACTCACGCTGACGTCAAAGTGACCGTCTTTGTGTGGCGATGACACACCACGCCGGCATCCTCGCACTACGCCGCCAAAGATAACAAATGGGGGTGTGGGGGATCAAGGAGCAACACTGGCTGATCAGAAACAACCCAGAAAGAACGCACACGATACATTACGATATCGTAGTTGCTAGTGCTGTGAGCGATATCAATAAGCTATATCTAAATAATGATATTAGCTAAAGGTCTACTGATACTGATAGTATTACTATACTAATGTTGATACTTTACCATGATTAATAACAGTGTGGTTTATTGCTAGTGATCTAATGATACAGTGCCAGGAAAAAGTAACGATATTGATATTTGCTGTGGTAACGATACTGTACTCTGCGACAATACATTGCGATATTGTGTCTATATAAAAGTGTAATGATACAGTAATGCGCGAGTGATACCAATACAATACATCACGATATTGATCATTTGCTACTGGTGTCACGATACAGTGAACGATACCGGTACAATACCCTGCGATTATTTACTAACATTTCTGTACTTTGAATGATAATATCGATATGTACTAGTGGTGTGTATAACAACACGGTATTGAGATGATAATAATACAATTCTTAAAGTCTAACGATACCATAATTTGACGGATGACGATACAATACAAGCAATATCGCTACTATTTAAAAGTCTAATAATACTGCTGTGAGCGATACCGATAGAAAACTCTGTCATATCGATAGTTGTTAGTGGTGATATTGTATTTCAGTGGCAACGATGTGTAATATTATTCTACATGAAGTCATAACGATACAATACATTGCATCCTGCGATGAGGAGGCGACTTGTCCAGGGTGTACCCCGCCTTCCGCCCGAATGCAGCTAAGATAGGCTCCAGCACCCCCTGCCACCCCGAAAGGGACAAGCGGTAGAAAATGGATGGATTAATATTTGCAAGTGGTGGATAACAATAGTGTCCTTTTAATGATAACGATACATCATAGTATCGATATTTGCCAGGGGTCTGGTATAACTGTACTGGGAGATAAACTGATACAATATATTAAAATATCGATGTTTGCTGAAGGGCTATGATACTTTTCTTTGAGTGATACAATATGATGCATCACAACATAATATTGATATTTGCTAGTGGTTTAATGATACTGTACTTTCGGTGATATCAATACAATACATCACAGTAATGATATTTGCTGGTGGTTTAATGATACTGCAATATCAGTGATAAAGATACAACACATCGCAATATTGATTTTTTTTTTATATATAGTGGTATAATGATACTGTACTGTGAGTGATAACAATACACTATATTTGAATAACAATTATATCTGAATATATTGTACTGTACAGTAATAGTAACGGAATACAACGTGCGTTTGATACTGTACCATGACAAATAGCGATACAGCACAATAGTGTTTTACTGCTCGTCCCAAGAAAAAAAATAAAAAAATGCAATCTTAACATTTGCTGCAGAGGATACTGTATCGTGACAGCGATAACGACACGATACATCATGTTTTATTTTATTTTTTTACAACACTTTAAGACCTAAAGCAGTATCATCGTCTTTGATGCTGGTTTAGGGATAAAGTACTTCGCGGTATTGTAATACGACGTGTCATATTACACTTGAGATATCACTATCGTATATATTGTAGTAATATATGTTTTATTGTATACATTTTACAGCTTTATTCATGTAAAATGACATATTTTTTATTCTTCCCCCGGTGTGTGTTGTCATGATGTTGGATACGGTTCTTGAAAGAGCGACGATTGCTATTCAAAGAAGTGTTTGGGCCCAGTACTGATACATGATCCGTCTCTCCGCGCACCGTGAAGCGTTCCGCAAGTACCGACGAATCCTCGTCTACTTTTTAGCAAATTACTGGAAGCCTGGTTTCTCCCCGCAGCTCTTTGGCCATGTTTCCCTCTCCTCGGGCTAATGTTCTTGTTGTGTCTAATCAATGGCGATGCAGCGCTAATTTGCTGTGATTGAAAGCCCTGCAGCAAGAAAACATCATTAGTATGAAAAGATGGTTGTTTCATTTCCATTCTATTACATCAAGCCAATGATGGTAATTGCTGCTTTGTTGATAATTGCATCATGTCTCCTCCTCATATTTGCATGCATCACAGTGATGAATTCATAATGTTGCTGGGCTTTGTTGCCCTCACTCACAGCATGACAAAAAATCCATATATTTCCGAATAAAAAGTTGCAATGTTTTGCAAGTAAAAAGGGATAATAGTGTGATCTTATTTATAGGAAAAAAAAACATACTATAAGTAATATGAGAAGAAGAAAAAAAAGATTTTGAAGCAAAACATTCTTAATAGTGCAAGAAAAAGTGCAGTGGAACCTCGATTTACGAACTTAATTGGTTCATGAACATGGTTTGTCAAACAAAAAGTTTGTATAGTGAAGTCTACTTCTCCATAAGAAGCAATGTAAGAAACATGAATAATTGGTTCTCGCCTCGACAAAAGTCCCTATTGTAGTAAAATAACACTATATACGTATGTGTGTGTGTGTGTATATTAGAGATGCGCGGTTTGCGGACACAACCGCGGATAATCCGCGGGTCGGGCGGATGCATGACGAAAAAAATAGATTTTAAATAGATTCGGGCGGGTGGCGGTTGAACCAATTCAGAAAAAAAAAAATACATAGTTAAATGTTGTTACCCACATACGAAAAACGAGCAGCACTCTTTGAAACAGGCAATTATTCATCAGGCACTGCTGCAGCTGTCACGCCAAATTTCTTCCCCCCTACAAAAACCTTCGCCCCCATTTACTTCCGGGGCTGCGTCCAATAAAGTCACAAAGTTGCCGGGGGTCCTTAACCCGCACGCGACTGTCCTGTTTCGCGCCTGTCCTGTTTCGCGCCTGTACAAAAAAAACAATAATCGATTTCTTCAGATTCCAGCAGCTGTCAAAGACGAAGTATCCTTCCAGCGACGGGCAGTCAAAGCCGAAGTGCTGTCGATCGCTGTCAATGACGTAAGAGGAAACATGACCACGGAAGTAAATGGGGGGGCGGGGGGGCAGGAAGGTTTTTGTAGGGGGAAGAAATTTGGCGTGACACAGCACACCACAACACAACAGGAGAAGAAGAAAAAAATAAAAAGATGGCAACGCCGGCTGCAAACGTGGTACGCGACAAACTAAAAAGGGAATACTAAAGACCAGGGGAAAAAAATAATAATAGTCAACACTTTCTTAATGGAAATGACAATAATATTATAATAATGATAAATAATAGCCTCTATTGCGTGACCAAGAGATATTAATGCGTGGCACGCATTGAATGTCTCTGCTGCATTGGATCAGTCTCCTTTCTTTAACAGGAATGCCTTGCATCGTCTATATTAGATATATAACAACGGGTGAGTGGCGGGTGGTTGTGGTTTTGATAAAATGTTAGTTCGGGTGGATGATGACATTTGTGATGCGGTTGCAGATGAAATAATTGCCTATCCGCGCATCTCTAGTGTATATATATATATATATATATATATATATATATATATATATATATATACATACTTAAACACTTACACACACATAATTACACACGTACATACTTACACACTTCCACACATACACTTACACACACATACTTACACACTTACTTACACACTTCCACACTTAGTTACACACTTACACACACACTTACTTACACACTTACACACACACTCACACACTGACTTACACACTTACACACTTACTTACACACTTACTTCCACAATTAGGCTTAGACTTAGACTTAGACTTCCTTTTTATTGTCATTCAAATTTGAACTTTACAGCACAGATAAGAACGACATTTCGTTACATAAGCTCATGGTAGTGCAGGATAAAAAAAAAAGCAATAAGGTGCATATATAAATAAATAAATATATATAAATAATATATAAATATATATATATATATAATAAATAAATATATATTTAATTATATATAAATAAATAAATAAATAAATAAATAAATAAATAGATTACTGTACAGATAAATATATTGCACTTTCTCACATGCGTCTACGTTTATGGATGTATGTTATATTGTCTTTTTTATTCCAGCGAGTTAATCCATTTTGGAGGGAGTTGAGGGGATAATTTAATTATGATGCGTTCAAGAGTCTTACGGCCTGAGGGAAGAAGCTGTTACAGAACCTGGAGGTTCTGCTTCGGAGGCTGCGGAACCTCTTTCTAGAGTCCAGCAGTGAAAACAGTCCTTGGTGGGGGTGGGAGGAGTCTTTGCAGATTTTCTGAGCCCTGGTCAGGCAGCGGCTTTTTGCGATCTCCTGGATAGGAGGAAGAGGAGTCCTGATGAGCTTTTCCGCCGTCCTCACCACTCTCTGGAGAGACTTCCACTCTGAGGCACTACATTCTCCAGTCCAGACAGAGATGCTTTTGGTAGTAGGCTTTCTATAGTGCCTCTGTAGAACGTGGTGAGAATGGGGGGAGGGAGCTGTGCTCTTTTCATCCGACGCAAAAAGTGAGTGCGCTGGTCCCTACCCGGTGGGTAGGGACCAGGTTATATTGTCAGTTATCTGCACCCCCAGGAACTTGGTGCTGCTTACTATCTCCACCGCTGTGCCGTTGATGTAGAGTGGAGCGTGGCTGGACTGGTGCTTCCTGAAGTCGACAATGATCTCCTTGGTCTTGTCGACATTCAGGACCAGGTTGTTGTTTCTGCACCAGTCAACCAGATGTTTCACCTCCTCCCTGTAGTCCATGTCATTGTTGTCACGGATGAGGCCCACTACTGTTGTGTTGTCCGCATACTTCACAATGTGGTTGGTAGTGGACCTGGCGCAGCAGTCATGGGTCATCAACGTGAACAGCAGCAGACTCAGGACGCAGCCCTGGGGGGAGCCGGTGCTCAGGGAGATGGCACTGGAGGTGTTGTTGCCCACTCTCACAGACTGGGGTCTGGCTGTGAGGAAGTCAAGCAGCCAGTTGCAAAGGGGGGTACTGAATCCAAGGGGGGCCAGTTTGCTCACCAAGTGCTGCGGGATGATGGTGTTGAATGCTGAGCTGAAGTCCAGGAACAACATCCGCACGTGTGTGTCTTTTCCTTCCAGATGTTCTAAACTCAGGTGGAGTGCAGAGGAGTTGGCGTCCTCTGTGGAGCGGTTAGGGCGATAAGCAAACTGGTATGGGTCGAATGTGGGTGGGAGTCTGGAGACAATATATTCCTTTACCAGCCTCTCGAAGCACTTCATTATGATGGAGGTGAGTGCAACGGGGCGGTAATCATTGAGGGAGGAGATTGTGGGTTGTTTTGGCACTGCAATGATTGTGGCCGTCTTAAAACATGATGGTACCACAGCCTGGGTCAGCGAGATGTTGAAGATGTCTGTGAGAACCCCAGCCAGCTGGTCTGCACATCCCTTAAGCACCTTGCCCGGAATGTCATCAGGTCCTGGTGCTTTCCGGGGGTTCACTCTCCTCAGGGTTTTCCGGACATCCGCTATATCCAGGTTGAGCGGCTGCTCATCAGGGCGAGGGATGGATTTTCTCGCCGGAGTGGTGTTAAATGCCTCAAACCTTGCAAAGTAGTTGTTAAGGTCATCTAGGAAGCTGATACTGTTGTCACAGGGACAGGGGGCAGCTTTATAGTCTGTGATGACCTGTATGCCCTGCCACATTCATCTAGTGTTTGTAGAGTTTTCGGAGAAGTCCTGCACTTTCTGACTGTGAGCACGATTTGCAACCTTAATGGCACGGTTCAGGTTAGCTCTGGCTGATTTTAATGCCACCATGTCGCCAGACTTGAAAGCCTTGTTCCGAGCCTTCAGCATTGCACGTACCTCACTGTTCATCCAGGGTTTCTCGTTGGCCCGTGTGGGGATGTTCTTGATCACACTGACATTCTCCATGCATTTCTGAATGTATGCGGACACAGACTCTGCATACTCCTCCACACATGTGTGGTGATTTTCGGTGGCGGCTGCTTTGAACATGTCCCAGTCTGTGGTTTCGAAGCAGTCTTGTAATGCTGACATTGCTCCCTCTGGCCAGGTCCTCACCTGCTTCACTGTAGCTGGCTTCCTGATCAGCAGGGGCTTGTATGCAGGAATTAGCATCACAGATAGATGGTCTGAGGAGCCGAGGTGGGGGCGTGGTGCAGCTTTATACGCCTGTTTAATATTACTATACACCAAGTCCAATCTGCTTCCACCCCTGGTTGCAAAATTCACATATTGATGGGAATGACGGAAAACTGTTTTCATGTTAGCTTGATTAAAATCCCCTGCCACGATGAAAACTCCCTCTGGATGTGTAGTTTGCAGTTCATTGATGGAGCGTTCAAAGCTTCTTTGGTGTTAGCACTGGGAGGAATGTACACTGCTGTGAAGATCATAGCACTGAATTCCCTGGGTAAATAAAATGGCCTGCATTTTATAGTTAATAGTTCAGGAGAGCAGTGACGTGATACTATCTTCCCATTGTTGCACCAGTTATTATTGACGTATATGCAAACACCACCGCCTCTGGATTTACCAGTGAGAGATTTGCTCCTGTCCGACCGAAACATAGTTAGCCCCTCGATGCTAACTGCCTCGTCCGGAACAATTGGTTTCAACCACGTTTCTGTGAGCATTATGGCGCAGCAGTCCCTCATCTCGCGTCATGCATTCAAATCCAGCTTCAAGTAGTCCAGTTTGTTTTCCAGGGAGCGGACATTTGAAAGCAGGATGGAAGGAAGCGGCGTTCTGTGGGGATTAGCCTTTAGCTTTGTTGTTAGCCCCGCTCGGCATCCCCGCTGCTGATTCCGATCACACCGCTTACGTGTCTTCCGTTGACGGTCCCCGCTGGTACTTGACTCCGCTGCGTCAAAGGCCGCTGGATGTAGCCGGCGAAGTATTCCCATGCTAGCGAGGAGGTCCAACGTACACGCATCTTTCAGTCCAAAACTTCCACACTTACTTCCACACTTACTTGCACACTTACACACACACTTTCACATACATACTTACACACTTAAACACACACTTACTTAGACACTTACACACTCACTTACACACTTACACACACACTTACTTACAGGGGCGCCACTAGGGATTTTGGGCCCCATGAAAAGAATCTTTACCGGGCCCCCATTATTTTTTCTGTATTATAATTTCATCATCATTAGGGGCCTCTCTGGGCCCCCCTCCATCATGGGCTCCTAGAATCCGTCTCTTTTACCCCCCCCCCCCCTTTTCCCTGCTTACTTACACACTTACACACACACTTGCACACTTACTTACACACACACTTACACACCTACTTGCACACTTACTTACACACTTAATTACTCACACAGTGTGTTCTTCTGCTTGCAGACGAGTTCAACCCTGAAGTTCCCAAGCTGGAGAAGAGCGTGAGCGGCAGCAGTCCGTCACGTGACCGCCTCCTCATGACGGTGACCGCCATGCTGCTGGTTGGCGCCCCCCTCCTGTCCTAGCGACGCCACTCGGACCACGCCTTTTTTTTACCGAAAGGGCTTCGCCGAGATGTAAAACAAACAAGAAGAAAAATGATCGGATTGAAAAAAAGAACAGAAAACAAGTCGGAGAGGCCTTTTTTTTTTTATTGTTTGCTTTACACCGTGGTGTCACATGATCATTTCAGGCATCATGTGACCACAAGCAGACTCCTATCGAGGAAGTCGCCGTCAATCCGACTGATGACACAAGTGTAGCATTGGGGTGGATTAAGGATGCTTAACTTTTCAACAAAATGGACGACAATTTTTGTCCTGGACCGTGAAGAATGTCCTCACTTCTTGAAGAAGAAAGGAATTTAAAGGAGGCCTTTCTCGAACAACCATTTCCCTCCTCTCTCCTTCTCTCTGTGGATATTTTCGTTTTGTTAGAGGATAGCGAACCTCGTCTTCGTCCTTCCTGCCTGTTTCCTGCCTTCACTTCTCTACTCTACACAACAAAGACTTTGATGGCACTTAGCGGCGTTAGTGCTCGTTTTCTCCTTCTCTCCATCGCACCTTCTTTCTTCTCACACTCCACCACCTGGTCTTACTCCTGCCAATCAGCAAGTACTGTAGGGACACACTGAGAAGGACAAACATCAATAATATTACGAGGACGACGTCATACACCTGCGTGAATCATGTGCTGAGTTGACAAAAAAAGTTGTAATATATAGTGGATAAAAGAATGAGAAAGGAATTTTGAATATTACAAGCAAATATGACAGTGAAATTGTAATAATTCTATGAAAAAGTAGTATTATTTTCCCCCAAAAAATGTGATTATATAAAAATAGTCCTAATATTAAAAAAAAAAAAAAAACAACAGTTGTCATTGTAAAATGTAAGTTTACGCAAAATCTGGTCATGTTAAAATTTTAATTTAGGTTCAAATCAAAGTGTTGTTTTAAGAAGAAATATTGAAAAAAAATGGTGGTTTTAATTGTAAAATTTAGGTAAAACATTTTTTTTTCAAAGTTAAAATTTAAGTTAAAATTAAAGTTTTACGGTATTACGACAAATAATGCGAGGGGGAAAATGGTTGTTTACAAGAAAATGGTTGTAATTTAACGAAAAGTTAAAAGGAAAAATATTTTTTACCATTGAAGATTGAAATTAAATTTAAAGTTTGGATTTTATGACAAATATTGTGAAGAGAAAAATGGTTGTTAAACAAGAAAAAAGTTGTAATATATAGTGGACAAAAGAATGAGAATGACTTTCAATTATTACAAGCAAATATGAGAGTGAAATTGTAATAATTCTATGAAAAAGTAGTAGTATTTTCCCCAAAAAAATTTGATTATATGAAAATAGTCCTAATATTAAGAAAAATAACAAAACAATAGTTTTCATTGTAAAATGTAAGTTTAGGCAAAATCTGGTCATATTAAAATTTTTATTTAGGTTCAAATTAAAGTCGTGATTTTAGGAGAAATAGTGGAAAAAATGGTGCTTTTAATTGTAAAATTTAGGTAAAACATTTTTTTTCAACGTTAAAATTTAAGTTGAATTAAAGTTTTACGGTTTTACGACAAATAATGCGAAGGGAAAAATGGTTGTTTTACAAGAAAATGGTTGTAATTTTACGAAAAGTTAAAAGGAAAAATAATTTTTACAATTGAAGATTGAAATTAAATTTAAAGTTTAGATTTTATGATAAATATTGTGAAGAAAAAAATGGTTGTTAAACAAGAAAAAAGTTGTAATATATAGTGGATAAAAGACTGAGAATGACTTTTGAATATTACAAGCAAATATGAGAGTGAAATTGTAATAATTATATAAAAAAGTAGTATTTTCCCCCAAAAAATGTGATTTTATGAAAATAGTCCTAATTTTAAGAAAAATAACAAAACAATAGTTTTCATTGTAAAATTTAGGTTTGGGCAAAATCTGGTCATTTTAAAAAATGTATTTAGGTTCAAATTAAAGTCGTGATTTTAGGAGAAATATTGAAAAAATGGTGGTTTTAATTGTAGAATTTAGGTAAATCTTTTTTTTTTCAACATTAAAATTTAAGTTGAAATTTAAGTTTTTCGGTTTTACGACAAATAATGCGAAGGGAAAAATGGTGGTTTTACAAGAAAATGGTTGTAATTTTACGAAAAGTTAAAAGGAAAAATAATTTTTACAATTGAAGATTGAAATTAAATTTAAAGTTTGGATTTTATGACAAATATTGTGAAGAAAAAAATTGTTGTTAAAAAAGAAAAAAGTTGTAATATATAGTGAACAAAAGACTGAGAATGACTTTTGAATATTACAAGCAAATATGAGAGTGAAATTGTAATAATTCTATAAATGTTTTTTATTATTTTTCCTCAAAAAATGTGATTATAAGAAAATAATCCTAATATTAAGAAAAATAACAAAACAATAGTTTTCATTGTAAAATTTAAGTTTAGGCAAAATCTGGTCATATTAAAAATTGTATTTTGGTTCAAATTAAAGTCGTGATTTTAGGAGAAATAGTGGAAAAAATGGTGCTTTTAATTGTAAAATTTAGGTAAAACATTTTTTTTCAACGTTAAAATTTAAGTTTAAATTAAAGTTTTACGGTTTTACAACAAATAATGCGATGGGGGAAATGGTTGTTTTACAAGAAAATGGTTGTAATTTTACGAAAAGTTAAAAGGAAAAATATTTTTTACAATTGAAGATTGAAATTAAATTTAAAGTTTGGATTTTATGACAAATATTGTGAAGAAAAAAATGGTTGTTAAACAAGAAAAAAGTTGTAATATATAGTGGATAAAAGACTGAGAATGACTTTTGAATATTACAAGCAAATATGAGAGTGAAATTGTAATAAGTCTATAAATGATTTTTATTATTTTTTCCCCAAAAATGTGATTATAAGAAAATAGTCCTAATATTAAGAAAAATAACAAAACAATAGTTTTCATTGTAAAATTTAAGTTTAGCCAAAATCTGGTCATGTTAAAATTTGTATTCAGGTTTAAATTAAAGTCGTGATTTTATGAGAAATGTTGGAAAAAATGGTGCTTTTAATTGTAAAATTTAGGTAAAAAATTTTTTGTCAACATTAAAATTTAAGTTGAAATAAAGTTTTACGACAAATAATGCGAGTGGAAAAATAGTTGTTTTGCAAGAAAATGGTTGTAATTTTACGATAAAAGTTAAAAGAAAAAAATATTTGTGTTCAAATTGAAATTAAATTCAAAGTTTGGATTTAATGATAAACATTGTGAAGAAAAAAATGTTTGTTAAACAAGAAAATAGTTGTAATTTTACAGTTAAAATTTAAATGGAAAATTAAAGTTGTGTTTTTTTTAACATTACAATGCAATTTGAATTAATGTCCTGTTTTTACGACAAATATTGGGAGGGGAGAAAATGGTTGTTTTGCAAAAAAAAAAGGGTTGTAATTTTACGATAAAAATTCAAAGAAAAAAATATTTTAGTATTCAAATTGAAATTAAATTTTAAAGTTTGGATTTCATGACAAACATTGTGAAGAAGAAAAAATGTTTTTTAAACAAGAAAATTGGTGTATCAATCAAAAATTAAAGTCCTGTTTTTTTAATGAAAAATATTGAGAAAAAAAAAGGTTGTTTAAATTGTAAAATGTTAGTTTAGTTTTTTGTTTTTTTTTCAAGATTAAAATGTAATTTAAATTAATGTCCTGGTTTTACAACAAATAATTGGAGGGGGAAATATGTTTGTTTTACAAGAAAATGGTTGTAATAATAAAAATGTTTACTTAAATTTAAAGCTTGGATTTTATGACAAACATTGTGAAAAAAGAAATGTTTGTTGAACAAGAAAATAGCTGTAAATTTACAGTTAAAATTTAAATAAAATATTTAAGTTGTGTGTTTTTAATGAGAAATATTGAAAAAAAGTGTTTTGGGTTTTTTTCAACATTAAAATGTAATTTAAATTAATGTCTTGGTTTTACGACAAATAATGGGAGGGGGAAACAATTAATAATAATACACAATTTAAATTAAATTTAAAGTTTGAATTTTATGACAAATATTGTGAAGAAAAAAATGGTTGTTTTACAAGAAAAAAGTTATAATTTCCCAATTACAATTCAAATAAAAGATAAAGTGGATTCTACAACAAATATTGGGGAGACAGAAATTGTTGTTGTACAAAAACATAGTTGTTGTCTAAAGGTTAAAGTTAGAATGGTAACTTTAAACTTAAAATTGTAATTGAAGTCCTGATTTTATGACCAACATTGAAAGAAAAAAATTGTGAGAAGAAAAAACAAGAAAATAGTTGTATTTTTAAGATTAAAGTTGAAAGGAAAAAAATACTAATTTTACAATTAAAATTTAGATTTAAATCCTTGTTTTTCGCCAAATAATTTGAAGGAAAAATATGCACAAAATAGTTGTAAATTTAAGATTAGATTTAGAAGACAAAAATAATATTTTTACAATTTAAATTTGAAAAGAACATTTACAAAAATCCTGATTTTATGACAAATATAAATAAGGGAAAACATTTTCATTTTACAAGCAGTTGTAATCTTAAGATTAAGTTAAACACTTCTTATGGTCATTTTAAAACTCACAATGTTATGAGAAAAAAAAAATTAATTGGGATTTTATGAAAAATAATCAGCCATCGTTAAAATTTGATAGTAAGTCAAAAAATAATTTTAAAAAAATGCCATGATTTAGAAAAATATTTAAATTAGGTACAAAAATCATGCATATTAGTTAACGCAGCACAAAGTCATAATATTAAGGTTAAAAAATTACAACAACAAAATCCGATTTTTCTGCATAATAGCTAATTCATAGAACAAGAAAAAGGCCTTAATAATACCCAAAAATTGTGGGGGAAAAACCCCTGCAATAAGTGATGATATTAGCAAGAAAGCATGACAGAGAAGAAAAATCTTTAAATTGTACGACAATGACTCAATATTTCCACCCAGTAAAAAAATCTGACTGTGGAAAAAAAATCATAATAAAATTGCACAAGCGCGTTGCTTTTACTATTCATTTTATCGCAAAATTCTGATTTTATTCTCGTATTATTATTTTGTGTTTTTTTTGGTCCTTTTCAGTGTGGCCCTACTATACTCTACAAGTTACCTGCCTACAGAGGTGCCCAGCCAATCAGCGTTGATGGCCGGTTGCCATGGAAACGAGCCCATGCAGTGCAAAAGGTGCCTGAGAAGATTGTTGCTTATTTTTCTGACTGTCGCGGGAATGTACAAAAAACAACAAACAACAACAACAACAACAAAAAAACAAGCTCACTTTTTTTATATCGACGTACAAGACGACTTTGCATCGATTCATTTCCGCATTGAAGTATTTTATTTGGGATCCACGTGAGTTTGCATTACACGTAAGCTACTGTGCCGTGTTGCTTTTTTCACTTGGGGGGGGATTTATTTTACAGCAACTTCAGAGGCGCATGTCACTCACCGCCATGATGGATAGGCAGCATTTCACAAGTGCTGTGATGTGCGTTCATATCACACAGAATGTGTGTGTGTGTGTGTCTGTGTGACAAAATGTGTGTGTGAAAGAAAACATCTATTTGTGCGTACCCGTGTCCACGCTTTTGGAGTCTGTGGCGCTTAGAAATTTGTTAAGGAGTCGTTTGTAGGATCTTAATATGCAAGCGCGTATGAGAGAATGTGCTCTTATCGTTAGTGGGAGGAGCTTTAGAAGCAAAGGGGGCAGCATCAAAAGCATTTACTTAATTATGTTGAAGACAACCACCAGAAATGTGTTTACCCTGAATGACTTTCAAAAAAAAAAAAAAAGACAAAACACAAGGTCTGTATTAAAAATGAGCAATTAAAGTCTTTTTTTTTGCAAATGCACTTTTGTACATTTATGTTGTGTTGACTTTTCCCACATTAGCCGTGTCGCTTGAATGCAACGCAGCCTTCCAAGGGGTCACATGGACAAAAACTTAGCAGGGTAATGTCACAATATCACGAGGAGAAAAAAAAGAAATGTGACTTACGTATCATTTTACGCCAAAAAATTTTTTTTTTTTTTTTTTTTTTGACAGAAAAAAAAGGGTCAAGAGGTAAGATTTCAAAAAAGTAAATAAAAAGGTTGGAGGAATGTTGTAATTTTATGCTAAACAATGTTAATTTTATGACAGTAAAATTGCAATAACACTTGAAAAAAGTAGTAAAGGGATGCCAAAAACTAAAAAAATTATAAATAAATAAAATTAATTCATAGTATTTCTGAATATTTAAGAATTTTATAACAAAAACATAAGATGCTAAAATTATTAAAATCAGCATAATTTTCTTGGTTAAAGCTTAAAAAAATCACTATATTTTATTATTATTCTATATATTTATTTCAATATATTTTTCTCCAATAAAAAGCAACAAAAATCCACAGTATGTTCAAGTGTATTAAACAACTATTCTGCTGTCCACCTATAGATGTCGCCAATGTGTCCTCTCCATCCTGAGGAGCCCATCCATCCATCCATCCATCCATTTTCAGCCCATCGATGGGAAATACTGAATCAATAAGAGATTAATATGCAACAGCATCAAGGTATAGTAAAAGTCTGCAATGTCACATAGAAAACAAAAAAAGCAAGATTGTAATACATGCTTTTGTTGCTAGGCAGATTTCAAGAAGATTACAGGTTAAGCTGCAGTGAGTCAGTCAGTAGATTATTAAGGGGAAAAATAAAATCAGTGACGAAAGAAACTATTTTTTTATCAGGCCATGAGGTCAAGAATGAAAATAACTTGGAGAATATTAAATGTTGTATAACTGTTGCAGGGATGAGCTGACCTTTGATAAGAGAGCGAGTCGACAAGATTAAAGTCAAAGTGTACAGTAGCTATTTTTGTTCTCCATTCAAGTCTGATTGTATGTCTTCATCTTGGAGACGTTTTGCTTCTGTACGTTATAACTCCTCTAAAAGTTCACCATGATCTTCATCACTAC
>NC_084735.1:26677468-26924968 GCF_033978785.1 Entelurus aequoreus | reverse complement strand
AAGTGTAATGTTCAAAATGTCCAAATATTACAAAAAAACTGTTGCAGTAGTATGAGAAAAAAGTTTTAATTAAAAATAAGTAAAACATTTTAATATTACAAGAAAATAGTTTTAGTATTGTAATTAGAAAACTATCATTTTATAAGGGGGAAAAACAATATTTTACAAAAAATAAAAATGAAACTACAATAATTTTTAAGATTAAAAGAAAGAAAGTCATAATTTTATAAAAATTCAAGTCTTGATCTTATATTAAAAAAAAAATCAATTTATACATCATAGTATGACATTTTAGTTGCAACTGAGCGGAAATTTTTCCATTGACTCAATAAAATTACTTTTTTCAGACAATGTTTTGAGTATCACACTAATACTCTCCAGTATAGGAATTGAACGGCATTGAGTAAAACACATACTCTATCCCTTCACATAAAATCTCCATTTTGAATCCTACTTGGCCAAAGGTGGGGGGGCTTTGGGATTTAGTGCTGAGGTGAGGACGCACACACAAATGTTATCACTTAGTCTCCTGCAAGTTGACGTTTTATTGGTGGACCGGTTCCGTTTCCCAGCTGTGCTTTAAATCAATCTTGCATTTAGCGATGCAAATGCATGCAGCAATTGCTGAATTTGCCCTTTATAGCGGATTATTGAGCCCCCAAAGGCAACGTGAGTCGTGCTAGAATGTACAACAGTATAAATGTACAACAGTGCACATGCACAAACATGGTGCATAGTTTGCTGCGGATGAACTTGGCCTCCTGACTAATGTGTTGTCGGCTGGAGGAAGGTTATCACCGAGCAGCGCTGAGACATCTGCTGGGAGAGGACAGAACCGGAGCGAGCACGTTTTGCACCTTTAGGCATCTCAAGCACAGCACAGTCGTTACTTTTAGAAGAAAAAGGAATAGCACAACACTATTATATAAATGGTCGTTGACTAGCGTTTATACATTAGGTGCCCAAAAACAGCTGAGCGTTCGTCTCATTTGCACAATCCTTGACTCGCGATATTGCAGCCTATTCCTAAAAACAGCAGAGTGTTTTCTTGTCACATACAGGATCTTTGACTAGCATTTTTGCAGTAGAATTCCAAAAAGAGCAGAATATTCCTGTCGTATAGAACATTTTGTAGAATCTTTCTAATAATAGCAGCGCTCTCCTTTCAAATAACTAGTGTTTTTGTGGCGTGGTCCTAAAAAACAGCAGTTGTCTGTCAAATACAGGGTGTTTGACTATCGTTTTAGTAGTAGGTTACCAAAAAAGTAGAGTGTTTCTGTCATGAAGGGAATGTTCTACTAGCAATTGTGTAGAATATTCCTAAAAATAGCAGACAATTATTTTTAAACACAAGATCTTTTTAAACATTTTTGCAGGAGGTGCCCGAAAAAAAAAAAAGAGTGTTCCTCTCGTATAAAAAAGTCTTGACTAGTGATATTGTAGCATGTTCCTAAAAACAGCTGAATGCTCTTGTCACATATGCGTCCCCAACCTTTTCCTAACTGCGGACCGGTCAAGGTTTTTTTTAATTTTTTGTATTTATTATTTATTTATTTTTTGTCATAAAAAATACAATCATGGGTGCTTACGGACTGTATCCCTGCAGACTTTATTTATCTATATTGATATATAATGTAGGGACCAGAAATATTAAAAAAAAAAAAAAAAAAAAGTTTTGTTTTTTTATTTCTTGTGCGGCCCGGTACCAATCGATCCGGGCCGCGGCCCGGTGGTTGGGGATCACTGACATACAGGATTTTTGACTAGCATTTTTGCAGTAGGATCCCAAAAAGAGCAGACTATTCGTATCATATAGAAAATATTTTACTTTAAATGTTGTAGAATCTTCCTAATAATAGAAGCGCTCTCCTTTCAAATAAAGAATCTTTAACTAGTGTTTTTGTGGCGTGTTCCGAAAAACAGCAGTTATCCGTCAAATACAAGAATTTTGACTATAGTTTTAGTAGTAGGTTACCAAAAAAGTTTCTGTCATAAAGAGAATGTTCTACGAGCAATTTTGTAGGATATTCCTAAAAATCTTTTTAAACACAAGATCTTTTTAAACATTTTTGCACGAGGTGCCCGAAAAAAAAAAAGAGTGTTCCTCTCGTATAAAAAAGTTTTTACTAGTGATATTGTAGCATGTTCCTAAAAACAGCTGAATGCTCTTGTCACATACAGCAGTGGTCCCCAACCTTTTTGTAACTGCGGACCGGTCAACGTTTTTTAAAAATGTTTAATTTTTTATTTTTTATTTTGTCATAAAAAATACAATCATGGGTGCTTACGGACTGTATCCCTGCAGACTGTATTGATCTATATTGATATATAATGTAGGAACCAGAAATATATTTAAAAAAAAAAACAAGTTTTTTTGTTTTTTTTCTTGTGCGGCCCGGTACCAATCGATCCGGTCCGCGGCCCGGTGGTTGGGGATCACTGACATACAGGATTTTTGACTAGCATTTTTGCAGTAGGATCCCAAAAAGAGCAGACTATTCGTATCATATAGAAAATATTTTACTTTAAATGTTGTAGAATCTTCCTAATAATAGCAGCGCTCTCCTTTAAAATAAAGAATCTTTGACTAGTGTTTTTGTGGCGTGTTCCGAAAAACAGCAGTTATCTGTCAAATACAGGATGTTTGACTATTGTTTTAGTAGTAGGTTACCAAAAAAGTTTCTGTCATAAAGAGAATGTTCTACGAGCAATTTTGTAGAATATTCCTAAAAATCTTTTTAAACACAAGATCTTTTTAAACATTTTTGCATGAAGTTCCCTCGTTGTTCCCAGAGAGTTTTTTTCTTGCCCTGATGTGGGATCTGAGCCGAGGATGTCGTTGTGGCTTGCCTTCCTCCCTGAATATTTTAATTATTTGGATATTGCACACTACACACACATACATCGGTAGCTGTCAACACTCAATATGGCTTCCTGTCCGTCACTTAAATACGTCAATGTGCAACATAAACACAAATACCAATTCCTATTGTTACAAAATGCGCTCCCCATATTACATGCTAACTAATTATATTGATTTATATGATACAGTATATTTAATGTGATACATGTAAAAGGGATGTGCTCTACACATGCATACATAAATATTATTTCCAGCTGAGTGTAATTGTAATGGATTGATGGATCTGTGTGGTCTTTACAAGAAGATGACATAACAACTGCATTACACCTTGCACTGCACACATATTACACTTGTTTAAGACTTTAAAGAGCAGGTGTTGCTCCCCTGAGATGTTACAATACATCATGTCGGAGGTGTTCAACCTCTTATGCTAGTATTTATTTCCACAAATTACGTATAGTACCGATAAGAGTACCGATAAATACCAGTATCGACAAGGAATATCGATAAGGGTATCTGTCATGATCCGTGGCCCGGATCATGTTTTGGTATTTTCGGTTAGTTTTGGACTCCCTCAGTTCCTGTTTTTTGTACCCTTGAGTTTGTCTTGGTTGCCATGGTTGCGTATTGTTTTCACCTGCCTCTGATTGGTGTTCGGGACGCTCACCTGTTCCCCGAGCACTAATCAGAGGCATTATTTAAGCCTGCCTTTGTTGGTCAGTCGGCCTGGCTTCTTTGTTTGCTACACGCAACGTGCTACGTGAGTATTCCTTGTCTTCTAGTCTATGCTACGTGGTAGCCTTAGCTTCCAGTGTGATCGGTTTGTTTTCGGTTTTTGGTACTTCCTTAAGTTCCGAAGAATAAATCATGTTCCTACCTGCACGTCCTGTCCGGAGTGGTCCGTTTGCATCCCGGGGGAACAAACCTCGCAGCAAGCTGCAACCCCCCGCACGTAACGGTATCATATCGAGAAAATCCTAACGATATACATCCCTACTCAAGTCTATGATCAACAACACCAATGACCAATGATTTGAGGAACAATTTCCCTTTGTTTGTCTAAGTCTAAGACCCTAGCGAGGATCTCAACAACAGTATTTGTTCTGCCATTCAAGCCTTCGGCAAGCTTTACCACCATGTCTTCTCACAACATGGCTTGTCCGTGCGAACCAAGATCAGTGTCTACATAGCTGTTGCGATTCCAACCCTTCTGCATTGGTCAGAGAGCTGGACCCTCTATCGGAAAAACATCAGGAACCTGGAGAGGTTTCACCGGCCGAGTCATACAAAAGACTATAAAAATGGGACCCATTACCTCCCTGCTTGGCACTCAGCATCAAGGGTTGGAATTGGGGGTTAAATCACCAAAAAATATTCCTAGGCGCGGCACCGCTGCTGCCCACTGCTCCCCTCACCTCCCAGGGGGTAAACAAGGTGATGGGTCAAATGCAGAGGACACATTTCACCACACCTAGTGTGTGTGTGACAATCATTGGTACTTTAACTTTAACTTAGCTTAACCAACATAAATTGCGGGCAATCCTGGAAACTGCCTGGGATGATTACATCACCAACAATGATGTTCTCATCCGTGCCGGCCTCCCAAGCGTGGAAATGATCATCGCCAAGAACCGGCTGCACTTCCTCAGTCATTTAAACCGCAAGGACAGACTGTATGGTGAACTGGCCCATGGTTCTAGGCTGTGTGGGGGGACCCAAGAGACGGCTGAAAGAGCAGGATCCCTGTGGACGACTGGCAGGCCCTGGCAGCGGACCACTCAGCCTGGCCTGGCACAATCGCCATTGGTGCTCAGAAGCTTGGGACCGAGCGAGCAAAAGCGGCAGAGAAGAAGCGCCAACTAAGACATCGTCTTTTACCAACACTTCCACCTCCAACACTTCCGTGCCAAGACTGCCCCCGGCTTCTCCACACACACCTTGGACTCCACAGTCACCAGCCGGCACACAGACACAAAGTCCAGAAGGAGAAGAAATGAATGATGAAGGAGAACGAATCCTTGTTTTCCAGGCTGACCTGATGACGACTGGCAAATTTGTAGAATATTCCTAAAAATAGCATACCACTCATTTCAAATATGAGATCCTTTACTGACATTTTTGCAGTAGTCTCCCCAACACAGCAGAGCACTCCTATCACATATTAAAGGCCTACTGAAACCCACTACTACCGACCACGCAGTCTGATAGTTTACATATCAATGATGAAATCTTAACATTGCAACACATGCCAATACGGCCGGGTTAACTTATAAAGTGCAATTTTAAATTTCCCGCGACACTTCCGGCTGAAAATGTTTCGATATGATGACGTTTGCGCGTGACGTCAATAGTTGAACTGGAAGTATTCGGACCCCATTGGATCCAATACAAAAAGCTCTGTTTTCATCCCAAAATTCCACAGTATTCTGGACATCTGTGTTGGTGAATCTTTTGCAATTTGTTTAATGAACAATGAAGACTGCAAAGAAGAAAGTTGTAGGTGGGATCGGTGTATTAGCGGCGGACTACAGCAACACAACCAGGAGGACTTTGAGATGGATAGCAGATGCGCTAGCTGCCGACCTCACCTTGACTTCCTCCGTCTCCGGGCCGCCGACCGCATCGATGATCGGGTGAAGTCCTTCGTCGATCGCTGGAACGCAGGTGAGCACGGGTGTTGATGAGCAGATGAGGGCTGGCTGGCGTAGGTGGATAGCTAATGTTTTTAGCATAGCTCTGTCGAGGTTCCGTAGCTAAGTTAGCTTCAATGGCGTCGTTAGCAACAACATTGTTTAGCTTCGCCAGGCTGGAAAGCATTAACCGTGTAGTTACAGGTCCATGGTTTAATAGTATTGTTGATTTTCTGTCTATCCTTCCAGTCAGGGGTTTATTTCTTTTGTTTCTATCTGCATTTAAGCCCGATGCTATCACGTTAGCTCCGTAGCTAAAGAGCTTCGCCGATGTATTGTTGTGGAGATAAAAGTCACTGTGAATGTCCATTTCGCGTTCTCGACTCTCATTTTCAAGAGGATATAGTATCCGAGGTGGTTTAAAATACAAATGTGTGATCCACAATAGAAAAAGGAGAAAGTGTGGAATTCAATGAGCCCTTTTACCTAAATTACGGTCAGAGCGAAAAAAGATACGTCCTGCACTGCACTCTAGTTCTTCACTCTCACGTTCCTCATCCACACATCTTTCATCCTGGCTCAAATTAATGGGGTAATCGTCGCTTTCTCGGTCCGAATCGCTCTCGCTGCTGGTGTAAACAATGTGCAGATGTGAGGGGCCTTTCAACTTGTGACGTCACGCTACTTCCGGTACAGTCAAGGCTTTTTTATCAGCGACCAAAAGTTGCGAACTTTATCGTCGATGTTCTCTACTAAATCCTTTCAGCAAAAATATGGCAATATCGCGAAATGATCAAGTATGACACATAGAATGGATCTGCTATCCCCGTTTAAATAAGAAAATGTCATTTCAGTAGGCCCTTAAAAACAGCGGAGCGTTTCTATCAAATACAGGATCTTTGACTCACATTTTTGCAGTACGTCTTTGAAAACGGCAGTGCGCCTCTGTACCTCTGGCATTTTTGCAACACATCTTCAAAGAAAGCAGAGTGCTCCTGTCAAATATAGGATCTTTGACTGACATCTGTGCGGCAGGTCCGTTAAAACACCGCAATACTACTTTCTTATAAAGAATCTTTGACTGACGTTTTTTGCATTAGGTCCTTCATAACAGCAGTGTGGGCCTCTCAAATATAGAATCTCTGACTGAAATTTTTTGCGGGAGGTCATTAAAAGCAGCAGGGCACTCGTGTCATCTCGGGCAGGGGTCAGCAACCCAAAATGTTGAAAGAGCCATATTGGACCAAAAATACATAAAAAAAATCTGTCTAATTGAAAGCATTATATAAGTGTTATAATGAGGGCAATGCATGATATAAGTGTCTATATTAGCTACATTAGCCTACTATCAAAGGCTGACGCGAATCTTCGTTGACAGAAATGTTGTATTTAAATTTTTATTCTACATGTTTTTGCAACAGCGTGGACATCGGGGGCGGTACCTCTGGATTGGCAGACCGGGGTGGTGGTTCCTCTCTTTAAGAAGGGGAACCGGAGGGTGTGTTCCAACTATCGTGAGATCACACTCCTCAGCCTTCCCGGTAAGGTCAATTCGGGTGTACTGGAGAGGAGGCTACGCCGGATAGTCGAACCTCAGATTCAGGAGGAACAGTGTGGTTTTCGTCCTGGTCGTGGAACTGTGGACCAGCTCTATACTCTCGGCAGGGTCCTTGAGGGTGCATGGGAGTTTGCCCAACCAGTCTACATGTGTTTTGTGGACTTGGAAAAGGCATTCGACCGTGTCCCTCGGGAGGTCCTGTGGGGAGTGCTCAGAGAGTATGGGGTATCAGACTGTCTGATTGTGGCGGTCCGATCCCTGTATGATCAGTGTCAGAGCTTGGTCTGCATTGCCGGCAGTAAGTCGGACACGTTTCCAGTGAGGGTTGGACTCCGCCAAGGCTGCCCTTTGTCACCGATTCTGTTAATAACTTTTATGGACAGAATTTCTAGGCGCAGTCAAGGCGTTGAGGGGATCCGGTTTGGTGGCTGCAGGATTAGGTCTCTGCTTTTTGCAGATGATGTGGTCCTGATGGCTTCATCTGGCCAGGATCTTCAGCTCTAAGTGGATCGGTTCGCAGCCGAGTGTGAAGCAACTGGGATGAGAATCAGCACCTCCAAGTCCGAGTATATAGTTCTCGCCCGGAAAAGGGTGGAGTGCCATCTCTGGGTTGCGGAGGAGACCCTGCCCCAAGTGGAGGAGTTCAAGTACCTAGGAGTCTTGTTCACGAGTGAGGGAAAAGTGGATCGTGAGATCGACAGGCGGATCGGTGCGGCGTCTTCAGTAATGCGGATGCTGTATCGATCTGTTGTGGTGAAGAAGGAGCTGAGCCGGAAGGCAAAGCTCTCAATTTACCGGTCGATCTACGTTCCCATCCTCACCTATGGTCATGAGCTTTGGATTATGACCGAAAGGACAAGATCACGGGTACAGGCGGCCAAAATGAGTTTCCTCCGCCGGGTGGCGGGGCTCTCCCTTAGAGATAGGGTGAGAAGCTCTGCCATCCGGGGGGAGTTCAAAGTAAAACCACTGCTCCTCCACATCGAGAGGAGCCAGATGAGGTGGTTCGGGCATCTGGTCAGGATGACACCTGCACGCCTTCCTAGGGAGGTGTTTAGGGCACGTCCAACCGGTAGGAGGCCACGGGGAAGACCCAGGACATGTTGGGAAGACTATGTCTCCCGGCTGGCCTGGGAACGCCTCGGACGAAGTGGCTGGGGAGAGGAAAGTCTGGGCTTCCCTGCTTAGGCTGCTGCCCCCGCTACCCGACCTCGGATAAGCGGAAGAAAATGGATGGATGGATGGATGGATATTTTTGCAACATTGGGAAACATCGGTAAAATGGAGGCTTCTCACACATTCACGCACAGCATAAAACGTTTGGTGGACAAAATGAGACAAAGCAGGAGTGGCATGAACACTGTCTTTCTGTGGCGGCATCGGAGAAAGTTGTACGCGGAAAAACAAACTACGGTGAGTTCAAGGGTCGCTGAAATTAGTAGGACAAAACGGTGCTTGCCAAATACTCTCATTAGTGAAGCGTGTGTAACGTAAACAGTGGGATTTCTAACAATTAGGAAGGTTTGTGTCATGTTTGTTCTCCTACAGAAAATATATTAGAGGCCTACTGAAATGAAATGTTTTTATTTAAACGGGGATAGCAGATCCATTCTATGTGTCATACTTGATCATTTCGCGATATTGCCATATTTTTGCTCAAAGGATTTAGTAGAGAACATCGACGATAAAGTTCGCAACTTTTGGTCGCTGATAAAAAAAGCCTTGCCTGTACCGGAAGTAGCGTGACGTCACAGGTTGAAAGGCTCCTCACATTTCCCCATTGTTTACACCAGCAGCGAGAGCGATTCGGACCGAGAAAGCGACGATTACCCCATTAACTTGAGCGAGGATGAAAGATTCGTGGATGAGGAACGTAAGAGTGAAGGACTAGAGTGCAGTGCAGAACATAACTTTTTTCGCTCTGACCGTAACTTAGGTACAAGCTGGCTCATTGGATTCCACACTTTCTCCTTTTTCTATTGTGGATCACGGATTTGTATTTTAAACCACCTCGGATACTATATCCTCTTGAAAATGAGAGTCGAGAACGCGAAATGGACATTCACAGTGACTTTTATCTCCACGACAATACATCGGCGATGCACTTTAGCTACGGAGCTAACGTGATAGCATCGGGCTTAACTGCAGATAGAAACAAAATAAATAAACCCATGACTGGAAGGATAGACAGAAAATCAACAATACTATTAAACCATGGACCTGTAAATACACGGTTAATGCTTTCCAGCCTGGCGAAGCTTAACAATGCTGTTGCTAACGATGCCATTGAAGCTAACTTAGCAACGGGACCTCACAGAGCTATGCTAAAAACATTAGCTATCCACCTACACTACCGTTCAAAAGTTTGGGGTCACATTAAAATGTCCTTATTTTTCAATGAAGATAACTTTAAACTAGTCTTAACTTTAAAGAAGTACACTCTATACATTGCTAATGTGGTAAATGACTATTCTAGCTGCAAATGTCTGGTTTTTGGTGCAATATCTACTTAGGTGTATAGAGGCCCATTTCCAGCAACTATCACTCCAGTGTTCTAATGGTACAATGTGTTTGCTCATTGGCTCAGAAGGCTAATTGATGATTAGAAAACCCTTGCGTAATCATGTTCACAAATCTGAAAACAGTTTAGCTCGTTACAGAAGCTACAAAACTGACCTTCCTTTGAGCAGATTGAGTTTCTGGAGCATCACATTTGTGGGGTCAATTAAACGCTCAAAATGGCCAGAAAAAGAGAACTTTCATCTGAAACGTGACAGTCTATTCTTGTTCTTAGAAATGAAGGATATTCCACAAAATTGTTTGGGTGACCCCAAACTTTTGAACGGTAGTGTACGCCAGCCAGCCCTAATCTGCTCATCAACATCCGTGCTCACCTGCAACCCAGCGATCGACGGAGGGACGAAGGACTTCAACCGATCATCGATGCGGTCGGCGACTAGTGTCGGATAGCGCGTCTGCTATCCAAGTCAAAGTCCTCCCGGTTGTGTTGCTGTAGTCCGCCGCTAATACACCGATCCCACCTACAGCTTTCTTCTTGGCAGTCTTCATTGTTCATTAAACAAATTGCAAAAGATTCACCAACACAGATGTCCAGAACACTGTGGAATTTTGGGATGAAAACAGAGCTTTTTGTATTGGATCCAATGGTGTCCGAATACTTCCGGTTCAACCATTGACGTCACGCGCATAGTTAAGTTAGTGAAGTTAACCCGGCCGTATTGGCATGTGTTGCAATGTTAAGATTTCATCATTGATATATAATCTATCAGACTGCGTGGTCGGTAGTAGTGGGTTTCAGTAGGCCTTTTAAACAAAAAATATGTTTTTTTCTTCATCTTTTTCCATTTTCACACATCTCTGAAAGAGGCCCAGGGAGCCACTAGGGTGGTTACTGACCTCCGATCAAGGGTTAAGGGTCTCATTTAGAAGACTTATCCATGAGGAGACTGAGGGCAATAAGAAAATGGGGACTAAGGGCACACAGGATCATAGGAACCGTACTCTGTTGTAAATACCATTGATCATTAATGTCACTATTGACAGACCTAATATCCATCCATCCATTTTCTACCGCTTATTCCCTTCGGGGTCGCGGGGGGTGCTTTGAGCCTATCTCAGCTACAATTGGGCGGAAGGCGGGGTACACCCTGGACAAGTCGCCACCTCATTGCAGGGCCAACACAGATAGATAGACAACATTCACACTCAAATATGTTTTATGGATATAGTATACACACTTTTAAGACATGCTTACAAAGCCGAGATGACGTTCTATCGTCTTTATTTTTAGCGCTCCTAAAATACAATTATTTGATTCATATTTGTGTTCATCTGCAGCATGACATAACCCCTCTGCTTTAGCAATTTTCGCTCTCTCACTCTGTTTTTTTTTTTGGGATAACAGTCATTAGTTATTCTTGGGCTTAAGTTTTGACCAGATGCCCAAAGTGTGGGCACATCTGCACACACACACACACACACACACACACTTACACACACACTCAGTCAAGTGAGGGATTACTGTTAAATCTGTGGAGGGAGAGAGAAAAGAGGAGGAGGCGATTAGTGAACACTGCGGTGACTTGTGGGAAGGAAAAAGCCTAAAATGACGAGAGTTAATAATAATAAGAGGGGTGAGAGGAAATGCAACCTTGTCACAGGAAGACGAGGGCAAATGTGAGAAAAAAAATACATTTATATTCACAGATCCTCTATATGACAGGATGCTGTTTTGGAGGACCTACTGCAAAGAAATCGGTGCAGTTTAGGCAAGAAAAGCCTCTTTGAAAAAGTGAAGAGGTAGAGCTGCGACTTGGTGTATTAACTACCAGCGCGTCACCTCAGAAGGATGAATAATTTATAGCAGCTTATCAACAAGTCTTCAGACGCACCAATAGCAGTGAGAAATGGTGTCAAACTGAAATCAAATAATAAGACACACAGCTGGAGGCCGTGCTTTGTTTTTACTGTGATTGTGCAACACAGGTGAGGCGTGTTGTCGAGTTCAGACTCGCTGCCGTCCTGTCGACAAAACCCTGCCTTCAGCTTCTGGCGCTCATAGAGAAAGACACATGCTTATCTTTTTTTTTTTTTTTTTCATCTAATCTACAGAAATATCCATTTATAGATGAAATCATGCATCTGTACGTTTCACCTCCACTTGATCCCACTCTGCAAAATCACTGTTATGTTTTATAAGAGCAGCTTAACCCCATGGACACAGGTCACAGTAAAGCTCCACATCCTCACAAAGGGTGTTTTTTTCTTTACACGCCCAAAGTCCGCATTGGCAGCGGAAACTGTCTTGGATTCCACCCAAACTATCTCATGTTCAACCCAAACTGTCTTATATTCAACCTATACCATTGTATATCCATTGCAAACTGTCTTATATTCAATCCAAACTGTCTTATGATCCACTCAAACTTTCTTATATACCACACATTACATCTAAACTATCTTATGTTTAACCCAAACGGTCTTATATTGCCCCCAAGCTGCCTTATGTTCCATCTAAACTGTCTTATAGTCCACAAAAATCTTCTTATATGTGTCTTATATTTTTTCCAAACGGTTTCATATTCCCCACAAACTGTCTGATATTCACCCAAACTGTCTTATATTCCATCTAAACTGTCTTATATTCTATCTAAACTGTTTTATATTCCACCAAAATTATCTTATATTCCACCCAAACTGTCTTATATTCCGCACAAACTGTCTTATATTCCATTTACACTGTCTTATATTCTATCTAAACGGTCTTATTTTCCACCCAAACGGTCTTATATTTCATCTAAACTGTCTTATATTCCACCCAAACTGTCTTATATTCCATCTAAACTGTCTCATATTCCACACAAACTGTCTTACATTCCATCTAAACTGTCTTATATTTTGCACAAACTGTGTTATATTCCATCTACACTGTCTTATAGTCTATCTAAACTGTCTTATATTCCATCTAAACTGTCTTATATTCTATCTAAACTGTCTTATATTCCACCCAAACTGTGTTATGTTCAAACCAAACCGTCGTATATTCAACCCAAATTATCTTATTCTCCACCCAAACCGTCTTATATTCCATCTAAACTGTCTTTTATTCCACACATACTGCATTTTATTCCACCCAAACTGTCTTATATTCCATCTAAACTGTCTTATATTCTATCTAAACTGTCTTATATTCCACTCAAACTGTGTTATGTTCAAACCAAACCGTCGTATATTCAACCCAAATTATCTTATTCTCCACCCAAACGTCTTATATTCCATCTAAACTGTCTTTTATTCCACACATACTGCATTTTATTCCATCCAAACTGTCTTATATTCCACCCAAACTGTGTTATGTTCAACCCAAACTGTCCTATGTTCAACCCAGACCGCTTATATTCAACCTATAGCATTGTATATCCATTGCAAACTGTCTTATATTCAATCCAAACTGTTTTATATTCCACTCAAACTGTCATAGATACCACACTGTCTTATATTACATCTAAACTATCTTATGTTCAACCCAAACTGTCTTATATTGCCCCCAAGCTGCCTGATGTTCCATCTAAACTGTTTTATAGTCCACAAAAATATTATATTAAAAAGTCTTATATTAAACCCAAACTGTCTTATTTTCAACCTATACCATTGTATATCCATTGCAAACTGTCTTATATTCAATCCAAACTGTCTTATATTCCACTCAAACATTCTTAGATACCACACTGTCTTATATTACATCTAAACTATCTTATGTTCAACCCAAACTGTCTTATATTTCCCCCAAGATGCCTGATGTTCCATCTAAACTGTCTTATAGTCCACAAACATCTTCTATTAAAAAGCTTTATATTAAACCCAAACTGTTTCATATTCCATACAAACAGTCTGATATTCACCCAAACTGTCTTATATTCACCCCATACTGTCTTATATTCCATCTACACTGTCTTATATTTTATCTAAACTGTCTTATTTTCTACCCAAATTGTCTTACATTCCATCTAAACTGTCTTGTATTCTATCTAAACTGTCTTATATTCCATATACACTGTCTTATATTCTATCTTAACTCTTATTGTCTACCCAAATTGTCTTATATTCCATCTAAACTGTCTTATATTCTATCTAAACTGTCTTATATTCCATTTAAACTGTCTTATATTCCATCTAAACTGTCTTGTATTCTATCTAAACTGTCTTATATTCCATCTACGCTGTCTTATATTCTATCTTAACTCTTATTGTCTACCCAAATTGTCTTATATTCCATCTAAACTGTCTTATATTCTATCTAAACTGTCTTATATTCCATCTAAACTGTCTTATTTTCAACACAAACTGTCTTATATTCCATCTACACTGTCTTGTATTCTATCTAAACGGTCTTATTTTCCACCCAAACTGTCTTATATTCCATCTACACTGTCTTATATTCTAACTAAACGGTCTTATTTTCCACCCAAACTGTCTTATATTCCACCCAAACTGTCTCATATTCCACTCAAGCTGTGTTATGTTCAAACCAAATCGTCGTATATTCAACCCAAATTATCTTATTCTCCACCCAAACTGTCTTATATTTAATCTAAACTGTCTTATATTCCACACATACTGCCTTTTATTCCACCCAAACTGTCTTATATTCCACCCAAACTGCGTTATGTTCAAACCAAACTGTCTTGTATTCAACCCAAATTGTCTTATATTCTCCCCAAACTGTCTTATATTCCATCTACACTGTCTTATATTCTATCTAAATTGTCTTATATTCCACCCAATCCGTCTTACTCAGTGGCCTAGTGGTTAGAGTGTCTGCCCTGAGATCGGTAGGTTGTGAGTTCAAACCCCGGCCGAGTCATACCAAAGACTATAAAAATGGGACCCATTACCTCCCTGCTTGGCACTCAGCATCAAGGGTTGGAATTGGGGGTTAAATCACCAAAAATTATTCCCGGGCGCGGCACCGCTGCTGCCCACTGCTCCCCTCACCTCCCAGGTTTGTGAACAAGAGGATGTGTCAAATGCAGAGGACACATTTCACCACACCTAGTGTGTGTGTGACAATCATTGGTACTTTAACTTTATATTCCACCCAAACTGTGTTATGTTCAAACCAAACCGTCATATATTCAACCCAAATTATCTTATTCTCCACCCAAACTGTCTTGTATTTAATCTAAACTCTTATATTCCACACATACTGCCTTTTATTCCACCCAAACTGTCTTGTATTCCACCCAAACTGCGTTATGTTCAAACCAAACTGTCATATATTTAACCCAAATTATCTTATTGTCCGCCCAAATTGTTTTATATTCCATCTAAACTGTCTTATATTCCACACATACTGCCTTTTATTCCACCCAAACTGTCTTATATTCCACCCAAACTGTGTTATGTTCAAACCAAACTGTCTTACATTCAACCCAAATTGTCTTATATTCTCCCCAAACTGTCTTATATTCAACCCAAATTGTCTTATATTCCCCCCAAACTGTCTTATATTCAACCCAAATTGTCTTATATTCCCCCCAAACTGTCTTATATTCCATCTATACTGTCTTATATTCAACCCAAATTGTCTTATATTCCCCCCAAACTGTCATATATTCCATCTACACTGTCTTGTATCCCACCCAAACGATCATATATTCCATCTAAACTCTTATATCATATCTAAAAAAGGTTATGAGTTCAAACCCCGGCCGAGTCATACCAAAGACTATAATAATGGGACCCATTACCTCCCTGCTTGGCACTCAGCATTAAGGATTGGAATTGGTGGTTAAATCACCAAAAATTATTCCAGAGCGCGGCCACCGCTGCTGCCCACTGCTCCCCTCACCTCCCAGGGGGTGATCAAGGGTGATGGGTCAAATGCAGAGAATAATTTCACCACATCTAGTGTGTGTGACAATCATTGGTACTTTAACTTGAACTTAAACTGTCTTATATTCCACCCAATCTGTCTTATATTCCATCCAAACCGTGTTATGTTCAAACCAAACCGTCGTATATTCAACCCAAATTATCTTATTCTCCACTCAAACTGTCCTACATTCCATCTAAATTGTCTTATATTCCACACATACTGCCTTTTATTCCATCTAAACTGTCTTATATTCTATATAAACTGTCTAATATTCCACCCAATCTGTTTTATATTCCACCCAAACTGTGTTATGTTCAAACCAAACCATCGTATATTCAACCCAAATGATCTTATTCTCCACCCAAACTGTCTTATATTCCATCTAAACTGTCTTATATTCTACACATACTGCCTTTTATTCCACCCAAACTGTCTTATATTCCACCCAAACTGCTTTATGTTCAAACCAAACGGTCTTATATTCAACCCAAACTGTCTTATATTCCATCTATACTGTCTTATATTCAACCCAAATTGTCTTATCTTCCCCCCAAACTGTCTTATATTCCATCTACACTGTTTTATATTCCACCCAAACGGTCTTATATTCCATCTAAACTATTATATCATATCTAAACTGTCTTAGAATCCACACAAACTGTCTTGTATTCAATCCAAACTGTCTTATATTCTATCTAAACTGTCCTTTATTCCATCTATACTGTCTTATATTCTATCTAAACTGTCTTATATTCCACCCAATCTGTCTTATATTCCACCCAAACTGTGTTATGTTCAAACCAAACCGTCGTATATTCAACCCAAATGATCTTATTCTCCACCCAAACTGTCCTATATTCCATCTAAACTGTCTTATATTCCACACATACTGCCTTTTATTCCATCTAAACTGTCTTATATTCTATCTAAACTGTTTTATATTCCACCCAAACGGTCTTATATTCCTTCTAAACTGTCTTATATTCCACACATACTGCCTTTTATTCCACCCAAACTGTCTTATAGTCCACCCAAACTGCGTTATGTTCAAACCAAACCGTCTTATATTCAACCCAAATTGTCTTATATTCCCCCCAAACTGTCTTATATTCCATCTACACTGTCTTATATTCCACCCAAACGGTCTTATATTCCATCTAAACTCTTATATCATATCTAAACTGTCTTAGAATCCACACAGTCTTATATTCAATCCAAATTGTCTTATATTCCATCTATACTGTCTTATAGTCAACCATGATAGTGTTATTTTCCCCCCAAACTGTCTTATATTCCATCCACACTATAATAATAATAATGATAATAATAGATTTTATTTGTAAAAAAGCACTTTATATTGAGTAAACAATCTCAAAGTGCTACAGTATATTAAAAATAAATTAAAAAAAGATAATAAAGAAATAAATAAAAATAAAAACTAGAACAGCCAAATAGCTATAGCTAGTATGCACATATCTAAAAAAAAAAAAAAAAAGTTTTTTTTAAAAAGAAGGGCTTTTAAGCCTTTTTTAAAAGCATCCACAGTCTGTGGTGCCCTCAGGTGGTCAGGGAGAGCGTTCCACAGACTGGGAGCGCTTATATTCTTATATTCCACCCAAACGGTCTTATATTCCATCTAAACTCTTATATCATATCTAAACTGTCTTAGAATCCACACAAACTGTCTTATATTCAATCCAAACTGTTTTATATTCCACCCGGACTTTCGTATATTCTACCCAAGCTGTGTTATGTTCAAATCTAACTGTCTTTTATTCAACCCAAATTGTCTTATATTCCATATCCAGGATCTCTTGACTAGTGTTTGTGTGGTTGGTTCCTGTAATAACTGTAGAAGATATTTGACGTAGCGTCAATGTATTTACTTACACTGTGCTGTATAATAACAGTTAGTCCGCCATTGAGCTACAGATATGGTCACATGATCATATGATATCATTTCCCTACTGATTGTGCTCCTTTCAGACCCGACTAGGTCATCCTTTATCTCTCAGCTGCAGACACAAACACTGCGATCATTAGTAGTGGGTCAGCACAGAGCCTGGCAGGTCCATGAAACAGTCCCACTACCCCACTGGCCAACATGGACACCGCCTTAATCCTCCACTAATACCACTTCTACTCCACCGCTACTGCACAATCTGTGAGGGGGGTGATTCGTGAGCGGCAGACTGTCCAGAGATGAAGAAAGATTAATGTACTCATGCACTCATGTAATGCACTCATGCTCGCTTCAAGCCCACTGGAGGAAAGCCAGATGAGAGCCCCCCACCACCACCACCACCACCACCACCACCCTCCTCCTCCTCGATAGTCTCCATGTGTGGCAGACCTGAGGTCAAAGAAGGGCTGCAAACGGGACATCCAGCTGTTGTGCCAGTTGAGCGGCGAGGATTAGCCGCTGCTAAAGCTACCACATACAGTAATTCTATCCAAAAAGATCGAGAAAGTGCCCAAAATATGGTAAAAATCCTCAAATATGAAACTTTCAAAGAAGCTATAGTGAGTATGACACAATGATACATTGAGACGTACACTGCAAAAACTGAAATCTAAGTAAGATTGAATATCTCAAATAAGGGTGATATTTGCTTATTTTCTGTCTGATAAGATACTTCTTCTCACTAAGCAGATTTTATGTTAGAGTGTTTTACTTGTTTTAAGTGTTTTGGTCCTAAATGATCTCAGTAAGATATTACAGCTTGTTGCTGAGATTTGATGACCTATATTGAGTAAAACATGCTTGAAACTAGAATATCAACTGTTGCAAAGCTGTGTCATCAACACTCTTAAGTGTAAAACTGCTTTTTCAAAGTAATAATTTCTTATTTCAAGCATGAAATAAAAAAATGGTGACTTTGACACAATTGTGTCTCATAACTAAAACGGATGACAGTCAAATGGACTTTGCTGTTTTATTTTCAATTAAAACAATAGAACATACGTACTCATATAGTAGTACAGTTGGCACAGTACAGTAAACTGACAGTTAATATTTAAACAATTAACATGTGACATTACAAACAATTTTGAACAGAAATAGTTCATGCACATTCAGATAAATTCCTCAAAATTACAATTAAAAATGCATATATACAGCCTGGCCCTGGTCGGGGGCCAGGCTGTATATATATATTAGGGCTGCAACTAACGATTAGTTTGACAATCGATTAATCTGTCGATTATTACTTTGATTACTCGATTAATAATCGGATAAAAGAGACAAACTACATTTCAATCAATCAATCAATCAATGTTTATTTATATAGCCCTAAATCACAAGTGTCTCAAAGGGCTGTACAAGCCACAACGACATCCTCGGTACAGAGCCCACATACGGGCAAGGAAAAACTCACCCCAGTGGGACGTCGGTGAATGACTATGAGAAACCTTGGAGAGGACCGCATATGTGGGTAACCCCCCCCCCCCCCCCCTCTAGGGGAGACCGAAAGCAATGGATGTCGAGTGGGTCTGACATAACATTGTGAAAGTCCAGTCCACAGTGGATCCAACACATCAGCGGGAGTCCAGTCCACAGCGGGGCCAACAGGAAACCATCCCGAGCGGAGACGGGTCAGCAGCGCAGAGATGTCCCCAACCGATGCACAGGCTAGTGGTCCACCCGGGGTCCCGACTCTCGACAGCCAGCACTTCATCCATGGCCACCGGACCTATGCAACTCCCCCTCGCAAAGGACAGGGGGGAAGAGGAGAGAAGAAAAGAAACGGCAGATCAACTGGTCTAAAAAAGGGGGGTCTATTTAAAGGCTAGATTATACAAATGAGTTTTAAGATGGGACTTAAATGCTACCATTTACAGATTTAGTGACAAACTGCAGTTACTGACAGTGGTTTTCTGAAGTGTTCCTGAGCCCATGTGGTGATATCCTTTACACACTGATGTCGCTTTTTGATGCAGGGATCGAACGTCACAAGCATTCAATGTTGGTTTATCCAGATTCTCTGAACGTTTTGATGATATTATGGACCTTGGATGGTGAAATCCCTAAATTTCTTGCTATAGCTGGTTGAGAAATGTTGTTCTTAGACAATTTGCTCACGCATTTGTTGACAAAGTGGTGACCCTCGCCTCATCCATGTTTGTGAATGACTGAGCATTTCATGGAAGCTGCTTTTATACCCAATCATGGCACCCACCTGTTCCCAATTACCCTGTTCACATGTGGAATGTTCCAAATAAGTGTTTGATGAGCATTCCTCAACTTTCTCAGTCTTTTTTGCCAGTTGTACCAGCTTTTTTGAAACATGTTGCAGGCATCAAATTCCAAATGAGCTAATATTTGCAAAAAATAACAAAATTTACCAGCTCGAACTTTAAGTATCTTGTCTTTGCAGTCTATTCAATTGAATATAGGTTGAAAAGGATTTGCAAATCATTGTATTCTGTTTTTATTTACCATTTACACAACGTGCCAACTTCACTAGTTTTGGCGCTGTCCAAGTGGAGGCACGTAAATAAGACGCGCCCACCAAACAGCGCATCAGAAAGCGGCTTGAAGATGGTCTGTAAAAAATGATCTATGCAACATTTTGACCCCAAAAAATAATATTATATGTTACGTAGACTAAAGGAATTGTTTTAATTGTAGAAAAAAAATCATAATATGACCCCATTAATGCGCTGGGGAAAAAAATTACAGTACTACGTTTTACAGCGGTACAAGAAAATATGATAGGCTATTTGGGTATTCATTCAGCTAGCACGCTCTTGGAGACGTGGAATGGACCTACATCCACTAACGCAGTGTTTTTCAACCACTAGTGTGTCGTGAGATACAGTCTAGTGTGCCGTGGGATATTGTCTAATTTCACCTATTTGGGCGGGGTTGGGGTGGGGGGTGTGGTTGGGGGCGTGGTTAAGAGGGGAATATATTTAAGCTAGAATTCACCAACTCAAGTATTTCATATATATATATATATATATATATATATATGTATGAAATACTTGACTTTCAGTGAATTCTAGCTATATATATATATATATATATATATATATATTTTATTATACATATAAATATAAGAAATACTTGAATTTCAGTGTTCTGGAGGCTATCCAGTAGATGGCAGTATTGTCCTGTTTAAGAGTCTCACAACATTGCTGTTTACGGCAGACAAACTGCTTTACGGTAGACTAAACGTGACTGCTGTTGTTGTGTGTTGTTACCGCGCTGGGAGGACGTTAATGAAACTGCCTAACAATAAACCCACATAAGAAACCAAGAACTCGCCCTCGATCATTCTACAGTTATGACGTCATTGGGCAGGCAAGCTGTTTATATTGTGGGAAAGCGGACGTGAGAACAGGCTGTCCCCACTCAGGTCCGCATTGAGCTGGAGGGGGCGTGGCCTCCAGCTCCGGCTGAATACCGGGAGTTTGTCGAGAGAAAAATTCTGCTGGAGGTTATCGGGAGAGGCGCTGACTACCGGGAGTCTCCCGGTAAAAACGGGAGGGTTGGCAAGTATGTTGTTGAGTGTCGGTGCTGTCTAGAGCTCGGCAGAGTAACCGTTTAATACTCTTCCATATCAGTAGGTGGCAGCTTTGTAGATTTCGGAAACAGCAGGAGGCAGCGTGCAGGTACAAAGGTATCTAATGCTTAAACAAAAAATAAACAAAAAGTGAGTGCCCCTAAGAAAAGGCATTCAAGTTTAGGGAAGGCTATGCAGAACGAAACTAAAACTGCTACAAAGTAAGCAAAAACAGAATGCTGGACGACAGCAAAGACTTACTGTGGAGCAAAGATGGCGTCCACAATGTACATCCGAACATGACATGAAAATCAACAATGTCCCCACGAAGACGGATGAAGACAACTAAAATATTCTTGATTGCTAAAACAATGTAGATGCGGGAAATATCGCTCAAAGGAAGACATGAAACCGCTACAGGAAAATACCAAAATAGGAGCGCAAGACAAGAACTAAAAGACTACACACAGGAAAACAGCAAAAAAAACTCAAAAGAAGTCAGGGTGTGATGTGACAGGTGGTGACAGTACACCTACTTTGAGACAAGAGCTATAGTGATACATGGTCGGTTATGGTTTAAAGTCATACCCAACAATTGCGACAACAACTTTTTACTGTCAACTGAGTTCCGTTTTTTAATGCTTTCTACTGGTGGTGTGCCTCCGGATTTTTTCAACGCAATAAATATGACTTGGCTCCAAAAAAGGTTGAGAAACACGGCACTAACGGACAAACAAACAACAACAACAACAAAAAACGTAATCTTCTGCAAAAATAGAAGAAGCGCTCCTCCTGTCAAGCCCTCCCCCTGCACACGCATACTGCTTCTTTAAGAGTCTGGTGTCCCCTCAAGGAGGAGACATCAGTGCGTGTTTTGTCACGTTGGAACCAAAGACAGGGAAGCGTGCACCCAATAACCCGACGTCGGCGGAGAGCTGAGGGCATGTCGACAGCACCCAGTGAAGACGCTGCACACACACACACACACACACACACACATTGCCAGCAGGAGTGTGTGTTTAGGAAGGATAGAGAATGTGATGGAGGGCAAATCCATAATGTAGAAATGCCAAGAGGCTGCACCTGCCGGCTCAACGCAAAATAAGACGGAGAGCCAACGGGGGCTGTGAGGTGCAGAGTGGGGGCCCCTCTTAGGCAAAGGCTCTTTGTTCCGCTTTCATGGGCTCTGCCTCCCTCTGATGATGGGCCCATTGTCTGAGCCTCCACTGGACCTGCACCATTCAGACCCTCTGATAAAGCCCCCTTTCACTAACCACAGGCGGAGGGGGCGGGGGGGGGTGGTGATGCAAGTGTGGAAAGGCAAAAGAGACGAGGAGCAGAAGAGGAGCACACAGGGTGAAAGGAGGGTGTTGGCGTGGAACATTTCAACTTGGATTTCAAGAAGCAGACGCTCGCTTCCTTCTCTGTTGATCCGAGATGAGCAATGGGGAAGGAGGCGGACGCAGGGACAGAAGGTCTTGTCTCTCCGCTTCTTTCCGGCCTGTTTGGCCGCGCAAACGCAAAAGCGAACACGTGGTTTATTTTTAAAAACACGTGTTTGACCTTTTCGTCCGCACGCAAACCGATGTTTTTGGGTGACTAAAAACGGACTCTGGGATTATCCGAAATGTCAGAGGGCTGTCTGCTCCTTTCTTTATGACATAATCAATGTACTTATTGCTTATTTTGGTTTCACACTACATTTGATTGTCTTCACGCGTTTGACAGCCACTTTCCTTGCTGGGTCTATTATATGTCACTGTGTGGGTACGGTTAGTCATCAATTTGCCTGACATACACTACCGTTCAAAAGTTTGGGGTCACCCAAACAGTTTTGTGGAATAGCCTTCATTTCTAAGAACAAGAATAGACTGTCGAGTTTCAGATGAAAGTTCTCTTTTTCTGGCCATTTAGAGCGTTTAATTGACTCCACAAATGTGATGCTCCAGAAACTCAATCTGCTCAAAGGAAGGTCAGTTTTGTAGCTTCTGTAACGAGCTAAACTGTTTTCAGATGTGTGAACATGATTGCACAAGGGTTTTCTAATCGTCAATTAGCCTTCTGAGCCAATGAGCAAACACATTGTACCATTAGAACACTGGCGTGATAGTTATTTAGATATTTGGCAATAACTGAAGCTATTGAGGAAATTACTAATGCACTGGAGCATAAAAGATATGCAGTTGGTATTTTTATTGACCTAAAGAAAGCATTTGATACCATTAATCATTCAATTCTACTAGATAAAATGGGGAGATATGGAATTAGGGGGCTGGCTGGTGACTGGTTAAAAAGTTATTTAACAGGGAGGGTACAGTTTGTTAAAATGGGTAAATTTTTATCTGATACTCTTGGCATTGCTTGTGGTGTCCCCCAAGGGTCCGTGTTGGGGCCAAAACTGTTTAATGTATATATTAATGATATGTTTAATACATCCAAAATACTGAAATTTATACTTTTTGCAGACGACACAAATGTATTCTACAGTAGTGATGACTATAATGAGCTCATAAATACAGTAAACACAGAACTAAACATAGTAAAAAAAAATGGATGGACACAAATAAATTATCTTTGAATATAGATAAAACTAAGATAGTAATGTTTGGAAATCGCAACATAACGTCTGAACAGAAAATAAGTATTGATGGTACCCAAATTGAAATCGTAAATGAGAATACATTTTTGGGAGTAATAATTGATAGTAAACTATCATGGAAACCTCATGTCAGACACATTAAAACAAAAATCTCCAAAAGCCTCTCAATTATAAACAAAGCAAAACTATACCTCAATGAAAATGCACTCCGTACTCTATACTGCACCTTGGTACTGCCATACCTTACATACTGTGTTGAAGTATGGGGGAATACTTACCACAACACAATTCATCCTCTGATCATATTACAGAAAAGAGCAGTACGGATCATTCACAACGTTGGTTATTTAGAACATACTCATAATCTGTTTATGCAATCAAAGTTGCTCAAATTTGATGACCTTTTTAAATATAATACATTAATAATCTTATATAAAGCTTTTAACAAATTATTGCCACCTAATCTACAACGTTTTTTTATAAGACGAGTGCAAGCTCATAACTTGAGAGGCTTTGGATATTTCTTATTGCCGAGAGCTCAAACCACTCGTAAACGTTTTTGTGTGTCTGTATGCGGAGTAAAACTATGGAACCAACTGGACTTACAACACAAGCAATGCCAAACTATTAATCGATTTAAACTATTATACAAACATGGGGTCTGGTTCAAATATAGAGTTGAGGGTCTTTAATTTGACCTGCTGCTATACTCTGTCTCAAAGTGTTAACATGTGCTCAATGTTTCCTTACCATTATAACATGTAAAGCGACTTTGGGTACTTAGAAAAGCGCTATATAAATCCCAGGTATTATTATTATTATTGCTATGTTGTCTATTACCATTATTGCTATGATGTCTATTACCATTGTTGGTATATTCATTATTCCTACATTGTTGATACAAATGATTGTTACAGTGTAATAATTATTGTTACCTGTGGTAATGCCACTATGATACAACATCTGTATTATAATCCTTGAACAAAGTGAGAGTGAAACTCATGTGAATAATCACTGAATGGAGAACTGGGGGTGGGATTAAATAAGTTATCTTCTTCCCACTTCCTTTCAGGCAAAACTGGACAATAATGCACTATATTAATTTATATTATTATGTTTTGTCAACTTGTACGTCTTTGTCATTGCCTGAAATAAAGAAATAAATGAAAAAATGAAATAGTTGCTGGAAATGGGCCTCTATACACCTATGTAGATATTGCACCAAAAACCAGACATTTGCAGCTAGAATAGTCATTTACCACATTAGCAATGTATAGAGTGTATTTCTTTAAAGTTAAGACTAGTTTAAAGTTATCTTCATCGAAAATAAGGACATTTCAATTTGACCCCAAACTTTTGAACGGTAGTGTGTTACCAAATGTTTTCATAAAAGGAAGTTAGGTTAATATACAGTATAATATATGAATATCATTACAGTATACAGTGGTATTGATATCGGTCTGACATTTTTAATTTTTTTTATTTATTTATTTTTTGTCCTGTCCAGCTTCTCAGGCAAATCATATACAAACCCCGTTTCCATATGAGTTGGGAAATTGTGTTAGATGTAAATATAAACGGAATACAACGATTTGCAAATCCTTTTCAACCCATATTCAATTTAATGCACTACAAAGACAACATATTTGATGTTCAAACTCATAAACTTTATTTTTTTTGTGCAAATAATAATTAACTTAGAATTTCATGGCTGCAACACGTGCCAAAGTAGTTGGGAAAGGGCATGTTCACCACTGTGTTGCATGGCCTTTCCTTTTAACAACACTCAGTAAATGTTTGGGAACTGAGGAGACACATTTTTTAAGCTTCTCAGGTGGAATTCTTTCCCATTCTTGCTTAATGTACAGCTTAAGTTGTTCAACAGTCCGGGGGTCTCCGTTGTGGTATTTTAGGCTTCATAATGCGCCACACATTTTCAATGGGAGACATGTCTGTATTACAGGCAGGCCAGTCTAGTACCCGCACTCTTTTACTATGAAGCCACGTTGATGTAACACGTGGCTTGGCATTGTCTTGCTGAAATAAGCAGGGGCGTCCATGGTAACGTTGCTTGGATGGCAACATATGTTGCTCCAAAACCTGTATGTACCTTTCAGCATTAATGGCGCCTTCACAGATGTGTAAGTTACCCATGTCTTGGGCACTAATACACCCCCATACCATCACACATGCTGGCTTTTCAACTTTGCACGTATAACAATCCGGATGGTTCTTTTCCTCTTTGGTCCGGAGGACACGACATCCACAGTTTCCAAAAACAATTTGAATTGTGGACTCGTCAGACCACAGAACACTTTTCCACTTTGTATCAGTCCATCTAAGATGAGCTCAGGCCCAGCAAAGCCGACAGCGTTTCTGGGTGTTGTTGATAAACCGTTTTCGCCTTGCATAGGAGAGTTTTAACTTGCACTTACAGATGTAGCGACAAACTGTATTTAGTGACAGTGGTTTTCTGAAGTGTTCCTGAGCCCATGTGGTGATATCCTTTAGAGATTAATGTCGGTTTTTGATACAGTGCCGTCTGAGGGATCGAAGGTCACGGTCATTCAATGTTAGTTTCCGGCCATGCCGCTTACGTGGAGTGATATCTCCAGATTCTCTGAACCTTTTGATGATATTATGGACCGTAGATGTTGAAATCCCTAAATTTCTTGCAATTGCACTTTGAGAAACGTTGTTCTTAAACTGTTTGACTATTCGCTCACGCAGTTGTGGACAAAGGGGTGTACCTCGCCCCATCCTTTCTTGTGAAAGACTGAGCATTTTTTAGTAGCTTTTTTTATACCCAATCATGGCACCCACCTGTTCCCAATTAGCCTGCACACCTGTGGGATGTTCCTAATAAGTCTTTGATGAGCATTCCTCAACTTTATCAGTATTTATTGCCAACTTTCCCAACTTCTTTGTCACATGTTGCTGGCATCAAATTCTAAAGTTAATGATTATTTGCAAAAAGAAAAATGTTTATCAGTTTGAACATCAAATATGTTGTCTTTGTAGCATATTCAACTGAATATGGGTTGAAAATGATTCGCAAATCATTGTATTCCGTTTATATTTACATCTAACACAATTTCCCAACTCATATGGAAACGGGGTTTATAATTGATGTAGATGTCCATATCGGCTGTACAAATGTACTTTACAAAAGAGAAGTGTGAGATACTTCTCTTGTTGCCTTATTTGTATTTGACTTTATTAAATGGATTTATATTTTCATTCAGTGCAGCCGGGCCGGAGCAGGAGGGGATAGAAAGAGGAAAAAGAGGAAGACAGAGGGGGACATTGCAGGGACAAGAGGGGGACAAGACAGAGAGACAACAACAACAACAGCAAACACAACAATAACAACAACAATAGAACATCAGCAAATAGGATATGTACAAATATGATAGTAAAAGTGATAGCAAAGAAGCAGTTAGTGAAATAAATAATAATACAGAAATGACAATGAACATTATTACACTACAAATTGAGCAATACATATAACAATAGAAATAGCACTATTGAAAATGAATAATAACAATAATTTATGACTTTTTTTAAAATACTTTTTAGTAATGTCTTAAACGATTATTTAGTTTTTAGTTGCTTTTATCAGCCATTTTTTATGTTTTTATGCCCTGTTAGATCAGGCCTGGGCAATTATTTTGACTCGGGGGGCCAAATTTAGAGAAAAAAATGTGTCTGGGGGGCCGGTGTATCTGATTTTTAGGAACACTAATACAAAACCTCACAATAATGTCCGATTGAATGCTAAAAACGTTATGACAAGACAGAAGGAATTTAAAACAATTTTTTACTGAATGACAATGTCCATATAAATAAAGAATGTGGGATTTACAATATTAACTATGAAAGATAAAACACTGAATATTGACAACATATGAACGTCACACTCCCTCTCTGTCAACATGTTTTACAATCAAGACTGTCAGGCTTGTCCCTGACAGTTTGGTTAAGTTTTAATTTTTCCTCTGTGTGTTTTATTTCCTGTCAGCACTCTTATTTTGGTTGGTAAGCTATATATTGTAGATGTTTGTAGCTTGCTGTCTTTTTGTTCCTCGTCTTCCAGTTCCTGTTTTCCTGGCATCCTGTTTCCTGTTCCTAGTTCCTGGTTTGTGTTTTTTCTTTATATTTTTGGACATTAAAATGTTTTCCCGCCCAATGCCTGCCGCCTTCCCTGCATCTTGGGGTTCGTCACCTACACACCCTGACATAATAATCCAGCCTAACACTGGATTATTATGGTGGCGCCAGAGGGTTTAGCCCTTAGCAATGCTACATGATGCTACAGTGTTCAAATAAAGCTACATCCACCGGGTAGCAGTCGGCTTCTAAAACTTATTGCTCATCCTCTTTGTGTTCGGGTTCAAAAACATAAACATAATTTTTCCCCAAAGTAATCCATGTTGGCTCTCACAGAGTCTGCTTGATTAGCATTGTTGTTGTTGGGGAAGGGATCTAGATCAGGCGATCACGTGGCTGGCTTCCTCATTATCTCTGTGAGATAGATACTATTTTGATCATATCTATATATGATATAACCGCAAAATAGTTTATTGTTTTTCACACCAACCATTTATTTTTCTCGATCAAGACTTTTGAAACATTCCACACTACAAACTATAAGTATGTACGATTCGTGCTGATATCGTATCGGAACAATATCGGCGTCTGCCGCCACTGAAAGCTCCAATATTAGTATCGTATCGAATGTGGAAAAAGTTGGGACATACCTAATATTGCTGCGGTATTCGTATATCTCTGTAATTATACGGTCAAACATTGCGCAAATAATTTCACGTAATCATGTGCTCAAATAAATATTTTATATTAGAAAAAGGCAACAGCGTAGGATGAATGTCACATAACAAGAAGATAGGGAAAAAGAAGAAGCTTATCGACTATGGTGTCTTCACGGACTACAAAGGCGGACACACGCAAATTTTCAGGGCTTATGCAGATCCCCAATACAGATCAGCAGGTAGCTGAAGGTAAGAAAAGTTGCTTTTGCATAATATTGCAAAACAAAACGGCAGATACTATGTCTTACCTTATACACACACCATAATAATACTCCTATGTTTAATGCGCCGACAAGCGGTGCGGCTTCATAGCTTACCGAAGTCGTACTAAAACATTTTTGATAGATTTTTGAGCGCCGTGTGTAATGTTCTATATTTTCAACGGAAGATACAAAATGTTGGTGTTGTTTACTTGAGTCTTATTGCAGTCTACACGTATCTCTTATGTGTGACTGCTATCTACTGGTCACACTTATCATTACGCCGTGTACCAAATAAAATGGCTTTGAGATCGGTAAGCACAACCAAGATGATTCCGTACATCAGGCGCACCGGGTTATACGGCGCACTGTCGAGTTTTGAGAAAATGAAAGGATTTTAAGTGCGCCTTATAGTCCGAAAAATACGATATTGTGAACAATGCTTCGAATTTTAAAAAGGTAAAAAGGCTTTTTTCCACCACACTGGACGTAGTGGCAGCTAATAAGAAAACATAACGTATTTCTAGGCGTATTTCGCTGGCACTTCAGCAGAAAGCCTGTTATGTAAGAATGCATATTTATGTATTTATCATGTGTAACCATGCAACTGAACCAGTCCTGTCTTTTTTAGCTCAGGGAGGAAGAAGACAAGGCCTTGAAAAACAAAAAAAACAAAAAAAAACATGGACCGCATGAGAATGTCAGCCAGCTCCGGCCTCAGCGCGCTCGCTCCTCCATGGAATTAGACGGGGTGATTGGCGAGCCCCCAGCGTGGTCGTACTGTAGGCTTTTTGGTTGTTATTCACCAGTTCAAGTTCTACGAGGGCGGGCGTGTACCAACTCAACGCTGCAGGAAGACATGAGGAAAGAGTGAGGCTGTTCAGATGATGAATGATCCGGCAGCCTTTCATTCTGACTAAGATATAAAAGCACATTTGTATGATTTAAAGAGACCTTTCATCTCAGCTTCCACTAAAAAGTCCATTAATCTAGCCTGCAGGGTCTAAAATTAGTTTCCCTAACGATGAGACGTGTCAAACGGATTCAGCCGGCTATTTTGGGGGATAAAGCCTTCATGATGTAATCCAGTGCAGCCGAGGTGGTCATCATAACATAACGTGTGCTCACGTTGTCCACGGTGCTGCACAGTAAAGTGTCAATCACACAGTCATGTGTATTCATGCACAATGTCTGACCTTTTTATAGCGCCGTTTGATTTATATATTTATTTAATGTATCCTTACTTTTGATCGTTAGCATGATATTATAGTTCATTATCGTATTCAAAATAACGGCATTTCTTTACAATAATCCTATTGTTATAATTAGTACATTTATTTCATAATTGTATCTATATGTTTTTATTATTTATTCAATCTAATTTATCATTAGCTTTTATCATTGGCATAAATTCAAATGTATATTATGACATTTTACTTAAAATAATCACATATCAGTATTGTATAAATTTTACTAGGTTTTTTTATAATTTAAAATTGTATTATAACATGTAATAATTTGGATTATATTTGAAATTATGTGCCACTAATATATATCATGCAATGTTTATTATGTTTGTTTGTAATTTTATATGTAGTTTTATTAAGTTTAAATATGTGTCATTATCATTTATCATTGACATAATACAAATGTTTATCATTATTTTATTTTTTTCAAAATAATGACATATCAAAATGATATGTATTTTTTTATTAATAACAAAACATATATTTAAAAAAAATTATCATTTGTTAGTGTAATTTAACTTTAAGAATTCAAAGTACTTTATTTAAAAATATGCGTATTTAGTAAAATATTTTGAAACATTTTAATTACATTATTATTTCATTAGCAATACTATTATTCATATACTGAATACATCTATATTTATCTATATATATATAAATATATATATATATATATGTATGTATGTATGTATATATACATACATGTATGTATGTATGTATGTATGTATATATACATACATGTATGTATGTATGTATGTATATATACATACATGTATGTATGTATGTATGTATGTATACATGTATATATGTAATGTATGTATGTATATATACATACATATATATAAATATATACACATACATATGTATATATATACATACATACACACATATATATACATATATATGTATATATATAAATACACATATAGCATATATATGTATGTACAGTATGTATGTACAGTATGTTTATATATATATGTATGTATGCATATATATATGTATGTATACATATATATATAAATATATATATATATATACGTATATATATACACACATGTATATGTATGTTAGATATATATATATGTGTATATATATATATATATATATATATATATATATATATATATATATATATATATATATATATATATATATATATATATATATATATATATATATATATATATATATATGTATGTATATGTATGTATGTATGTATTTGTGGCATGATAATGAGGAGATGTTTTTCGTGCCTTTCGAACAAGGCATGTGTTGTCCAAATATGGTTCTGTGCAATGTAAATGGCGCATATGCATAAGTTAGAATGCAGATCTTCCTATTGCTGTTTGCGTATAGGATGATTGGGCTGCACATATAGTGGAAATAAATTAAAGCTGATGATCTCAGTCTGACAACTCGCACGCTCTCATTTGGGTCGTTGAAAGCTAAAATGTTGACCACATCTGTGAGGGAGGAGTAACGTATTGCGTACCCTGTGTATCGGCCTGATGCATCATGGTTTCAAAAACGAAAAAAATAAATTTAAAAAAGTGCACTTTATAAAAAGTAAAAATATTCTGCAGTGATTACAAAGTACTGCCAAAAGGCTCTGGCGATGCATTAGTGTGCCAAAGCAACACGCCGTTTGAGAGGTGCACAGCCTGCAGGCTCTGAATTTTTATTCCATCATTTTAATCCACTGACTAAACCCATTACAAGTCTGATATCTCACACTATTGTGCGTGTGTGCACATTTTACATTCATCAGCAATGGAGCAGGGCAGTTGCATACTGTACACCTGACTACCAAAAGAGTTTTTTTTTCTTATTTTCTGAAAAAGGGAGCTCCATTTGTTAGAGTAGTAATTACAGATAGACAGATTGCCATAAAAATGCTAAATTTAGCAAATTTTGCAGCGAAACCCATAAATATGGCCAACATACAGTGCTAAAAATTATACATTTTGCCATAAAAATGCTACATTTTGTATATTTTTTAAGGTTTTGCAGCAAAATCGACAAACATAGCCAACATACAGTGCTAAAAATGCTCAGTGTTGTTCATTTTTTAAGGTTTTACAACAAAATCAACAAACAGGGGTGACATACATTACTAAAACATTTTACATTTTGCCATAAAAATGCTATATTTTGCAACAAAAATGGAAGAACATGATAGTTTGCAAAAACAATGCTACATGTTGTTACAAAATTGACAACATGGCCAAAATACAGTGCTACAAATGCTACATTTTGCAACAAAAATTTAAATTGTGTTAATTTTTCCAAAACAAAATTTACAAACATAGCGAACATACATGGTTAAAAAAATGCTAAATTGGGTTTATTTTTCAAGGTTGTACAACAAAACTGAACAAACATGGCCGACATACAGTGCTAAGTAGGCTACATTTTGAAATGAAAATGCTAAATTATGTTTATGTTTCAACTTTTTTACAGCAAAATTAATAAACATGGCTGACATGCAGTGCTAAAATTACCACTGCTTGGCATTAAAATGCAATATTTCCCTAATTTTGCAACAAAATCGACAAATATGACCAACATACAGTGCTCAGTGTTGTCGATTTTTTAAGGTTTTGCAACCATATCAACAATCATAGGTGACATTCATGGCTAAGAATTCTACATTTTGCCATAATAAAGCTATATTTTGCAACAAAAATGGAAAAATATGGCCGACATACAGTGCTAAAAATGTTAGTTTGCAAAAAAAATGCTACATTTAGGCAATTTTGCTACAAAATCAACAACATGGCCAAAATAAAGTGCTACAAATGCTACATGTTGCCACAAAAATGCTAATTTGTGTTAATTTTTCGAGATTTTGCAACAAAATTTACAAACATGGCGAACACACATAGTTCAAAATATGCTAAATTGGGTTTATTTATTCAAGGTTGTACAACAAAATCAACAAACATAGCTGATGTAAAGTAGAGTGCAAAAGATGCTTCATTTTGGCATAAAAATGCTATATTTCACAAATTTTGCAGCAAACTGAACAAACATGGTCGACATACAGTGTTAAATAGGCTACATTTTGACATGAAAATGCTAAATTATGTTTATGTTTAAACTTTTTTGCGGCAAAATTAATAAACATGGTTGACATACAAGTGCTACAATTACTACTGCTTGGCATAAAAATGCTATATTTATCAAATTTTGCAACAAACTGGACAAACATGGCCGACATAAGGTGCTAAAAATGTTATATTTCGACATAAAAATGACAAATCCTGTAAATGTTTCCAGATTTTGTGACAAAATCAACAAACATGGCTGACATACAGTGCTAAAAATATTACATTTTGCCATAAAATTATATTTAGCAAATTCTGCAACAAAATGGGCAAAAGGGTTACATTTTGCCGTAAATCATTTTTATTTTATGGTTTTTGTACCAGGGACAGTGTAAAGTAATTAACATTGCTGTATATATACCAGAATTAGCCATAATGTGAAATTCTGTAAATTGTTCAAGGTTTTGCAACAAAGTCAGTAAACATGGCTGAAAATGAACCAAACATGCTATATTTTGCTACAAAAATATAGTATGTTGTTATTTTTGTAAAGTTTTGCAACAAAACTAACAAACATGGCTAAAAAGGCTAGATTTTGCCATCAAATGCTATATGTTGCTAATTATACAACAAACTGGACAAAAAGTGGCCAACATACAGTGGTAAAAATGTTAAATGTTACATGAAAATGCAAAAATGTATAAATGTTTCAAGGTTTTGCAACCAACTCAACAAACATGGCTTACATACATTGCTAAAAATGGTACATAAACATATATTTGTAACAAAACTGGAAAACATAGCTAATTTGCCACCAGAAATGCTTTATCTAGCTGATTTTGCAATAAAATCGATACACATGGCCGACACAAAGTGCTAAAAATGCAAAATATTGCAATGACAATGCTAAATTTGGTCATTTTGTTCAGGTTTTGCAACAAAATTGACGAACATGATCAACATACAGTGCTAAAACTGCTAGATTTAGCATAAAAAGGCTAAATGTTCCTAATTTTGCAAGAAACTGGACAAACATGGCCAACACACAGTGCTAAATGGGCTACATTTTGACCTAAAAATTCAAAAAAAATAATGTTTTGCAACAAAATCAACAAACATGGCTCACATTCAGTAGAGTGCTAATTATTGCTATTTTTTGCAACAAAATTGACAAAGATGACGAACAAACCATGCTCAACGAATCAACAAACATGGCTAAAAAAGGCTCCATTTTGCCATGAAAATGCTATATTTTGCTAATTTTGCAAAAATATCAACAAACATGGCTCACATTTAGTGGAGTGCTAAATATGCTATAATAGCCATAAAAATGCTAAATATTGCTATTTTCTTCAATCGACAAACATGGCTAACAAACAGTAGTAAAAATGCAATAACTTACTGCAAAAATACAGCATTTTGTTAATTTTGCAGAAGTTTTGCAACAAAGTTTATGAACATGGCTAAAAAAGCACGATGTTGCCATAAAAAAAATATATTTTGCTAATTCTACAACAAACTGGACAAACATGGCCGACATGCAGTGTTAAATAGAATACATTTTGACAAAATTCTAAAAAAAAATCAATGTTTTGCAACAAACATGGCTCACATTCAGTAGAGTGCTAAATATGCTATATTAGCCAGAGAAATGCTAAATATTGCTATTTTTTGCAACAAAATTGACAAAGATGGCGAACAAACTGTGCTCAACGAACATGGCTAAAAAGGCCCTATTCTGCCATGAAAATGCTATATTTTGCAAATTTTGCAAGAAAATCAACAAACATGGCTCGCATTCAGTGGAGTGCTAAATATGCTATAATAGCCATAAAATTGCTAAACAATCGTAGCCAAAATCCAGTCGTAAAAATGCAAACATTTACTGGAAAAAATGTTGTTAATTTTGCAAAGTTTTGCAACCAAATTTATGAACATGGCTAAAAAAAAAGCTACATTTTGCCATAAAAATGCGATATTTTGCTAATTCTACAATAAACTGGACAAACCTGGCTGACAAATGTGATAAAAAATTTGCCGTATTAGAAATGATACATCTTTCCATAAAAATGCTCTTTTTTTCTTAAATGTTGTTAGAATAGAGACCAAATGACGATTTGCATATCATCTTTAAGCAAGCAGACTGCTTCAAAATAGTCATTTTGAGAAAAAGCGAGCTCCATAGGTTAGGATAGTAATTACAGGCAGGCCGGAGGGGCAGACAGGAAGTGCTGAAGCTGAGCCGCAGGGAGGATATATGTTTTTAGACGAGGGCATAGACGTGTCCAGGACTTCCACTTGCACAGCAACAGAAGCAAAACAAAGCGGGGCAAAAGCAAGACGTGAATTTGCCATGACACGTGTGCGCTGTGCTGCTGCGTTGGATTCTAATCAAATGACTCCCAGCAAACGTACTTTAAATGCAAAAAAAAAAAAAAAAGAACCCATGAAGAATGCACCAGAAGGCAGGAAGAGACGAGGGAAGGCCGAGGCAGCGAGCGGGAGGAGGCTCTCGGTTCAAGTACAAATCTGGAACCGCACAAGCTGACCACACGCTGAAAGACTATAATTTGGATTTTCCCAGAATAGTCGGTAAACGAGCGAGCGAGGAGGGACGGAATAACATCAACTCTTTAACAGCACGCAACACAACAACACACCGCCGCCATGTGACACACATGCACACCAACAAGGATGTAAATACACGCTTGTATGTATACACGTACATACACTTTCTCCATCTGCACACATGCCAGCAGAGCCCACCAAAAAGTGGGTATGTAAGGACCACTTCACAGGACTTGTTGCATTCATGCCACCCTCCTGCTGCAACACCGGCGTTTTCCTTCTAGATCGCTCTCGTTTGAAATAAATCTGCTTCTCTAAGCAATCACGCCACCTCTACAAGTAACTAATACTTCCTCAAACAGCTGAAAGCAATAACCTCATCAGCGGCGCTCGCACGGGGCCTGATTTATGAGCCCTCCACAACAGGTCCTCTTATACCGCACCCAGCTCTCGCTATCCATCTCCTTGTTGTGTTCTCGACGCGGCGTAGACTCGCACAGCTCGCTAGCAGCTGTCTATCAGACAAAAGGGTTTTAAAAATATATAGACTGTGTACAGTGCATGCAGCATAACTGGACGCAGATGTCGGGAAGGGCTCGGCGGGATCTAACATGCTGTCTCAAGTACTCAGCGCCAACCAGCAGAGTAAAGGTCGGGAATCAGGTTTAATACATCAAGTCTTAACGCGGCTGTTTTGCATCTGCCTTATCTCACAAACATTTATTATGAACATGATTAGAAACTTTATTCAAGCAGCAGAAACGCCCCTTCCATAAACACGAAGTGAAGTGAATTATATTTATATAGCGCTCTTCTCTAGTGACTCAAAGCGCTTTACATAGTGGAACCCAATATCTAAGTTACATTTAAAAGGCCTACTGAAACCCACTACTACCGACCACGCAGTCTGATAGTTTATATATCAATGATGAAATCTTAACATTGCAACACATGCCAATACGGCCGGGTTAGATTACTTAAGTGCAATTTGAAATTTCGCGCGAAATATCCTGCTGAAAAATGTCTCGGTATGATGACGTGTGCGCGTGACGTCACGGATTGTAGAGGACATTTAGGGACAGCATTGTGGCCAGCTATTAAGTCGTCTGTTTTCATCACAAAATTCCACAATATTCTGGACATCTGTGTTGGTGAATTTTTTGCAATTTGTTCAATGAACAATGGAGACAGCAAAGAAGAAAGCCGTAGGTGGGAAGTGGTGTATTAGCGGACGGCTGCAGCAACACAAACACGTAGCCTGTGTTTCATTGTTTACATTCCCGAAAAATGACAGTCAAGCTTTACCATTGGCTTGTGGAGAACTGGGACAACAGAGACTCTTACCAGGAGGACTTTGAGTTGGATACGCAGACGCGGTACCGTGACGTGAGAACGCAGCTGCGGCTTCCAAACATTTGATCGCTTGCCTGTACGTGCGTGCCGCTATGTGCATGTCACGTATGTAAGTTTGGGGACTTTGGGGAAATATATCTGCTGTATGAACTTTGGGGAGGTGAACGGTACTTTGGGCTGTGGGATTGAGTGTGTTGTGCGGGTGTTTGATTTGTATTGGCGGGTTATATGGACGGGAGGGGGGAGGTGTTTGTTATGCGGGATTAGTTTGTGGCATATTAAGTATAAGCCTGGTTGTGTTGTGGCTAATAGAGTATATATATGTCTTGTGTTTATTTACTGTTTTAGTCATTCCCAGCTGAATATCAGGTCCCACCCGCCTCTCGCAGCATCTTCCCTATCTGAATCGCTTCCACTGCCCTCTAGTCCTTCACTCTCACTTTCCTCATCGAAGAATCTTTCATGCTCGCTCAAATTAATGGGGAAATCGTCACTTTCTCGGTCCGAATCGCTCTCGCTGCTGGTGGCCATGATTGTAAACAATGTGCAGATATGAGGAGCTCCACAACCGGTGACGTCACGTGCATATCGTCTGCTACTTCCGGTACAGGCAAGGCTTTTTTATCAGCGACCAAAAGTTGTGAACTTTATCGTCGATGTTCTTTACTAAATCCTTTCAGCAAAAATATGGCAATATCGCGAAATGATCAAGTATGACACATAGAATGGACCTGCTATCCCCGTTTAAATAAGAAAATCGAATTTCAGTAGTCCTTTAAACCAGTGTGGGTGGCACTGGGAGCAGGTGGGTAAAGTGTCTTGTCCAAGGACTAGGATGACAGAAACTGGGATCGAACCTGGAACCCTCAAGTTGCTGGCACGCCCACTCTACCAAGCGAGCTATACCGCCCCATACGACCAATATACATGGGTAAATGTGATATTTTTCCTGCAAAAACAGCATTTCGCCAAGTTTGCTATGGTTTCCACCGCAAACATGGCTGGCATACAAAGCCGAAACTGCTACATTTTGACACAAAGTCTGCACACTTTGTCCGCACGCAAGAAACTTGCACTAATCTTTTTGAGAAAACATGATAAATAACAAAAAAAGGTTTACTTTTTAAATTTTCCGACTGTTTTGCATGAAATTCGACAAATATGGCCCACATACGTGGCTGATGATAGTCCAATTTGCCATAAGAATGCTACATTTGCTATTCTTTTTCAACAAACTGGACAATCGTGGTTGGAATACAATGCAAAACATGCCATTTTTATGCAAAAAACTGTATATTTTGCAAAAGTTGCCGTTTTCTGCAATAAACAGAACAAACACGGTCAACATTCAATGCCACATTTTGCCACTGAAATGCTGTATTTTGCTCATTGAGATTTTTTTTGCAACAAACTTGACAGACACGGCTGACATATGCTGTGAACTCCTTCATTCCGCACTCCATCCAGCTGTATAATCACTCCACATACAGCAATAGATGATATTTGTCGATTACCTGACCGCTTTTATGTTAGCTACCTCTCTTTGTTTATAATGTATATTTTCTGCTGGATTTACTCTCTATTTTATATTTTATGCTGCCCTTTTTTTGCTGCAGTTGTTACATATACTGTAATATTGTACATGGTAATTGGGATTTGTTATATATTGTACATAATATATAAAAATGTAATATAATAATATAATATATCAGTATACATTATATACGGTATATATAATATGTAAATATTACATATATGTTATATTTTATATTGCTACTATGGTACATTTTTAGTCTACTTTATACCTTTTGTTTTTGCGCTCTTTTTGTGCCCTTGTGTGCACGATCCTTTCCATCCTTATCATTTCCATCCTTTGTAACTGAGCTACTGTGTGGAACAATTTCCCTTGTGGATCAATAAAGTTAGTCTAAGTCAAATTCTAAATCCAAAAATACAAAATGTTGACATACAAATGATATATCTGGCTAACTTTGCTATGTTTGCAACCGACACAACAAACATGGCCAGCGTACAATGTTTTTTTGTTTTTTTTTGCCACAAATGTTAAATATTTCACGAATGTTGCTATTCTTTTGAACAAATTTGACTAACATGGTCCACATACAGCACTAAAATGCAACCATTTGACATAAAAGTTCAACGTTTTGCTAATCTATTGTCATTTGGACAGGTTGAAGAAATGTTGAAATTTGTAGGAGCAATGACAACAAAGTTCCATTCCATTACAAATTTGACAAACATGGCCAACATACAGTGGTAAAATGTGTTGTTTTCCCAAAATATTTGATATTTCGCCAGTTGTGCTATTCCCTTTTCAACAAACTCGTCAGACACGGCACACTTACAGCGCTGAAAATAACACATTTTGCCACAATAGTTGCTAATTTTGCGGTTTACAACAACAAATTTGACAAAAATAGGTAATTTTTTTGCCCCAAATGTTGCATATTTTGATAATTTTACCATTCTCTACAACTAACTAGACAAACATAGCTGACAAATGCTGTTAAAATTCAAAATGTTGCCATACTAATGCAATATTTGGCTAACGTTGCTATTTTTGAAACAAACTTGACAAACGTGATAAAAAATGTATGTTTTGCCTCAACAGTTAAATATTTAGCAAATGTTGCTATTGTTTTTAGCAAACTCGACAAACATGGACAACATAGACTGATAGAAAATGCTATGTTTTGCCACAATTTTTTATGTTTTGCTATATAGGCTTTTTACTGCAATACATTTGACAAACATGGCCGACATACAGTGCTTAAAAACTAACCAAATGTTTGATATTTTGCTAATTTTGTAAACTGGACAACTGTGAAAAAAACACAATGTTAGAAATTCTACATACAACCTCGTTATTTTGCTAATTTTGCTATTCTTTTCAACAAACTTGGCAAACATGGCTGGAACAGCGCAAGACATGCACATGTTTATCCAAAAATGTCATATTTTGCAAATGTTACTATTCTTTTCAACAAACTTGTCCCAAGTGGCACACATACAGAGCTGAAAATACACAATTTTACCACAAAAATGTAATGTTTTACTAATTTGCTGTTTGCTGCAACATATTTATATATATGTGGGCTCTGTACCGAGGATGTCGTTGTGGCTTGTACAGCCCTTTGAGACACTTGTGATTTAGGGCTATATAAATAAACATTGATTGATGATTTGAAGAACATACCCACCATACAGTGCTGAAAATTATACATTTTGCCACAAAAGTTGAATATATTGCTCATTTTGCAATTATGTTTAACAAGCTTGTCACACATGGCACACATACAGCACTGAAAATACTACATTTTGCCATAAAAGTTCAATGTTCTGGTAATTTTGCTGTTGACTGCCAAGTTCGACAAACATGGCCGATATACAATGCTTAAAAATGGGTATTTTTCTCCCAAATGTTGGATATTTTGATAACTTTGCTATTCTTTATAACAAAGTGGACAAATGTGAAAAAATATAGCGCTAAACATTATTCATTAAGCCTCAAATGTAAAATATTTTGCTAAATTTGCTATTTTTCACAACAAACTGGACTAACATGGCTGACATTTGCTGGTAAAAATTCAAAATGTTGCCATACAAATGCTAATGTTGCTATTTTTGTAACAATTATGGCCAACGTACAGTGCTAAAAATTTATATTTTGCCACGTGAGTTTAATATTTTGCAAAAGTTGCCATTGTTTTCAACAAACATGACAAATATGGCCAACATACAGTGCTAAAAATGCTAAAGTTTGCAACAATAGTTCAATGTGTTGCTAATGTTGCTGTTTACTGCAAAAGTTTTACAAACATGGCCGACATACAGTGCTTAAAAATTTGCCAAATGTTTGATATTTTGCTCATTTTGTAAACTGGACAACTGTAAACAAAATAACTAATAATTCTACATTTTGCAGTGCCACATTTTCAACAAACTTGACTAACGAGGCCAATAATCCGTGCTAAAAATGCTATATTTTGCCCAAAAAATAATAATATTTTGCTAATTTTGCAATGATTTTAAACAAACTTGTCAAACATGGCACACATACAGTGCTGAAAATATTACATATTATCAATAAAACTCAATGTTTTTCTAATTTTGCTGTTTACTGCAACACATTTAAAGAACATGCCCACCATAGAGTACAGTGGTGAAAATTCTAAATTTTGCCACAAAGGATCATTGTTTTGCTAATGTTGCTGTTTAAGCCAACAAATGTGATAATCATGGCCACCATACAATGCTAAAAATGCTACATTTTGCCACAAAAGTTGAATACTTTGCTCATTTTGAAATTATTTTTAAGAAGCTTGTTACACACGGTACACATACAGCGCTGAAAATGCTACATTATGCTCAAAAAGTTCAATGTTTCTATAGTTTTGCTTTCTACTGCAGCAAATTCAACAAACATGGCCGACATGCAATGCTTCAAAATGCTTTTTTTTTTTTCCGAATGTTGGATATTTTGGTAATTTTGCTATTCTTTACAAAAAACTGAACAAACGTGGACAAAATACAGTGCTAAAATGTATACATTTTGCCACAACAGCTCAATATTTTGCTATTCTTTTCAACAAATTGGACTAACACGGCTTGCATATGCCGTTAAAAAATTTAAATGTTGCCAGACAAATGTTTTATTTGGCTAATTTTGTTATTTTTTTAACAAACTCGACAAACTCGACAAACATGACCAACGTACAGTGCTAAAATTGCTATATTTTGCCAAAAAGTTCAATGTTTTGCTAGTTTTGCTATCTGATGCAGCAAAACTAGAACATACAATGCTTAAAAATGCATTTTTTTTCCACCAAATGTTGGATATTTTGATAATTTTGCTATTCTTTACAAAAAACTGGACAAACGTGGACAAAATACAGTGCTAAAAAGTATAAATTTTGCTACAAAAGCTCTATATTTTGCAAATGTTGCTATTCTTTTCAACAAATTGGACTAACATGGCTGGTATATGCTGTTAAAAGAATTTAAATGTTGCCAGACAAATGTTATATTTGGCTCACTTTGTTATTTTTGTAACAAACTCGACAAACATAACCAATGTACAGTGCTAAAAATGCTATATTTTGCCTTAAAAGTTTATTATTTTGAAAATGTTGCTATTGTTTTCAATAAACACAACAAAAAAGGCCAACATACAGTGCTAAAAATGTAAAATGTTGCCAAAGAAGTTACATTTTGCTGTTTACTACAACAAATTCAACAAACGTGGTCGACATACAGTGCTTACAAATTTCCCAAATGTTCGAAATTTCAGTCATTTTCCTATTCTTTACAACAAAATGGACAACCGTGAACTAGGGTTGTATAGTACCGCGATACTAATTAATCATATTCGGAACTATACCGCCTCTAAAAAGTACCGGTATCCAAAACTAATGTAAAGTATCCAAACAACAGAAGAATAAGTGATTATTCCTTTTTTTTACAGAAGTGTAGATAGAGCATGTTAAAAGAGAAAATAAGCAGATATTAACAGTAAATGAACAAGTAGATTAATAATTAACTTGTCCTTAATAATTTTGACAACATAATAGAAAGGAAAATGACACAATAGCAGCTAAATCAGGAGTCTTTGTTTGTTTACTTACTACTAAAAGACTAGTTGTCTTGTATATTCACTATTTTATTTAAGGACAAACGTGCAATAAGAAACATATGTTTAATGGACCCTAAGATTTTTTTGTTAAAATAAAGCCAATAATGCAATGTTTTGTGGTCCGCTTTATTTAGAAAAGTACTGAAAAGTACCGAAAAGTATCTAAATATATTTTGGTATCGGGACAACACTACCCTGGACAAAATACAGTGCTAAACATTTTGGCCACAAAAAAATCGCTCTTTTGCAAATGGTGCTGTTATTTTGAAAAAACTGAACAATATCAGAATCAGAATAGTTTTTATTGCCATTGTTTGAGAACGGGTTCGCAAACTAGGATTTTTTCTTGGTGCAATCGTGCAACATAAAACACATATAACACAGAATAGGTAATAAATTGATGGTAATGTGTAGGGCTGCAACAACTAATCGATGAAATCGATTAAAATCGATTATTAAAATAGTTGCCGATTAATTTAGTCATCGATTCGTTGGATCTATGCTATGCGCATGCACAGAGTATTTTTATTTATTTTTTTTAATTAAAAAAATAATAATATATATATATATATTTTTTTTTAATAAACCTGCAACATTTACAAACAGCTGAGAAACAATAATCAAAATAAGTATGGTGCCAGTATGCTATTTATTTTCAATAAAATACTGGATAGGATAGAAATGTAGTTTGTCTCTTTTATCCGATTATTAATCGATTAATCGAAGTAATAATCGACAGATTAATCGATTATCAAATGAATCGTTAGTTGCAGCCCTAGTAATGTGATATATTACCATAAACGTACAAACTCTTGCTACACAATGCATTGTTTTTCCTGCAAAACCCTACTAAATTGGAGACGGGGACGGCGTGGCGCAGTTGGGAGAGTGGCGGTGCCAGCAACCTGAGGGTTCCTGGTTCAATCCCCACCTCCTACCAACTTTGTCACCTCCATTGTGTCCTTGAGCAAGACACTTCACCCTTGCTCCTGATGGGTCGTGGTTAGGGCCTTGCATGGCAGCTCCCGCCATCAGTGTGTGAATGTGTGTGTGAATGGGTGATATTTAATGTTTGGGAAATGGCAATGGTTCCCTAAACACAACTCATCAGTCACATGCATGCAAAGTAAGCTTTCACTCCGCTTCACTTGTTTTCACCTCGTCTGTATTGTAGCGCATTTGCATCTAATCACAAGCTACGACATGGGATAGGAAGCGTCGACGCCGTGAGCGCCATGTTGTGCTTGAGCAGGTCAAGCGTAAGAAGTAGGTCAGCCGTTGATTCAAAGTGGGTTACGTGGCGCTTCTCCTCGCTCACGGCTCCTGCCGCTGGTGGCGAGGGGGGTATTAAGTGTACGCCGTCCTCATTAACAAACAATCATTTTCACTCAGAGATTAGCACCGCATGATCCCACTGGGGGACTCGACTGATGCGCCGTTTGGACTGTTTGGGCGAAAGAAGAGAAGTGTTGCTGGAGGACGCGAGGAGATGAAAGTTGTGTCATAAAGGTTTCTGGCACGCTGCTGTATGCGTCTCTAAAATATGCCTCAATTCTTCCTGGATCAGCATAATTGCCTGCAGCCAATAGCATCTGCTGGCAGCCACGAAATAACGTGTTTCAAAGCACCTTCAATTTCATCAAATTGTTGACTTTAAAGGCCTACTGAAATGAAATGTTCTTATTTAAACGGGGATAGCAGGTCCATTCTTTGTGTCATACTTGATCATTTCGCGATATTGCCATATTTTTGCTGAAAGGATTTAGTAGAGAACATCGACGATAAAGTTCACAACTTTTGGTCGCTGATAAAAAAGCCTTGCCTGTACCGGAAGTAGCGTGACGTCACAGGTTGTGGAGCGCCTCACATCTGCACATTGTTTACAATCATGGCCACCAGCAGCGAGAGCGATGCGGACCGAGAAAGCGACGATTACCCCATTAATTTGAGCGAGGATGAAAGAATTGTGGATGAGGAAAGTGAGAGTGAAGGACTAGAGGGCAGTGGAAGCGATTCAGATAGGGAAAATGCTGTGAGAGGCAGGTGGGACCTGATATTCAGCTGGGAATGACTAAAACAGTAAATAAACACAAGACATATATATACTCTATTAGCCACAACACAACCAGGCTTATATTTAATAAGCCACAAATTAATCCGCATAACAAACACCTCCCCCCTCCCGTCCATATAACTCACCAATACAACTCAAACACCCGCACAACAAACTCATTCCCACAGCCCAAAGTACTGTTCACCTCCGTAAAGTTCATACAGCACATATATTTCCCCAAAGTTACGTACGTGACATGCACATAGTGGCACGCACGTACGGGCAAGCGATCAAATGTTTGGAAGCCAAAGCTGCGTACTCACGGTAGCGCGTCTGCTATCCATCTCAAAGTCCTCCTGGTTGTGTTGCTGCAGCCAACCGCTAATACACCGATCCCACCTACAGCTTTCTTCTTTGCTGTCTTCATTGTTCATTAAACAAATTGCAAAAGATTCACCAACACAGATGTCCAGAATACTGTGGAATTTTGCGATGAAAACAGACGACTTAATAGCTGGCCAAAATGGTGTCCCAATATGTCCGCACAATCCGTGACGTCACGCGCAAACGTCATCATACCGAGACGTTTTCAGCAGAATATTTCGCGGGAAATTTAAAATTGCACTTTACTAATGGCATGTGTTGCAATGTTAAGATTTCATCATTGATATATAAACTATCAGACTGCGTGGTCGGTAGTAGTGGGTTTCAGTAGGCCTTTAAATCAGTCTACATCTTGCCTGGTAATGGAGGTTGCCCAGGTGTGTAAATACCTGATTTAAAACTAAAACAAGTCTGATAAATGCACGCAAATATGGATTTCCTAACAGTAAGCTTAGCCTCTCAAAGACTAAAACAAAGGTATAAATAAACTATGCTCGATTTCTAGTTAACCATTTAAAATGCATGTACTGCACATATCTTACTGAGCCAGTTGTTGTGACGCTCGGTTCACCAAAATGAAAAATGGTACGGCCCCGTTGTCTTACATCATCGTCCATGCACCAGGAAATAAGCGGCTAGCTGACAAACAGACATACAAACATGTAATTTACAGTTTTTGTCACAAGTCACAAAAAGTACACTTCCCATTGCCTCACAATCCGAAATTCCCAAAGTTGTTTAGCTGAAATGTCAACATTTCTACTGACACACGTGACGGCACATGGCCATAGGGCGCACCGGATTGTAAGGCGCACTGCCGATGAGCGGGTCTAGTCAGGTTTATTTAAGCATGCTACAATATTATCAAAACCCGTATTACACTTAGTAAATCCATCAATTAAACAGTTTTCAAAGTGCTGTTGTGACAGCGATGTTTAAGTCTGGTATGCAATTATCCAGTAATCTCAATTTTGCCTGCCATGTCAAAGCTACTTGAGAAGCAGCTGGCTGAACAATTGATGAGCCATTTAGAGGAAAATAATTGACTCAATCCTAAACAGTTAGGATTCTGGCCCAAACATTCTACTGAAATGGCTTCACCCCAGTGACGTGCGGTGAGGTTCATGGCTGGTGAGGCACTGACTTCATCACAGTCAGATTTACAAACATATGAACCCTAAAGAGTATCTTATTCACCATTTGATTGGCAGCAGTTAACGGATTATGTTTAAAAGCTCATACCAGCATTCTTCCCTGCTTGGCACTCAGCATCAAGGGTTGGAATTGGGGGTTAAATCACCAAAAATTATTCCCGGGCGCGGCACCGCTGCTGCCCACTGCTCCCCTCACCTCCCAGGGGGTGAACAAGGGGATGATGGGTCAAATGCAGAGGACAAATTTCACCACACCTAGTGTGTGTGTGACAATCATTGGTACTTTAACTTAACTTAACTTAACTTATTTTCATACAAAAGGCGCATTCAGGGGGTCATATCTTTTTTTTTCCTAAATGTAGAACACTTCCTTGTGGTCTACATCAGTGGTCCCCAACCTTTTTGTAGCTGCGGACCGGTCAACGCTTGAAAATTTGTTCCACGAAAACGGGGGGGGGGGGGGGGGGGGGGGGGGTGTAAGGTGGGTGGGTTGGGGGGGGGGTTGAATTTTTTTTTTTAATTTAATTTAATTTTTTTTTTTATAAAGAAATACAATCATGTGTGCTTACGGACTGTATCCCTGCAGACTGTATTGATCTATATTGATATATAATGTATATATTGTGTTTTTTATGTTGATTTAATTAAAAAATAAATAAATAAATAAATAAAAAAAATATATATTTTTTTAATTTCTTGCGCGGCCCGGTACCAATCGGTCTGCGGACCAGTGGTTGGGGACCACCAACATGTATCCTATTTATGCTTTGTCTCACTTTATGTTGGAACTGTTTCATGCAAGACTGCTTTCTCCTCTGTTGATGATAATTAAAAGCATCTTGCCTGCTCATCGTCCTCCTGGTTCTTGCATCTTGGGGTCACAAAAACGGCAGCCATGCGAGTTCCTAACATTTTCGCCGTCATCTTTGTTGTAGCGGTGTAGCGTGCAAGGACGGGAGTGAAAGAAGTGTCAAAAGGTGGAGCTAACTGTTTTAATGACATTCAGACTTTACTTAAATCAATAACGGAGCAGCATCTCCTCATCCGTGGCTCACTAGTGCAACAACAAGGCCAAAAATGTGTCCCGTGAAAAACCGTCCCATCGGAACTCTCTAATAACTAAAGTTCTTTGGGTGAATAATATAAACTCACTATACCGGTATGTTTTAGCGCTTTCATGGCGAGTTTACTGACAGATACAAGTAAGAACTTTACACTACTTTATATTAGAAATGGCAACAGCGGAGGATGAATGTCCCATAACAAGAAAATAGAGAAAAAGAAGAAACTTATCGACTACGGTGTCGGCACGGACTACAAAGGCGGACATGCACAAATTTTCAGCAGGCAAGAGAAGGTAAGAAAAGTTGCTTTTGCATGATATTGCGAAACAAAACGCCAGATAATATGTCTTACCTTATACACACACCATAATAATACTCCTATGTGGAAGCACAGTACAATCCATCAAGCGGTGCGGCTTCATAGCTTACCAAAGTCGTACTAAAACATTTTCATGGATTTTTGAGCGCCGTGTGTAATGTTCTATATTTTCAATGGAACTTATAATATTTTGTTGTTGTTTACTTGAGTCATATTGCCGTCATAGTGCAGTCTACAAGTATCTCTTATGTTTGACTGCTATCTACTGGTCACACAAGGTCGGTAAGCAAAACCAAAATTAATCCGTACATTAGACGCACCGGATTATAAGGCGCACTGTCGAGTTTTGAGGGGAAAAAAAATATTTTAAGTGTGCCCTATAGTCCAGAAAATACAGTACATCCTTTTATTCCGGTGTTTCAGGATTTGTGAAACGTTTATGTTTTCTGTTTTTGACATTTAGGCTGTGATATAACTGTTTATTTTACTCATCCCTTTTATGTTTGGGACAGGTAAGAACATTTCACAGGTTTACCTTGCTCCAGAGTGAAACATTTTAGTACTGTTGTCTCACATCATCCTCTATGGACCAGGAAGTAGTCTGCTAGCTAGCAAATGGACGACACACTATTACAGGGATACAGGATTTGTGAAAGGTATTTGTTTTCATTTAAGCTACAAATTGTTTTACTTATTTGTTCGGAACAAGTATGAACATTACACAGGTCATGTTTACTTAAATTCAGATGGAAAAATGGTAGTCCTGTTGCATACTTGCCAACCCTCCCGTTTTTAGCGAGAGACTCCCGGTATTCAGCGCCTCTCCCGATAACCTCCCGGCAGAAAATTTCTCCCGACAAACTCCCGGTATTCAGCCGGAGCTGGAGGCCACGCCCCCTCCAGCTCAATGCAGACCTGAGTGGGGACAGCCTGTCCTCACATCCGCTTTCCCACAATATAAACAGCTTGCCTGCCCAATGACGTCATAACTGTAGAATGATCGAGGGCGAGTTCTTGGTTTCTTATGTGGGTTTATTGTTAGGCAGTTTCATTAACGTCCTCCCAGCGCGGTAACAACACACAACAACAGCAGTCACGTTTAGTCTACCGTAAAGCAGTTCATCTGCCGTAAACAGCAATGTTGTGACACTCTTAAACAGGACAATACTGCCATCTACTGGATATCCTCCAGGACACTGAAATTCAAGTATTTCTTTTATTTATATGTATAATAAAATATATATATATATATATATATATATATATATATTATATATATATATATATATATATATATATATATATATATATATATATATATATATATATATATATATATATATATAGCTGGAATTCACTGAAAGTCAAGTATTTCATAAATATATATGTATATGTATATATATATATATATATATATATATATATATATATATATATATATATATATATATATATATATATATATATGAAATACTTGAGTTGGTAAATTGTAGTTTAAATATATTCCCCTCTTAACCACGCCCCCAACCACGCCCCCCGCCCCACGCCCCCCACCCCCCACCTCCCGGTATCGGAGGTCTCAAGGTTGGCAAGTATGCTGTTGTCTTACATCATCTTCCATGAACCAGGATGTAGCTCGCTAGCAAACAAATATACAGACTTGTAAACACTAATAGAGTATTCCAGGATTTGTTAGAGAAATAGATTTTGTATTTTGCCATTTCAATCATGACAGACCTTCTCTTACTGTCTTTGAATTTAAAAAAAAATGATAGGATCCCGTTGCCTTACCTCATCCTCCACAAACCAGGAAGTAGCCTACTAGCTAACAAACTGTATTATTATTTTAACAATAATACAGCATTCCAGGATTTATTAGAGCAATTTATTGTCAAATGTTGTCATTTGACTCACAATGGCACTGCTCTCTCTGTCCCAAGAGTCCCAAAGTTTTTAAATTGTCCTCAATGACCCAGGAGATGGACGTAAATGACAATAAAACAACAATACAGTGTTACAGTATTGGTTAAAAGTATTTGTTTTCTATTTTTGCCATTTGAGGCGTGATAGAACTGTTTATTCATTTGTTTATTCATTTATTAGGGACAAGTGGGAACATTTAACATGTCATGTTTACCTTGCTCCAGAATAACAAACAGTAGTCCTTGTGTCTCACACTTACATCATCAGAATCAGAAATACTTTATTAATCCCCGAGGGGAAATGAAAGATTTTCAACACAATCTCATTCAAGTGCAGACAAACATTACAGGGAGACAGAACGGGATCGCTGACGGGTCTGCCAACTTCCGACGGCCCTTACAAAAAGGTGAGAAACAGGTAAACGCTGGGATTTGTTAGATTTTCTATTTTGCCAAGTGAGTCATAACAGACCTGTTCTTACGGCCTTGGAATAAAACAATGACAAGGTACTGTTGTCTTATATCATCCTCCACGAACAAGGAAGTAACCTGCTAGCTAACAAACACACAAATATACATACACGAATATGCTCCTCTACTGATTTGGAATAATTTTCTCTTTAGGCCACTTTAGTCATGATGAACTGCTCCAACGACTTTAGGTCGTCTTCTATAGTTCTCTGTGAACCTGGAAGTAGCCTGCTAGCTAACAAACAAACATGTCTGCCACTGTCTGTTTATATCTAACATCTTTTATGAATAACTTGTGAGTAAACTCACACTACTCCGCCACTTTAGAATGATAAAAAATTCTAAGTCCATCTTTTATAGCCAGCTATGATCCAGATGTAGCCTGCTAGCTAACAAGCTAACACATAAAAATATACACAAATATGGCCCCCTAATGAATTTTATTTATTTTCTGTTTAGGACACCTGAGTCATGATGGAACTGCTCCAGCGACTTTAGAATGAAAGAAAACAAGGTAAGGCCGTCTTCTATAGTTCTTTGTGAACCTTTAAGTAGCCTGCTAGCTAACAAAAAAACATGTCTGCCACTGTCTGTTTATATCTAACATCTTTTGTGAATAACTTGTGAGTAAACTCATACTACTCCGCCCACTTTAGAATGATAGAAAATTCTAAGTCCATCTTTTATAGCCAGCTATGATCCAGGATGTAGCCTGCTAGCTAACAAGCTAACACATGGGGCGGCGTGGCGAAGTTGGTAGAGTGGCCGTGCCAGCAATCGAAGGGTTGCTGGTTACTGGGTTCAATCCCCACCTTCTACCATCCTAGTCACGTCCGTTGTGTCCTTGGGCAAGACACTTCACCCTTGCTTCTGATGGCTGCTGGTTAGCGCCTTGCATGGCAGCTCCCGCCATCAGTGTGTGAATGTGTGTGTGAATGGGTGAATGTGGAAATACTGTCAAAGCGCTTTGAGTACCTTGATGGTAAAAAAGCGCTATACAAGTATAACCCATTTATCATTTATCATTTATAACACATAAAAATATACACAAATATGGCCCCCTAATGAATTTGATTTATATTCTGTTTAGGACACCTGAGTCATGATGGGGCTGCTCCAAAGACTTTAGAATGAAGAAAACAAGGTATGGCTATCTTCTATAGTTCTTTGTGAACCTGGAAATAGCCTGCTAGCTAACAAACAAACATGTCTGCCACTGTCTGTTTATATCTAACATATTTTATGAATAACTTGTGCGTAAACTCACACTACTCAGCCCACTTTAGAATGATAAAAAATTCTAAGTCCATCTTTTATAGCCAGCTATGATCCAGGATGTAGCCTGCTAGCTAACAAGCTAACACATAAAAATATACACAAATATGGCCCCCTAATGAATTTGATTAATTTTCTGTTTAGGACACCTGAGTCATGATGGAACTGCTCCAACGACTTTAGAATGAAGAAAACAAGGTAAAACCATATTCTATAGTTCTTTGTGAACCTGGAAGTAGCCTGATAGCTAACAAACAAACATGTATGTCACTGTCTGTTTATATCTAACATCTTTTATGAATAAACTTGTGCGTAAACTCACACTACTCAGCCCACTTAAGAATGATTAAAACTTCTAAGTTATACCCAGCTATGATCCAGGATGTAGCCTGCTAGCTAAGAAGCTAACACGTAAAAATATACACAAATATGGCCCCCTAAAGAATTTGATTTATTTTCTGTTTCGGACACCTGAGTCATGATGGAACTGCTCCAACGACTTTAGAATAAAGAAAACAGGGTAAGGCCGTCTTCTATAGTTCTCTGTGAACCTGGAAGTAGCCTGCTAGCTAACAAACAAACTGTCATGTCTGTGATCATGTTTTGTTTAGTTATGTCCTGTTTGGTTTTTGGACTATTTTTGGTCCTGTTTCACGCCATTGTTTTGTTTCCATGACAACCATTAGTTTCACCTGTTGCACATTTGGACTCACGCACCTGTCACTAATCATGTCACTAGTATTTAAGCCTGTCATTTTCTGTTGGTCGTCCTGGCGACAATGTCATTATCATGCCCTGCTTATTCCATAGTGTTTGCTTCATGCCATGCCACGTAAGTTTTTGTTCTGCTCTTGTCACAGTAAGTGTTTATTAGTTTCACGTCCATAGTTTTGCCTTTGTGCTAGTTTTTGGTTTCATAGTCAAGTTTGTATCACCGCCTTGTGCGCGCCTTTTGTTTGTTCCTTTTGTTAGTATTAGAATAAATCATGTCCTTACCTTCACGCCATGTCCAGTCCAAATTCTCTTGCATCTCGGAAAAACAAACCCCCCACAGTCCACGTCATGACACAAACACGTCTGCCACTGTCTGTTTAGGGTTGTACGGTATACCGGTATTAGTATAGTACCGCGATGCTAATGAATCATATTCACTATATACTATACCGCCTCTAAAAGTACCGGTCCGAATAAGTGATTTTTACATTTTAACAGAAGTGTAGATAGAACATGTTAAAAGAGAAAATAAGCAGATATTAACAGTAAATGAACAAGTTGATTAATAATACATTTTCTACCACTTGTCCTTAATAATGATGACAAAATAATAGAATGATAAATGACACAATATGTTACTGCATACGTCAGCAGCTAAATTAGGAGCCTTTGTATGTTTACTTACTACTAAAAGACAAGTTGTCTCGTACGTTCACTATTTTATTTATGGACAAACTTGCAATAAGAAACATAACTTTTAATGTACCCTAGATTTTTGTTCAAATAAAGCCAATAATGCAATTTTTTGTGGTCCCCTTTATTTAGAAAAGTACCGAAATGTATCGAAATAATTTTGGTACCGGTACCGGTACCAAAATATTGGTATCGGGACAACAATAGTCTGTTTGTATCTAACATCTTTTATGAATAACTTGTGAGTAAACTTCCAGTAGGGTGACACATTTTAATGGGCTGTCGTGTGTGTTGTGTTTGTTTTCTGAAGATGCCGAGATGAGTCAGACCGAGACAGAAGACCAGCCACGTGTCGTTATTTTGCGCTTCTCAGAAGTTCGCCGTCACATGTCCTTCATGTGCGTTTCCTGGGCTTTTCAACGGTTAGTTTGGTTGTAAATAACCCACGGGCATTAGGCGGTGGGGCTTTAAAGCACCAAGATAAGCCGGATACGGCTTTCCATGTGTGGCTTGATTTGAGCGTGAATGCTTTGCGGGCGAAAACAAGCTGGCAGGGCATCGTTGACATCAGGGTAAGAGCTCTGTGTTGTCATGGCGATTCATGGCTGTAGCTGTCATCCTGCCCTAATGTCCTTGAATGGTCTGATTTACCTCCTGGAAACTCCACCATATTGGTCTATTGTGCATTTAATAGCAGAAGCATTTGCTTATTCCATGGATAATTGACATTTTTGTACCCTGTGCACAACCAATTAATTTTCTTCCAGGTCATTCTAGAAAAAAAAACATTTGGCAAGCCCTGATTCGTAATCGGATGTGAAGAAATCATTCCAACATTGTGCACTGACAGCGGGGCTCTTTTAATGATTTGCTTCTAGCTAGAATGTCCTGCTTAATTAGATTTGATTACACTGATTTTGTCATTCGCACGTTGATGCTGAGAGATGCTTGTCATCAGGCCTCAATGTGCTCAGGTGTTGCTTGTTCTGAGCAAAAGGAGCTCCAGGCTATTATAACATGTCTGTGTGCCTGTGGTTTGAGGAACTTTTAGGAGTGTTTTGTGCAAGAAGTAGACTGAAATGACTTGATGTTGATGTTTACTTGGAAAAATACAGCATTTTCAGGCTAGCACGTCATGTTTAGAAAGATAAAAAGCTGGATAGTTGTTTTTTTAAGTAACATTTTAGCCATTTTAACTGTCATGCAAATGTAAATATAAGCGAATCACTCTACAAACGATAATTTTGTACAATTTGTAACTGTTATACAATTATAAAAATAAGTTAACCACTCCAAAGGCAATGTTTTATTAACTTGTTTACATTTCTAACTGTCATACAACTTACAAGTGTAAAGATAAGCCTAATCACGCTACAAACCATGGTTTAGTAACAGTTTTAGCTGTTATACAAGTACTATAAAAACAAGTTAACCACTCTAAAAGCAATGTTTTAGAAACCTTTTGAATTTTGTAACTATCATACAAGTGTAAAAATAAGATAACCACTGCAGACGCAATGATTTTTTAGCAATATTTAAATATTTCTAGCTGTTCTACAAGTGTAAAAAAAACAGTTTACCATTGCACAAAATATTTTAATGTCTTTACCCGTCACAAAAGTGTACAAATAAGTTAACCACTGCAGAAGCATTCATTTTTGTAATATTTAAATAATTTTACCTGTTCTCCAAGTGTAAAAAAAAAACAGGCTACATACTCTACAGGTGATGCTTTTTGTAAAATTTTAACATTTGTAACGGTTATACATGTGTAAACATAAGTTAACTACTCAAATGGCAATATTTTGAAACTGTTTAACATGTTTAAAGGCCTACTGAAACCCACTACTACCGACCACGCAGTCTGATAGTTTATATATCAATGATGAAATCTTAACTTTGCAACACATGCCAATACGGCCGGGTTAACTTATAAAGTGAAATTTTAAATTTCCCGGGGAACTTCCGGTTGAAAACGTCTATGTATGATGACGTTTGCGTGTGATGTCAATGGTTGAAACGGAAGTATTGGGACACATTGTATCACAATACAAACAGCTCTGTTTTCATCGCAAAATTCCACAGTATTCTGGACATCTGTGTTGGTGAATCTTTTGCAATTTGTTTAATGAACAATGGAGACTGCAAAGAAGAAAGCTGTAGGTAGGATCTGTGTAATAGCGGCTGGCTGCGACAACACATCTAGGAGGACTTTGAGTTGGATAGCAGACGCGCTATCCGACGCTGGCCGCCGACCGCATCGATGATCGGGTGAAGTCCTTCGTCGCGCCGTCGATCGCTGGAACGCAGGTGAGCACGGGTGTTGATGAGCAGATGAGGGCTGGCGTAGGTGGAGCGCTAATATTTTTATCATAGTTCTGACGAGGTCCCGTAGCTAAGTTAGCTTCAATGGCGTCGTTAGCAACAGCATTGCTAGGCTTCGACAGGCGGCACAGCATTAACCGTGTGGTTACAGGTCCAGTGTTTGGTTCGGTGTCTCCTGATAGTAGTATTGTTGATCTTCTGTCTGTCCTTCCAGCCAGGGGCTTATTTATTTTGTTCCTATCTGCATTTAAGCACGATGCTATCACGTTAGCTCCGTAGCTAAAGTGTTGCGCTGATGTATTGTCGTGGAGATAAAAGTCACTGTGAATGTCCATTTCGCGTTCTCGACTCTCATTTTCAAGAGGATATAGTATCCGAGGTGGTTTAAAATACAAATCCGTGATCCACAATAGAAAAATGAGAGAGTGTGGAATCCAATGAGCCCTTGTACCTAAGTTACGGTCAGAGCGAAAAAAGATACGTCCTGCACTGCACTCTAGTCCGTCACTCTCACGTTCCTCATCCACGAATCTTTCATCCTGGCTCAAATTAATGGGGAAATCGTCGCTTTCTCTGTCCGAATCGCTCTCGCTGCATTGAAAACAATGGGGAAATGTAAGGAGCCCTTCAACCTGCGTCGTCAAGCTACTTCCGGTACAGGCAAGGCTTTTTTTATCAGCTACCAAAAGTTGCGAACTTTATCGTCGATGTTCTCTACTAAATCCTTTCAGCAAAAATATGGCAATACCGCAAAATGATCAAGTATGACACATAGAATGGATCTGCTATCCCCGTTTAAATTTTAAAAAATCATTTCAGTAGGCCTTTAAATGTTTGATTAACTTCATATTTTTGTGTTAGATTAAAATGCTCAGTCGATACACAAACAGTGCTCACATTTGCTACTTATTAGAAACTCAAGCTAATATTTACAGAATGCGTGTGCACTATATGTGTTTTTATGTCCATTATCAATCCAATTTCCTTTTTTTTCTCTTAAAGAAGATGCGCTGGTGTCACTTTAAGGTCATGTCCTTGTTTCACCCTCATGCCCTATAAAAAAATAAATGGAGCAGTCCATTGTCATTGATTGGACTGGTGCTGATACAGGCCACAGGCATTTTAGAGTATTTTTTTTTAGGTATAATCAGATTTTTAAAAATAACACCAAAAAAAGCATCCTAGTTATGTGCCTGAACTTTTTTTGGGGGGGGCAGAAAAACCACCATGTTTGAAGAGGCTTCATGCATAAAATATGCAGTGTACAGAATAGTCTGCGGGCCATTGTTCATCTCAAACATGGACACACAATGTGACCCCCCTGTGTGTGTCACATTGTTGAATATGAACCCGACCATTTACTCCTGACCTGACTTTATTTAGCTATGTTGGTTTGCAGTGTCCTGCGGTCTTGTGAGTTCTGTATTACACTGCGAGTGTTTTGTTTGAGCACTTGTAATGTGGTCGCCTCTCGAGTCCGGGGAGGGGGGGGGCTTTTAGTGCGACATCAGCACTATTTGTGTTTCAAAAACGTGTCTCTGCAGTCCTGGGAAGCAAAGGGCCTAAGACGCATAGCGTTTCAGGCGATGTCTGGAACAGACGGGCAGACAGACGCGACGACGTGCCAAATATGTGACAGAGAGAGAGGAAGGCAGCGGTGAAAACAAGGCAGGACAGAGGAGGAGGAGGAGAAAGGACTTGGACGGTGGTGAGAGTGCAGAGAGACGGGGCCCCTGACCTGACCACACTACTGACACACTGGGGTGTCTCTCCTTGCCAGCTGTGCTTAGAGGACTCACACACCTATACTTAAGCTGGCGATGAGGACATACTTGGCCTATGGGTGCGTTGGAGTGTGGCTGAAGAGGCCGGAGAAAATGGGTCCGCTGTCCATTCAGTGTGTGTCTGTTTTCCTTGAATGTCCTCCTGTCCGCCTGCTGGCTATTAGCGCACGGAGGTGGGGTGGCGATGATGTCGTGCTGAAAGGTGCAACAGTCGCCCCCCCACTCAAAAGATTGCTTCCATCGACCCGCGCTCGTGAAGCCTCATTGTGTGAGGCAACTATTCCCACCCCATGCAAGCCGGCCCGTTGCCCAGCGTCCACGTCTCTCCAAATAGAAATGGTGGCAACACAAGGGTGCGGGCACCGTGTGTTTGTATTTTCCACTGCTTTTCTGAGGGTTTATTTTTAACCCTGGGATGAATTCCACCAGGAGAGGCAGAAGACCAGGGTGCAGGAAATGGACACTTAACAGTTTGGGTTGTCATCCAACACAAATTATTTAACTTGTGTACATACTCGGATTTAGACCTAATGCTGAGTATCAAGCATTCACAATAATTCTGTTGAGTTTAGATTTTGAGAATCAAACTTTCATTGGGTTCCCTCCGGTTTTCCAGCTTCCTCCCACCTCCAAAGACATGCACCTGGGGATAGGTTGATTGGCAACTCAAAAAATTGGCCCTAGTGTGTGAATGTGAGTGTGAATGTTGTCTGTATATCTGTGTTGGCCCTGCGATGAGGTGGCGACTTGTCCAGGGTGTACCCCGCCTTCCGCCCGAATGCAGCTGAGATAAGCTCCCGCACCCCCCGCAACCCCAATATGGACAAGCGGTAAAAAATGGATGGATGTATCAATACAATTGTGTGTGTGCTGAAAATCAAGTTGTGTGTCAACAAACATTATGGCGTCAGTGTTCTTCTTCTTCTTTTCGTGTCTTTGAAGCATGTGGTTATATCAGTGTTTTTCAACCTTTTTTTGAGCCAAGGCACATTTTTTGCGTTGAAAAAATCCACAGGCACACAACCAGCAGAAATCATTAAAAAAATGAAACTCAGTTGACAGTAAAAAGTTGTTGTCACAATTGTTGGATATGACTTTAAAACATAACCAACCATGCATTGATATAGCCCTTGTCTCAAAGTAGGTGTACTGTCACGACCTGTCACATCACGCCCTGACTTATTTTGAGTTTTTTGCTGTTTTCCTGTGTGTAGTGTTTTAGTTTAGTCTTGCGCTCCTATTTTGGTGGCTTTTTCTCTTTTTTTGGTATTTTCCTGTAGCAGTTTCATGTCTTCCTTTGAGCGATATTTCCCGCATCTACTTTTTTTTTAGCAATCAAGAATATTTTAGTTGTCTTTATCCATCTTCGTGGGGACATTGTTGATTTTCATGTCATGTTCGGATGAACATTGTGGACGGCATCTTTGCCCCACAGTAAGTCTTTGCTGTCGTCCAGCATTCTGTTTTTGTTTACTTTGTAGCCAGTTCAGTTTTAGTTTCGTTATGCATAGCCTTCCCTAAGCTTCAATTCCTTTCTTAGGGGCACTCACTTTTTGTTTATTTTTTGTTTAAGCATTAGATACCTTTTTACCTTCACGCTGCCTCCTGCTGTTTCCGACATCTACAAAGCTGCCACCTACTGATATGGAAGAGTATTACACGGTTACTCTGCCAAGCTCTAGACAGCACCGACACTCAACAACAACACATCATTTGCAGACTTTAATTACTGGTTTGCAAAAAATATTTTTACCCCAAATAGGTGAAATTAGATACCAGACTGTATCTCACGGCACACTAGTGGTTGAAAAACACTGGGTTATATGACAGTTTCCCATCTCTTTACACAGTCTTTTGCATTGTTGTTGAACTCTGCAAGATCTTTTAAGCGGCAATGGTAGCAGAGGACAGACAAGGCAGTACTGCATCGTATGGTCCTCTTCTCCGCATCCGCAGGTGGTTGGGCCGGTTTTGTAGCCCCATCTGGCCATAGCAGCTTTTGATCGCCTCGTTCCTGTTCTCAGGCGGTTTAAATGGTAAATGGTAAATGGGTTATACTTGTATAGCGCTTTTCTACCTTCAAGATACTCAAAGCGCCTTGACACTATTTCCACATTCACCCATTCAAACACTGGTGGCGGGAGCAAGGGTGATGTGTCTTGCTCAAGGACACAACAAACGTGACTGGGTTGGTAGAAGCTGGGGATTGAACCAGGAACCCTAAGGTTGGTGGCACGGCCACTCTCTCAACTGCGCCACGCCGTCCCCGCCGTTTAGTGTCTTCCACTGGACCCATGGTGTTTCCGACCCAGGGGGCAGGTCTTCAGAAGGGGGGATTCCCATGTCAATAGGAGGGGGGTCTTTCTCTAGCCTTTGTGTCCATAGCTGGAGTCTGGTTTTCTTCCCGAGATGTTGTTAGGGTCTGGACATTGCTGAGGAAGCTTCTCCTTGACTTCAGACATTGGGCTGAGGGTTCACGTCCTTGGAGGAGGTGGCGTCAGTGTTGAGAAGTAAGCATTCGCAGCAAAAAGTTGTTCATTCTCAAGATCAGGCATTCATGACAATGTCTACCAAAACGTTTTGTAAATGCAAAGAGACAACCTTCCATGCCACATGTGTAAATGATGTGGATCAAGCCTTCACACCAATGCTGTTAACTGTCAAAAAGGCGTGTTAATTCTGGGAATCAAGCATTTAATTTTTCCAAAAAAACTTTAGGTCATAGATGCACAGAATCGGTCATTCCCGACAAGCTTTTTGTGCAGCAAAATTTATGTTAGCGTATTTTCTGGACCATAGGGCGCACCGGATTATAAGGCGCACTAGTTAAAACGCTAGCCTAAAGCAGTTGTCTAGCAACCCAAAGCTTTACAGCAAGACTGTGAGAGTTTGGACACATTTAAAGTGTTTCTGATCACACAAAGTGATCTCTAAGACATGCTCACAAAGCTCTGACTGGTGCAAGGTACGACAACTGTGGAAATGCCGTGTACAGGACCTAAACAGGAAGTGATGTCATCAAAATGGCAGCCCCTAATGTGTTACGTACGGCGGGGGAAGGAGACGACACAACGGCCAGAATCAGTTCGATACATTTATTGACGCTGATGATGTACTGGGGTGTGTATGCTACTAGAAGTGTATAGTGCAAGACGATGTGAAGAGTTAACAATATAAATGTTACCAGCGGGTGTTGTTTGTGCGTGTTGGATGAATCCTTTAAAAGTCCAGAGGGGCAAGGCAAGAAGACAGTCCGTGGGCAAGCGAGAGGTCGGGGGCTGGAGAGAGTTGTCGAGGTCCGTGTCCGAGCAGGGGTCGAGGATCGAGGGAAGCAGTCCAACATCCGGAGGGAAGTCGAGGCGCACAGCTCGATCACTGGATTTGGAGGGAACACTGCGGGGGAACACAAAGGACATAAGACACGGGCAGAGGGAAAGCACAGAGAGCAGGTACGAGGAGGGAAGCCAGAGACGGGATGCTTACAACACAGAGTGAACTACATTCCGGCACTGGATCTTCGGGTCCGCTGTTCTTTATTCCGTCTGCCCTCATCAGACCCAGGTGCGTAGATTGCTGATTGTCTGCGGCCGTGCAATCGCGTGGCCGCAATGCGGGAAGAGCGGAGCTGCCGGCTGCGTTTTCAGCAGATGGCATGAGGGATTGCGCTTGCGCCGTGACACAATGGCTTCAAAATGAAAGAATGAATGAATGAAGTGTTCATACGCAGGGACATGGTTTGCACACAGAGGTATATTTGGCGCGATGTAAACTTTCATAAACAGAAAAGGTTGCAAATAGATGCGTTCGTAAATGGAGGTTCCACTTTCGGCCGATATCAGGCTTCGGCCCTGCTAACCTGACAATGGGCTCCTCTATCTCGGAAATCCTCCCAACACACCTGCTGTGCATTGGGGCCTCGGGTACTCAACTTGCCTCCCTTTCATGTAGAGAGGCAATTCGACTGTGAGGTTGTTAGTGGCATCAGACTCCTCCAAATCCAATCGTTGAATAGTCAACTATTCTAAAACAACCTAGTGTAGATTATATTGAGCACTCTGTTTTCAGCCTGTGTTTGTTCATTTGTTGTCTCCATATTTGTAGGGAAAGAGAGGTGATCCACTGCTACCTCCACCTCCATCCTTCCTCGTCCTCCTGGAGCAAAGCAGGGAATCCATCCATGCAACGCCATCTGAGGTGGGAGCGGAAATAGCGTGCCAACATCCGTATACTGAGGTTTGGCTGCGACGCTCGCAAACATTTACACACAACACAGATGTTGTCATTTGCGTGGATGCGGGGACTTCCCATTTGAGCTCATGACATTTTAATTCGGCTGCAACGTTGTGCACAGATGAAGGAGGCCTGGAAAAAGAAGGAAAAAAAGAGCAGTGGAAAAGCTGCATTGCTCCCTCTGAGGTCAGTTTTGGAGGCCAGCCCTCGGCCGGCAGAGTAAAAACCTGAAATATGTGCCTTAATAGCTGTCCTCGCGTTGCCCTTTAGTGATACGTGCTGCTGCGCTGAGTCAAACACAGGGCGGAGAGGGAAATCAACACAGACGTATTTGCATACGCTCACAGTTTACTCTTGAGCAAGCGCAAATGTGCGGAAATTGGATCTCGGCGCCGTCCAATTAAGATAACACTAATCAGTTGTACATATAAACAAATGTCTCTTCCTATGCATAAACTGTATGTATAAAGGCACGCGCGCAAACAAATGTAAAATGGCACCGAGGCCACCGTAAATTGCAGCCGTCCCATCTGGGAGCATTAAGAAGCTGTTAATGAATAGGACGGCGGAGCGGCCACAAGTGGAGCGAAGCGAGGCAGCTGGCGGGGGGGTGTCGGGGTGCACGGAGTGTATAGCATCTGGGCAGCAGATATGTGTGTAGCCATGTAAAAGAGGTTGCCGTAACATCCACTGTGAGGCATTCAAGTAACCGGCCGCGGAAAATGCATCCAATGCAAGTAATAATGATGATGATAATAACGTTTAAGGAGGACTAGCGTGTTTTTCCATCACGAAAAAGCCAAGTAAACTCTTGTTACCCTCCGTTTAAAGCTCAAACTGGAGGGTCTGGAAAGGAGGCAATTCCAATCTAATGACTTCATCTTATCTCACGGAGGAGGCGTGGCAGCAGAAGGCCTGTTATCTTAAGTGACCTTTTAGTGCCCTCCGTGACGCCCCCTGCTTATGGACACATGGGCAGAAGTGTGCCTCACACGTGCTGGACAAAAGCGCGCCGCCACCTGTACGTGAAAGTGAATGCATCGCGATGCTTTCAGGATGGGATATTTAGCGGGGCTGTAAAGCAAAAAAATGGATCCGTATTTTTTAAAGAAAGGAGTCTGGAGTGGGCCGCTTTATTGGGAGACGGTGCTGTAAAATGGATTTTCTCCTCCTTGAGGCGCACAAAAGGCGAGAGACAATACGCGGCATGTGGACGATAGGTGGGTGAAGAAAGGGAAGAGGCAGTAAAATGCACTGGCAGTCTTTTAGTGTGAAGTAAAGCGAGGGAGAGAGCGGAGAAGTGTGCCGCTTTGGGCAGGAGGCGGGGAGAGGGGTTGCCTAATTTGGGAATTTGTCCAAGGAGACAGAAGGCGCTATAATGCATCACTTTAAGTAATAGAAACTGCTGTCTAGGAGGGTTGTAAAATCCAATTCTTGAGTTGTAATTTGGGTTTTCTTCTAGCTGGTGCAGAGTGTGCCTCTTCATATGGAAAAGAGGGAGTGAGGGTGTTACGGCCTCCACTATAGGAGCACAGAGTGGCAGCATGTGTCGCTGTGAATGGAGGGTGGAGTAATTGCTCGGCAGCAGATTTTTCAACAGGGCACTCTGGCACACATATGCAAGTCATGCCTTTTGTGGGCCAAGGGACCACACATGTGCGATCTGTGTCGATACCTCAGAGGCCTCAAAGCATATCGACTACACACACATTCCTGCGTTTATACATTCACACCACTGCGCTGCATGCTTCCCACTCCGTCTTTTGTGCTCAAACTATCGTCTAATGTGCATATAAAATTGGGGACCGTCCACCTTTACAAAGATAACAGTTACGGCTCTCCTGATCCCATAAACAAGATTGGATTATATTTAGATTTAGACTTAGACTTCCTTTTTATTGTCATTCAAATTTGAACTTTACAGTACAGATACGAACGAAATTTCGTTACATAAGCTCATGGTAGTGCAGGATAAAAAAGCAATAAGTTGCATGTATAAATGAATAAATAAGTTACTGTACAGATAGATATATTGCACTTTTTCACATGCATCCACGTTTATGGATGTATGTTATATTGTCTTTTTTATTCCAGCGAGTTAATCCATTTTGGGGGGTGTTGAGGGGATAATTATGATGCGTTCAAGAGTCTTACGGCCTGAGGGAAAAAGCTGTTACAGAACCTGGAGGTTCTGCTACGGAGGCTGCGGAACATCTTTCTAGAGTCCCACAGTGAAAACAGTCTTTGGTGGGTGTGGGAGGAGTCTTTGCAGATTTTCTGAGCCCTGGTCAGGCAGCGGCTTTTTGCGATCTCCTGGTTAGGAGGAAGAGGAGTCCTGATGATCTTTTCCACCGTCCTCACCACTCTCTGGAGAGACTTCCAGTCTGAGGCATTGCAGGCTCCAGTCCAGACAGAGATGCTGTTGGTCAGCAGGCTCTCTATAGTGCCTCTGTAGAATCTGGTGAGAATGGGGGGAGGGAGCTGTGCTCTTTTCATCCGGCGCAAAAAGTGCATGCGCTGCTGAGCTCTTTTTACAAGAGCTCTGGTGTGTAGGGACCAGGTTATATTGTCAGTTATCTGCACCCCCAGAAACTTGGTGCTGCTTACTATCTCCACCGCTGTGCCGTTGATGTAGAGTGGAGCGTGGCTGGACTGGTGCTTCCTGAAGTCAACGATGTTCTCCTTGGTCTTGTCGACATTCAGGACCAGGTTGTTGGTTCTGCACCAGTCAACCAGATGTTTCACCTCTTCCCTTTAGTCCATGTCGTTGTTGTCACGGATGAGGCCCACTACTGTCGTGTTGTCCGCATACTTCACAATGTGGTTAGTAGTGGACCTGGCGCAGCAGTCATGGTTCATCAACATGAGCAGCAGCGGACTCAGGACGCAGCCCTGGGGGGAGCCGGTGCTCAGGGAGATGGCACTGGAGGTGTTGTTGCCCACTCTCACAGACTGGGGTCTGTCTGTGAGGAAGTCAAGCAGCCAGTTGCATAGGGAGGTACTGAATCCAAGGGGGGCCAGTTTGCTCACCAAGTGCTGCGGTATGATGGTGTTGAATGCTGAGCTGAAGTCCAGGAACAACATCCGCACGTGTGTGTTCTTTCCTTCCAGATGTTCTAAGCTCAGATGGACTGCAGAGGAGATGGCGTCCTCTGTGGAGCGGTTAGGCCGATAAGCAAACTGGTATGGGTCGAATGTGGGGGGAAGTCTGGAGACAATATGTTCCTTTACCAGCCTCTCGAAGCACTTCATTATGATGGGGGTGAGTGCAATGGGGCGGTAATCATTGAGGGAGGAGATCGCGGGTTTTTTAGGCACTGGAATGGTTGTGGCCGTCTTAAAACATGATGGTACCACAGCCTGGGTCAGCGAGATGTTGAAGATGTCTGTGAGAACCCCAGCCAGCTGGTCTTGCCCGGAATGTCATCAGGTCCTGGCTATTTCCGGGGGTTCACTCTCCTCAGGGTTTTCCGGACATCCGCTATGTCCAGGTTGAGCGGCTGCTCATCAGGGCTAGGGATGGATTTTCTCACCGGAATGGTGTTAAGTGCCACAAACCTTGCAAAGTAGTTGTTAAGGTCATTTAGGAAGCTGATACTGTTGTCACAGGGAAGGGGGGCAGCTTTATAGTCAGTGATGACCTGTATGCCCTGCCATATCAGCTTGTATCTAAACTTTCCAATATAAGCGCTCAGCTTGCATCGAAACTTTGCGATATAAGCGCTCCGGTACATGCAGTCCTGCAGCGTGTTACAAAACACAAAACCAGTTAAGTTGGCACATTGTGTAATTCGTAAATAAAAACAGAATACAATGATTTGCAAATCCTTTTCAACTTATATTCAATTGAATAGACTGCAAAGACAAGATATTTAATGTTCGAACTGAGAAACTTACATTTTTTTGGCAAATAATCATAAACTTAGAGTTTAATGGCAGCAACACATTGCAAAAAAGTTGGCACAGTGGCATTTTTACCACTGTGTTACATGGCCTTTCCTTTTAACAACACTCAGTAAACATTTGGAACTGAGGAGACCAATTCTTGAAGCTTTTCAGGTGAGATTCTTTACCGTTCTTGCTTGATTTACAGCTTAAAGGCCTACTGAAAATAAATTGTCTTATTTAAACGGGGATAGCAGGTCCATTCTATGTGTCATATTTTTTCTGCAAGGATTTAGTAGAGAACATTGACGATAAAGTTTGCAACTTTTGGTCGCTGATAAAAAAGCCTTGCCTGTACCGGAAGTAGCGTGACGTCACAGGTTGTGGAGCGCCTCATATCTGCACATTGTTTACAATCATGGCCAACAGCAGCGAGAGCCATTCGGACCGAGAAAGCGACGATTACCCCATTAATTTGAGCGAGGACGAAAGATTTGTGGATGAGGAAAATGAGAGTGAAGGATTAGAGGGCAGTGGAAGCGATTCAGAATAGGAAGATGCTGTGAGAGGCGGGTGGGACCTGATATTCAGCTGGGAATGACTAAAACAGTAAATAAACACAAGACATATATATACTCTATTAGCCACAACACAACCAGGCTTATATTTAATATGCCACAAATTAATCCCGCATAACAAACACCTCCCCCCTCCCGTCCATATAACCCGCCAATACAACTCAAACACCCGCACAACACACTCAATCCCACAGCCCAAAGTACCGTTCACCTCTGTAAAGTTCATACAGCACATATATTTCCCCAAAGTTACGTACGTGACATGCACATAGTGTCACGCACGTACGGGCAAGCGATCAAATATTTGGAAGCCAAAGCTACGTACTCACGGTAGCACGTCTGCTATCCAACTCAAAGTCCTCCTGGTAAGAGTCCAGCCGGCCGCTAATACACAGCTTCCCACCTACAGCTTTCTTCTTTGCTGTCTTCATTGTTCATTAAACAAATTGCAAAAGATTCACCAACACAGATGTCCAGAATACTGTGGAATTTTGCGATGAAAACAGACGACTTAATAGCTGGCCACAATGGTGTCCAATATGTCCGCACAATCCGTGACGTCACACGCAAACGTCATCATACCGAGATGTTTTCAGCAGAATATTTCGCGGGAAATTTAAATTTGCACTTTACTAATCTAACCCGGCCGTATTGGCATGTGTTGCAATGTTAAGATTTCATCATTGATTTATAAACTATCAGACTGCGTGGTCGGTAGTAGTGGGTTTCAGTAGGCCTTTAAATTGTTCAACAGTCCGGGGTCCGTTGTCTTATTTTAGGCTTCATATTGCGCCACACATTTTCAATGGTAGACAGGTCTGGACTACAGGTAGGCCAGTCTAGTACCCGTATTCTTTTACTATGAAGCCACGCTGTTGTAACATGTGGCTTGGCATTGTCTTGCTCAAATAAGCAGGGGCGTCCATGATAACGTTGCTTGGATGGCAACATATGTTGCTCCAAAACCTGTATGTGCCTTTCAGCATTAATGGTGCCTTCACAGATGTGTAAGTTACCCATGCCTTGGGTAACTTATACACCCCCATACCATCACAGACGCTGGCTTTTGAACTTTCCGGATGGTTCTTTGTTCCAAAAACAATTTGAAATGTGGACTCGTCAGACCACAGAACACTTTTCTACTTTGCTTTAGTCCATCTTAGATGAGCTTTTTTGAAACACGTTGCAGGCATCAAGTTCCAAAATAGCTAATATTTGCAAAAAATAACAAAGTTTCTTAGTTCTAACGTTAAGCATCTTGTCTTTGCAGTCCATTCATTTGAAGATACGTTTGTAGGTTGAAAAGGATTTGCAAATCATTGTATTCTGTTTTTATTTACGATTTACAAAATGTGCCAACTTCACTGGTTTTGGGTTTTGTACTTGCGCAACACTCGACACTCAGTTAATAGCTAGATTTCAAATACTAGTACTAAATCGGTACATTAGAAAATAACAAATTCGCTTTATGTATATTTTGGCTCCTGGAAACAAATCTCGGGATCATTTCTCATAATATTAATTATCCATCCATCCATCCATCCATCTTCTTCCGCTTATCAGAGGTCAGGTCGCGGGGGCAGCAGCTTAAGCAGGGAAGCCCAGACTTCCCTCTCCCCAGCCACTTCGTCCAGCTCCTCCCGGGGGATCCCGAGGCGTTCCCAGGCCAGCCGGGAGACATAGTCTTCCCAACGTGTCCTGGGTCTTCCCCGTGGCCTCCTACCGGTCGGACGTGCCCTAAACACCTCCCTAGGGAGGCGTTCGGGTGGCATCCTGACCAGATGCCCGAACCACCTCATCTGGCTCCTCTCGTTGTGGAGGAGCAGCGGCTTTACTTTGAGCTCCCCCCGGATGGCAGAGCTTCTCACCCTATCTCTAAGGGAGAGCCCCGACCACCCGGCGGAGGAAACTCGTTTCGGCCGCTTGTACCCGTGATCTTGTTCTTTCGGTCATAACCCAAAGCTCATGACCATAGATGAGGATGGGAACGTAGATCGACCGGTAAATTGAGAGCTCTGCCTTCCACCACAACGGATCAATACAGCATCCGCATTACTGAAGACGGCGCACCGATCCGCCTGTCGATCTCACGATCCACTCTTCCCTCACTCGTGAACAAGACTCCGAGGTACTTGAACTCCTCCACTTGGGGCAGGGTCTCCTCCGCAACCCGGAGATGGCACTCCCCCCTTTTCCGGGCGAGAACCATGGACTCGGACTTGGATGTGCTGATTCTCATCCCAGTCGCTTCACACTCAGCTGCGAACCGATCCAGTGAGAGCTGAAGATCCTGGCCAGTTGAAGCCATCAGGACCACATCATCTGCAAAAAGCAGAGACCTAATCTTGCAGCCACCAAACCGGATCCCCTCAACGCCTTGACTGCGCCTAGAAATTCCGTCCATAAAAGTTATGAACAGAATCGGTGACAAAGGGCAGCCTTGGCGGAGTCCAACCCTCACTGGAAACGTGTACGACTTACTGCCGGCAATGCGGACCAAGCTCTGGCACTGATCATACAGGGAGCGGACCGCCACAATCAGACAGTCCGATACCCCATACTCTCTGAGCACTCCCCACAGGACTTCCCGAGGGGCACGGTCAAATGCCTTCTCCAAGTCCACAAAACACATGTAGACTGGTTGGGCAAACTCCCATGCACCCTCAAGGACCCTGCCGAGAGTATAGAGCTGGTCCACAGTTCCACGACCAGGACGAAAACCACACTGTTCCTCCTGAATCCGAGGTTTAACTATCCGGCGTAGCCTCCTCTCCAGCACACCTGAATAGACTTTACCGGGAAGGCTGACGAGTGTGATCCCACGATAGTTAGAACACCCTTCAGTTCCCCTTCTTAAAGAGAGGAACCACCACCCCGGTCTGCCAATCCAGAGGTACCGCCCCCGATGTCCACACGATGCTGCAGAGTCTTGTCAACCAAGACAGCCCCACAGCATCCAGAGCCTTAAGAAACTCCGGGCGGATCTCATCCACCCCCGGGGCCTTGCCACGGAGGAGCTTTTTAACTACCTCAGCAACCTCAGCCCCAGAAATAGGAGAGCCCACCACAGATTCCCCAGGCACTGCTTCCTCATAGGAAGACGTGTTGGTGGGATTAAGGAGGTCTTCGAAGTATACCCTCCACCGATCCATAACATCCGCAGTCGAGGTCAGCAGAACACCATCCTCACCATACATGGTGTTGATAGTGCACTGCTTCCCCTTCCTGAGGCGGCGGATGGTGGTCCAGAATCGCTTCGAAGCCGTCCGGAAGTCGTTTTCCATGGCTTCCCCGAACTCCTCCCATGTCCAAATTTTTGCCTCTGCGACCGCCAAACCCGCACACCGCTTAGCCTGTCGGTACCTGTCCGCTGCCTCAGGAGTCCTATGAGCCAAAAGAACCCGAAAGGACTCCTTCTTCAGCTTGACGGCATCTCTCACCGCCGGTGTCCACCAACGGGTTCTAGGATTACTGCCACGACAGGCACCAACTACCTTGCGGCCACAGCTCCAATCAGCCGCCTCGACAATAGAGGTGCGGAACATGGTCCATTCGGACTCAATGTCCAGCACCTCCCTCGTGACATGTTCAAAGTTCTTCCGGAGGTGGGAATTGAAACTCTCTCTGACAGGAGACTCTGCCAGACGTTCCCAGTTTTTCAGTAATCATACAAACCGCGTTTCCATATTAGTTGGGAAATTGTGTAAAATGTAAATATAAACGGAATACAATGATTTGCAAATCATTTTCAACCCATATTCAGTTGAATATGCTACAAAGACAACATATTTGATGTTCAAACTGATAAACAATTGTTTTTTTGCAAATAATCATTAACTTTAGAAGTTGATGCCAGCAACAGGTGACAAAGAAGTTGGGAAAGGTGGCAATAAATACTGATAAAGTTGAGGAATGCTCATCAAACACTTATTTGGAACATCCCACAGGTGAACAGGCAAATTGGGAACTAAAGTAGATTCCATGAAATGCTCAGTCATTCACAAACAAGGATGGGGCGAGGGTCACCACTTTGTCAACAAATGCGTGAGCAAATTGTTGAACAGTTTAAGAAAAACCTTTCTCAACCAGCTATTGCAAGGATTTTAGGGATTTCACCATCTACGGTCCGTAATATCATCAAAGGGTTCAGATAATCTTGAGAAATCACTGCACGTAAGCAGCTAAGCCCGTGACCTTCGATCCCTCAGGCTGTACTGCATCAACAAGCAACATCAGTGTGTAAAGTATATTACCACATGGGCTCAGGAAGACTTCAGAAACCCACTGTCAGTAACTACAGTTGGTCGCTACATCTGTAAGTGCAAGTTAAAACTCTCCTATGCAAGGCGAAAACCGTTTATCAACAACACCCAGAAACGCCGCCGGCTTTGCTGGGCCTGAGCTCATCTAAGATGGACTGATACAAAGTGGAAAAGTGTTCTGTGGTCTGACGAGTCCACATTTCAAATTGTTTTTGGAAACTGTGGACGTCGTGTCCTCCGGACCAAAGAGGAAAATAACCATTGTTATAGGCGCAAAGTTGAAAAGCCAGCATCTGTGATGGAATGGGGGTGTATTAGTGCCCAAGACATGGGTAACTTACACATTTGTGAAGGCACCATTAATGCTGAAAGGTACATACAGGTTTTGGAGCAACATATGTTGCCATCCAAGCAACGTTACCATGGACCCTGCTTATTTCAGCAAGACAATGCCAAGCCACGTGTAACATCAACGTGGCTTCATAGTAAAAGAGTGCGGGTACTAGACTGGCCTGCCTGTAATACAGACATGTCTCCCATTGAAAATGTGTGGCGCATTATGAAGCCTAAAATACCACAACGGAGACCCCCAGACTGTTGAACAACTTAAGCTGTACATCAAGCAAGAATGGGAAAGAATTCCACCTGAGAAGCTTAAAAAATGTGTCTCCTCAGTTCCCAAACGTTTACTGAATGTTGTTAAAAGGAAAGGCCATGTAACACAGTGGTGAACATGCCCTTTCCAATCCAATCCAATCCAATCCACTTTATTTATATAGCACATTTACACAACAAGAATGTTTCCAAAGTGCTGCACAGCCATGTTAAAAACAATATTAAAAACAATATTAAAAACGATATTAAAAATAATATTAAAAACAATATTATGCTACACCAATGACTGAATAAAAACAAAGAATAAATTAATAGAAAACCAATACAGAGACAATATAAAAAATAAATATGATTAAAAACGATTTTAAAGGGTAAAACCATTTAAAACAGTAAAATAGACATCAAAATTTAAAACCCTAACCCTAACCACACAGGACAACAGAGGACAGAAGACCACACAACTCACGTAGTGTTAAAAGCCAAAGAATAAAAGTGGGTCTTAAGACGAGACTTAAAACACTCCACTGTGGGAGCAGTTTGAACATGGAGGGGCAGAGTGTTCCAGAGCTTAGGGCCGACCACAGAGAAGGCCCTGTCTCCCCTGGTTTTAAGTCTCGTCCTGGGCACCACGAGCTGGAGCTGGCTCTCGGACCTCAGAGCGCGCGCAGGTGTGTAAATTTGGATGAGGTCCGAGATATACTGAGGTGCCAGTCCATGTAAAGCTTTAAAAACAAACAGCAAGGATTTAAAATCAATTCTAAAATGAACAGGGAGCCAGTGCAAACTCAGAAGAATTGGGGTTATATGCTCACGTTTCCTGGCCTCTGTTAAAAGTTGTGCTGCCGCGTTCTGGACTAACTGCAACCGGGAGAGAGCTTTTTGGCTAATGCCAGCATAAAGTGCATTGCAGTAGTCCAGGCGACTTGAAATAAAAGCATGCACGACTTGTTCAAAAAGGTTAAAAGATAAAAATGGTTTTACCTTTGCTAAAAGACGAAGATGATAAAAACACGATTTTAAAACGCCATTGACTTGTTTGTCAAATTTAAAATCGCTGTCTATAGTGACGCCAAGGCTGGTGACTTTGGGACGCACATGATTTTGCAATGGTCCCAAGTCAGTGAGGGCCGGACCAAAAACTGAAATTTCCGTTTTTCCCTCATTCATTATTAAAAAATTCTGGGCTAACCAAGCCTTGACATCACATAGACAGTTGAGAAGGGGTGTCAGGGGGCCGTGGCCTTTTGAAATTGGCATATACATTTGGCAGTCATCTGCATAAAAGTGATAAGACACTCCATGTTTCTTAAAAATCTCTCCAAGAGGGAGAATGTACAAGGAAAACAGGATGGGGCCTAGAATGGATCCCTGGGGGACACCACAGTAAAGCGGAGCAGAAGAGGTGGCGTCCCCCAGCCTGACAGAGAAGGACCTCTCTGACAGCCAACTACTTTGGCACGTGTTGCAGCCATGAAATTCTAAGTTAATTATTATTTGCAAAAAAAAATAAAGTTTATGAGTTTGAACATCAAATATGTTGTCTTTGTAGTGCATTCAATTGAATATGGGTTGAAAAGGATTTGCAAATAATTGTATTCCGTTTATATTTACATCTAACACAATTTCCCAACTCTTATGGAAACGGGGTTTGTAGATAACTAACATGGAACGCCCATTTTCCCATCGCCGTACTTGATAAGTCGCGCTCTTTTGGTGTGACGACATTTACAGAACTGCGCCCCATTTCACTGCATTGACAGTGTGGATAAAGGCATGTACACTTGCATGTTTTTGTCGCCCTGGTCAGGATTACTTGACACACACGCCGTGACTTATTTTGAGTTTTTTGCTGTTTTCCTGCGTGTAGTCTTTTAGTTCTTGTCTTGCGCTCATATTTTGGTGGCTTTTTCTCTTTTTTGGTATTTTCCTGTAGCAGTTTCATGTCTTCTTTTGAGCTGTATTTCCCGCATCTACTTTGTTTTAGCAATCAACAATATTTCAGTTGTTTTTATCCTTCTTTGTAGGGACATTGTTGATTTTCATGTCATTGTGGACGCCGTCTTTGCTCCACAGTAAGTCTTTGCTGTCGTCCAGCATTCTGTGTTTGTTTACTTTGTAGCCAGTTCAGTTTTAGTTTCGTTCCGCATAGCCTTCCTTAAGCTTCAATGCCTTTTCTTAGGGGCACTCACCTTTGTTTATTTTTGGTTTAAGCATTAGACACCTTTTTACCTTCACATTGCCTCCCGCTGTTTCCGACATCTACAAAGCATGCTGCCACCTACTGATATGGAAGAGTATTACACGGTTATTTTTCCGCGCTCTAGACAGCACCGACCACTCAACAACAACACGTAATTTTCAGACTATATTTACTAGTTTGCATGGATATTTTTAACCTAAATAGGTGAAATTAGATCATTTCCTACGGCACACCAGACTGTATCTCACGGCACGGCACAGTGTTTGAAAAACACTGCTCTAATTATTAGTATAGGGATAGGAATCACTGGGAACTGGTTCTTGTTCAGAACCCTTGATTCAAGTGATTCAATTTCATGGAACCGCTTGGCATTTTTTCAAACGTTTCCCTTATCGATGCCAGTGGTTTTGAATGACGTCATTACACAACGTGCATAGTGACGTCAGAAAGCAAAATGGCAACATCAACAGCAGGACATACTGGCAATATATATATATATATATATATATATATATATATATATATATATATATATATATATATATATATATATATATATATATATATATATATATATATATATATATATATATGCTGAAACATACTGTAGATGAATGTCGCTTTTTAAAGTGTGTCGATCACATCCCAGCAGCTGTAACGCTAGCACGTCATCTGCCGTAAGTACAAGAGACCAACTCACCGCCTATCAAGTTAGTGCTATTGCCTGTTAAATTGAAATGAATGCCTTCTCATTTAGATGGGCAAGAGAAGAGACAGATTCTCACTGGCTCCGAGGCGGACAGTCTGTACGAGCTCCATTTAATGTCTGCCGCCCGGCGTTATAGCGTCTCCTTTTTATCGTGGCAGGGAAGTTTACAAGGAGTGACTGAGTTTGTAGTTTAACCTCTTGAGGCACAAGCTGTTTGTTTACATGATTTTTTTATTTCTCTTTGCTATTTGGGCTTATTGGACCCTAATTAGAATACAAACTAAAAATAATCTTTTTATATGATGTACTTAGTCCATAAGTAACAAGTGAAGTGTCAAGTGAAGTGAATTATATTTATATAGCGCTTTTTCTCTAGTGACTCAAAGCGCTTTACATAGTGAAACCCAATATCTAAGTTACATTTAAACCAGTGTGGGTGGCACTGGGAGCATGTGGGTAAAGTGTCTTGCCCAAGGACACAACGGCAGTGACTAGGATGGCGGAAGCGGGGATCGAACCTGCAACCCTCAACTTGCTGGCACGGTCACTCTACCGACCGAGCTATACCGCCCCAAACAAACGTGTACTTCATGTGTAGTGACACGCTAATTTTTAATTTTACACTTTTTTTCCAAATTCCATTGTATGTTATACTCTTCTGACACCACCAGATAGCAGGATAAGTGTCCATATGTCGGCATAAGACCCCAATTCAGTAGTGTACACAATATTGGAAATAAGAGCTAAAAGGTGCTGTCCACGCATGTGGCCACTAAGGCCTTTAGAGGTTAAAGGGGAACTGCACTTTTTTGTGGAATTTTGCCTATCATTCACAACCATTATGGAGGACATGAACTAGGATATTAATTAGGATTTCAAAGATGATAAAAAAACGCTTGGAAGATGCGGGTAATGGGAGTCACCATTGTAGCCTTCAAGTCCCTCTAAAAGTGAAGTGAAGTGAATTATATTTATATAGCGCTTTTTCTCTAGTGACTCAAAGCGCTTTTACATAGTGAAACCCAATATCTAAGTTACATTTAAACCAGTGTGGGTGGCACTGGGAGCAGGTGGGTAAAGTGTCTTGCCCAAGGACACAACGGCAGTGACTAGGATGGCGGAAACGGGGATCGAACCTGGAACCCTCAAGTTGCTGGCACGGCCACTCTACCAACCAAGCTATACCGCCCCACAACTTAACACCTAAAACAACTTCAAACCCCTTCATCAAGGTTTTATATACACGCTGCAAGTCTATATATAATGTAGTAACAGACACGTCCATCCATCCATTTTGTACCGCTTGTCCCTTTCGGGGTCGCGGGTGGTGCTGGAGCCTATCTCAGCTGCATTCAGGCGGAAGGCGGGGTACACCCTGGACAAGTCGCCACCTCATCACAGGGCCAACACGTTCAAAACAATATGTAATATGTACAATATTTACTGTATTTTGGTCTTCTTCTGCGCATTGATTTCCATTTCCATATCAGCGCACAAATTTGTTTTCTACTTCCGGATACAAAACGCTTGTTGTTCTAATCATGGCAGGCTTGGTAAAAAAACAACAAAGACAACAACTTTTGGACAAATGAGGATTCACAACCTAATTTTTTTTAACCTGAATGAACGGAGGATGAACTGCTGCTTCTAGAAGAGAGTGAAGGTGTCAGGACTGGGTCCTTGGCGTGGTTTGTTCTCCCAGAAGGCAACGGAAAATTGGTGCGTGCCAGACGTGATTTTAAATACATGTTTATTTAAATTAATCAAAAAAGGTGCAAACAAAAAGCGCTCACAGCGGAGGTACAAAACGACTATGAAAACAAAACACTAGCACAAAGGCAGAACTAGGACATAAAACAAAACTTGCAAACTACGGCTTGAATAAAGAAAACTTACTTGGAACCAGAACAGGACATGAAAAAGAGCAGCATGGATCATGAACAAGGGGGTGTAGAAAGTGTGTCAAGAGTGATGTCGCCAGCAAGACCAACAGAAAATGACAGATTTAAATAGTGACATGATCAGTGAAAACAGGTGCGTGACTCAAAACGTGAAACAGGTGCAGGACAGGACAGGTGAAAACTAATGAGTTGCTATGGAAACAAACAAACAAGGAAGCGCAACCAGGAACTAAAAAGAGTCCAAAAAACAAACAACACATGGCCAAAACAAAAACATGATCACACAGACATGACAGAAGGAGTGAAGAAGAGAGTGAGACGTTGGAGCAGACGGAAGCCGAGAGAGTGAGGTCAGCGTGACACAAAAAGGCAAATGTGGAATTTGGAGACGAGCTATTTCCACATAAATGGCGTGCTTACCCCAAATAAAGGAGAAAAAACATTCCCGACAAGCTGAGCCAAAGAGACAACTTACCATCGAGTGAATCACACTTCATATTGATCATGATACAGCCGCATGTCATGCGTGTTATTACAACTACAGTACATACGCTCTATGGCTAGCTGTGTACAAACAAAACATGAAATGTGGGCTACACTTGTTTTTCAGTCAGTACAAATTGGTGTCCTATCGCATTGTTGTGCATTACAAACCCAAACGCTTTTCGTTTTGTCGTAGAAGCTATGCCTATCTCATTCCGTAGTTAGCTTTTACGGCTAATACTGAAGCACGCCGATGTGTTACAACTCTAAAAAAAGAGTTCCTCAGTGTTCGCCCTTACAATAACAATGTCGCTACAGTTTGGTTATTATACGAGTTATGGAACGTAAATGAAGTATTACTGACAGTTTTTGAATGCATTTTTAAAGTGATTTAGAGGTGGAATTGATTGCTCCCATTAGGTGCATTGCTAGCTACCAAGAACGACCCGATTTTTACATGTTAGAATGCAAAAACAAAAATATTTTGTCTTCTTGTCTCTCATAAGGATTGTGAATAATGGACAAAATTCCAAAAAAAAGTGCAATTCCCCTTTAAAGCTTGCACCCATTTGCCACAGTGCTACTGATTTTCAAGAAGTAAATGTTCAATTGGAGTCGGAAAAAAGTTGCATGTTTTCCTGCAACCACATTTTCACTCAGTCATTTACATTATTTATTATTCATTCATTTTCCATTATATAGGGTGAAACTTATAAAATTAGAATATTGTGTAAAAGTCTATTTATGTCAGCAGTTTGACTTCCAATGTGAAAATAAAATGTGATATTACCTCATTACATGCACAGTGAGATCTGTCAAGCTTGTATTTATTATAACTTTGATGATCATTTAAAGACCCCACATTTTTTCAGATTTTCAATTCAAGGTTTTCATAAACTGTAAGCCATAATCATCAAAAATAAATCAAAAGAAGGCTTAACAATTATTCTTATGCATGTTATGTATATGATAGTTTCATCGTGTAAATCTTAACAAACCCATCCATCCATCCATTTTCTACCGCTTGTTCCTTTTGGGGTCGCGGGGGGTGCTGGAGCCTATCTTAGCTGCATTCGGGCGGTAGGCGGGGTACACCTCATTGCAGGGCCAACACAGATAAACAGACAACATTCACACTCACATTCACACATTAGGGTCAATTTAGTGTTGCCAATCAACCTATCCCCAGGTGCATGTCTTTGGAGGTGGGAGGAAGCCGGAGTACCCGGAGGGAACCCACACAGTCACGGGGAGAACATGCAAACTCCACACAGAAACATCCCGAGCCCGAACCCAGGACCTTTGTATTGTGAGGCACATGCACTAACCCCTGTTCTACCGTGCTGCCCTCTTAACAAACCATTGTAATATTTTGATTGTCACCAGTATATTTTCTAGGGAGATAACAAAAGAGTCTTCAACGTTTTAGAAATGTTATTATAAATGTTACATTCTTGAGTAATTTCCACATATGTTTTATTCAGTTAAAATCTACAGAAGAATATTTCTGTCTTATATTTCTGTTCAAAAGTTGTTGTTTTTTCTATACAATGTGCCTTTTAAGAGCTCACTGTTGGCGTTGTAAGGTCATTTTACCTCTAAACCAAACACAATTGATCCTAATCTACCTTTTTTTCCAAATAAGAATCAATAAGAGAACCGTTAAAGGCACCGAATCATAAAGCAGAATCAAAAGTGGAATCGGAACTGAGAAAATCTTATCAATTTCCATCCCTAGTATAAGCAACAGGGTCAAGATGCATTTTTTGACAAATCGGTTCAGGTGAAGTTAGGTGTCTTAAATGTTTCACAAGACGGTATATTATTGTCTTTCTAACGACATAATTCTTATAAAAGGCTTTCACTCTCTCTTTACCATACTCGTGAAAACCAAACGCAACATTTGACCGCTGTCTAGTAAACATTTATGCAGGAGAGAAACCTCTCGTTAGCTGCGGTGTCACTTTCTGTCCCAGCTCAACATGACAGCCCGGGTCAAGATGCCGCTATATTTTGGGAATATGCCAACCCCCCCTCCAGGGCCTTGTCAGCGATGGGAAGGTCAGCCCATTTTGGACACATCGCTACTCATTGGGGAGCTTGTCACTTTCACTAAAGCCTAACAAGAGGTCATTAGCAAACGCTGACGCCTTTAGCATGTTTAGGATCGACTGTGTGTATTCATGCGCTGTTCTCTTTCATCCGCCAATGGGGACAAGAGACTCAGGTGCATGCAGAGCGCCTCTTTGGCAAACATAACAAGGCCGTATTTGCTGTTAAGCTCCAATTTTGTCTGAGAAACGAGCTCAGCTGGCTCCCTCTCACAGATTGGTTTAGAAATCTCTTTCAGTAATCGGTTCGTAGTGCCAGGTTGTTGGGGGAATGATGAAAAACGAGTACAGACACTCTTTCTGTCGTGTGACATATTGATTGGTTGAATGCTGAGAATCAGGTGGTCAACTTGCCAAAAACATTCCAGTGTCGAGATTAAAGAAATCTCACAAAACATTAAGAGCCTGGTTTACTAAGATCCAAACGCAACACGATAAACAGCGCTTGCAATCCATACCATAGCTTGTACTATTAGTGGGCGGGTTGCGTGTGAACTACTAAGACAACTGAAAAGGGGGTTAGATGAGGATTTTGTGTGTAGGTATATTCAGGTGTACTGTAGAGGAGGCTACGCCGGATAGTAGTACCTTGGATCCAGGAGGAGCAGTGTGGTTTTCGTCCTGGTTGTGGAACTGTGGACCAGGGGCCGTATTTATGAAGCGTCTTAGAGTGCCATTTTACACTTAAGTCCTGAGAATTTGCGACATTGAGTCCTACTCTCAAACTTAAGGATAAAAGCTATTTATCAACTTTCTTAAGTCTAAGAACCACTCCTACTCTCCACGATATTTAAGAGACCTTCAGAGGTGTCCTAAGTGGTTAGGAGTTGCCAGCGGGGGATGGCACTGAGTCGAGAGAGACGTGTGCGAACGTTCAGGGAGCGGAAGGATGTCCTGGCTTTGTTTGATGACGAGCAGCTGATCAAACGTTATCGTTTAGACCAGGGGTGTCAAACTCATTTCGCATCGTGGGCCACATACGGCCTAGGGAGATGTCAAGTGGGCCGGACCATTAAAATTATACCATACTCTGCTATAAATAACCAAAATATCATGTCTTTCCTTTGTTTTGGTGTAAAGAAGCACAAGAACATTAGGAAAATATTGAAATTTAATGAACTATCCTTTTACAAAACATTTCATGAAACACCTCATATTTCCTTAGACAAATGTGCAATTTACTTTTATCATTCACAAATATGCATTGCAACTGATCCCACTGATTGTACAAAGGCACAAAACTTTAATTGGTACTGAAAAATATAGTAATGCACTTTAAGATTAAATGAGACTTTTAAAGAAAGGGATTTTTAAACCACTTACACATACGCATATAAAATCTAAATGTAATCCCTGCGTACACCTTACAAACTAAGGAGAGTGATTTTAAATGTATAATGAAGAAAGTGTTCGCCTGTCCTGTAAATCTGTAAATTTCATACATGAAACATACATACACATACAATACATACTGAAAATTTATGGAGTTGTATGAACAGTAGAATTCCATCACACAACTTTTGTTTTGAAGCTGCTGACTAACATTAAAGTGCACATTTTTTAAATCACCACAGTAAGGATTCATCTTCACAGAGCTGTATTCTTTCAATGCAAACAGTATCTAAGGCAGCATTTTAAAGGTGTTAGTCTAGTCTGGACTTGTATTTGTTCCTGAAACTTGGCATCTTTTGGCCTGTACAAGTGCATCAACACCAGGTGTCATGTCCTGACTAGCTGTCACTTTCAGAATGTCATTTAAGTGCTTGTTTGTGAGCCTTGAACGCATTTTTGTTTTATTGATATTCATCACTGAGAAAAATTGTTCACAAAGGTAGGTTGTCCCAAACGGAAAATGCAATACATGACTTAACTCTCTGTTTCAATTGACTGTCTAAATCTGCCGATAGTGCCGAAATCCTCTCTGCTATAGTATTCCTCGTCAGGCTAATATTGGCAAAAGCTTGTCGCTTCTCGGGACATACAAGTTCAGCCGCCTTCATCATGCATCGTTTAACAAAGTCACCGTCGGAATACGGCTTCGATGCTAATGCTATTTCGCTAGCAATTAGGTAGCTGGCTTTTACCGCTGCTTCACTGACTTCTCGGCTCTGGATGAAAGTTGACTGCTGTTTCCTCAGACCCGCCAGCAATTCGTTAATCTTATCTCTTCTCAGTTGTCCTTGCAAGCCGTCATATTTTTCGCTGTGATGAGTCTCGTAGTGGCGTCGAATATTATATTCCTTCAATACCGAAACTTGTTGCAAACACACCAAGCACGAAGGTTTTCCGTGCATCTCTGTAAATAAATAGGACGTGGTCCATTTTTCTTTGAAAATTCTACACTCCTTATCTACTTTTCTCCGTTTGGATAACGACATTTTGGCTAATGAGGGTGTAGCGGAGAGGTAGAGACCAAGGTATTAACAACGTCGTAACAAGCAGCAGATGGCGCATTGATACCGTCTGCTGTTTTCAGTCTGTCTCAGTGATGCGGCTTGTCTTCTACTCTGATGGAAAGAGTGCGCCCCTTAGCGGATAATCCATGAATTGCAGCGAATTTAAAATATGAATTCCATGTCTTTTATGCATTTTTTCCACTTTCAAATTATCCTGCGGGCCTGATCGAACCTCCTTGGGGGCCGGTTCCGGCCCGCGGGCCGTATGTTTGACACCCCTGGTTTAGACAGAGCGGGTATTATTTTTGTCACAGATTTAATAAGGGGCGTCATCTCATCAGCAACATCACGCAGCAGAGCTTCCACAGCAGAACTAAAGGTCATCACGATGCTTCGATATCTCGCCACTGGGAAAATGCAACAGTGTCTCCTCCTCTCGCCAGTTTGGTTTTCTTTTCGATTCCATGTTGATTTCTGCATGTGGCTGCAGTGGGCTAGTATATATAGAGCCACCCACACCAGTTTCAAATTAGTTGCCTAAGTAATGAATTGGAAAGAAAAGGAAACATTTATTTTTGATTCATTGCCAATATTGTTTGTTTGTTTTGTATTATTTTGTAGTTTATTGTCAAAATATACACTCCCATTGTCCACTTAAATATTTCTAAGATATTTCTTTATTCTTAGACAAGGGATTCCCTTCCGTGATTGGTCATTTCTATGGACACAGAAATGACGTCACCTAAAATTCCGTTTACGGCACAAAGTAATGTCGTAATTCAGCTCTGAGTGTGACACTTAAGATTCAGTCCTACACTTCGCTGAAAGTGTGAGTAAGACGCTTGATAAGTAACTTTTAAGTGCAGCTTTCAGCAAAGAATTTCTTTACTCATAAGTCAACTCTAAGCAGTCTTCTTAGGAGTAATTCTAAGAAGCTTGATAAATACGGCCCCAGCTCTATACTCTCGGCAGGATCCTCGAGGGAGCATGGGAGTTTGCCCAATCAGTCTACATGTGTTTTGTGGACTTAGAGAAGGCATTCGACCGTGTCCCTGGGGAGGTCCTGTGGGGATTGCTCAAATCAGGCGGTTTGTCCCTGTATGACCGGTGCCAGAGCTTGGTCCGCATTGACGGCAGTAAGTCGGACACATTCCCAGTGAGGTTTGGACTCCGCCAGGGCTGTCTTTTGTCACGGGTTCTATTCATAACTTTTATATACAGAATTTCTAGACGCAGTCAGGGCGTTGAGGGGATCCGGTTTGGTGGCGGCAGGATTAGGTCTCTGCTTTTTGCAGATGGTGTTGTCCTGCCGGATTAATCTGGCCAGGATCTTCAGCTCTCCCCGGATCAGTTCGCAGTCGAGCGTGAAGCCACTGGGATAAGAATCAGCACCTCCAAGTCCGAGTCCATTCCATGGTTTTTGCCCGGAAAAGGGTGGAGTGCCATCTCCTGATTGGGGGGGAGATCTTGTCCCAAGTGAAGGAGTTCAAGTACCTCTTAGTCTTGTTCACGCATGAGGGAAGAGTGGATCGTGAGATTGACAGGAGGATCGGTGTGACGTCTGCATGATGCGAACCCTGTAGCGATCCGTCGCGGTGAAGACAGAGTTGAGCCGGAAGGCAAAAGCTCTCAATTTACCGGTCGATCTACGTTCCCATCCTCACCAATGGTCATGAGATTTGGTTTATGGCCGAAAGGACAAGATCACGGGTACAAGCGGCTGAAATGAGTTTCCACCGTTGGGTGGCGGAGCTCTGCCTTAGAGATAGGGAGAAGCTCTGTAATTCGGGAGGAGCTCCTCCACATTGAAAGGAGCCAGATGAGGTCGTCCGGGCATCTGGTCAGGATGTCCCTCGAAGTGTATAAGTGCTGAGAGTTGAGCACCCACACTTATTCTGTAATGTGACAGCATACTTAGGGCCTAAAGCACTGTACTCAAGCCTGTGCAAACTTGATAGCACAAGCAAAGCTGATCTGCTTAACGTGTGCAAAGTGGATTGCATCTGTTAAGTGAGCAGAATAAGGATTAGCATATCTGTCTTTCACTAATATGCCGAATATATGCTTATCATCAAAACACCTACGATATTTGAAGATGCAAATATATTTATCTAGCACACGCAATGTGATTTATTAACACTCATCACCGTTTTGCAAGCACTATTTTGCATTTTTTGTATGTGCAGACTGACAGTTACACACACGGCTCTGATAGACGATGGACAGAGAATCCTGCGACCTACGTGTGTGTCAACATATTTGGACTATCAGAAATAAAATGTAAAAATAATTTTGTAATTGTATAGTTGCATACTGGTGACTTAAGAGGCTGATTAAAATCAATTAAATTCATGTGTTTGTTTCCTTTAGTGTTTTTTAATGGCATTCATTTTTTCACATAACTATATATTATTAACATACCTTCAATATGAAAAACGTATTCTTTTTTGCGTCTTTAGCACATAAAATGCACCCTCTCTCCAGGAGTGCATCTTCAGTGATTAGAAAAAGGGCGGAAAAGTGGGTTTCAATGTAGATGCACTGCATGGCTGCTTCTAAAATAATAATGATATTAATAATGATAATAATTAGCGATGTCCGATAATGGCTTTTTTGCCGATATTCCGAAATTGTCCAACTCTTAATTACCGATTCCGATATCAACCGATACCGATATATACCAGTGACGTGCAGTCAGGGGAGGCAGGTGAGGCGGGGCCTCAGGTGCCATCATGGAAAGAAAAAAAATGTAAAAAGAAAAAAAAAAAATTAAATTGTTATATGTATCCAGTGATTATACTATAAAGTTATTTTCCATTTAACTTCACCAGTTTTAGATTATTTTTATTCAAAATTGCTGAATTTTCACATTTGCCGTTCAAATACTGAGAAGAGACTTGCGGTGAGTCAGCAGCCAGTTGAGCCTCACCATGGATTGCGCAATGACTCGGCTAACTGCTGGCCTGCTGTGCAGTGAGACCGTATTGCTATATGAATTATATTATACATTTCCATAGTTTAGTTAGCTGAGGTATATAATGTACAGTGTATTTTGTCAACAACTGTATGTGTGTAATATGTTTCTTGTGCTGAGCAATCATAAAACGGCCGCGAAGACGCACTGGCTAAAGCTCGCAGTAATCCCGCGACTTTTAACATGGAGGATTACATATCTAAAATAAAACAGTTTTCTAAACAGGACATTCAATCGAAGCAGGAGGTAAAATGATTCCCGGGCGCGGCGCCGCTGCTGCCCACTGCTCCCCAAGGGGATGGGTCAAATGCAGAGGACAAATTTCACCACATCTAGTGTGTGTGTGACAATCATTGGTACTTTAATCTTTAATCTTTAATAATTAAAGGAAGATCTCCATCGAGACAGAGAGACTTTTAAAACTGAAGAAAGATAAGGAAGACTTCTATAAACAAGTTGTCGATGCTTTTGTTCAGGAGGAGCGGCGCATGGACTTCATTTATAAGTAAAGGTAAGACCATAATAACGTTTTTTTATTAAATGTGCTTTTTTGTGTGCTACAGTTTGTATGTGTAAAGTTAAAGTTAAGTTAAAGTACCAATGATTGTCACACACACTAGGTGTGGTGAAATTTGTCCTCTGCATTTGACCCATCCCTTTGTTCACCCCCTGGGAGGTGAGGGGAGCAGTGGGCAGCAGCGGCACCGCGCCCGGGAATCATTTTTGGTGATTTAACCCCCAATTCCAACCTTTGATGCTGAGTACCAAGCAGGGAAGAATGCTGGTATGAGCTTTTAAACATAACCCGTTAACTGCTGCCATTCACATGGTGAATAAGATACTCTTTAGGGTTCATATGTTTGTAAATCTGACTGTGATGAAGTCAGTGCCTCACCAGCCATGAACCTCACCGCACGTCACTGATATATACAGTCGTGGAACTAACACATTATTATGCATAATTTTGTTGTGATGCCCCGCTGGATGCATTATACAATGTAACACGTTTTTCCAAAATAAATCAACTCAAGTTATGGAAAAAAATGCCAACATGGCACTGCCATATTTATTATTGAAGTCACAAAGTGCATTATTTTTTTTAACATGCCTCAAAACAGCAGCCTTGAATTTGGGACATGCTCTCCCTGAGAGAGCATGAGGAGTTTGAGGTGGGCGGGGTTGAGGTGTGAGGGGGCGGGGTTGAGTTGGGGGGGGGGGGGGGGGTTAGCGGGGGGTATATATTGTAGCGTCCCAGAAGAGTTAGTGCGTCAAGGGGTTCTGGGTATTTGTTCTGTTGTGTTTATGTTGTGTTACGGTGCGGATGTTCTCCCGAAATGTGTTTGTCATTCTTGTTTGGTGTGGGTTCACAGTGTGGCGCATATTTGTAATAGTGTTAAAGTTGTTTATACGGCCACCCTCAGTGTGACCTGTATGGCTGTTGACCAAGGTATTATGAGATTGGGCCGGCACGCAAAGGCAGTGCCTTTAAAGGCCTACTGAAACCCACTACTACCGACCACGCAGTCTGATAGTGTATATATCAATGATGAAATCTTAACATTATAACACATGCCAATACGGCCGGGTTAACTTATAAAGTGACATTTTAAATTTGCCGCTAAACTTCCGGTTCGAAACGCCTCTGAGGATGACGTACGCGCGTGACGTAGACCGGCGAACACGGGTATGCCTTCCACATTGAAGCCAATACGAAAAAGCTCTGTTTTCATTTCATAATTCCACAGTATTCTGGACATATGTGTACGTGAATCTGTTTCAATCATGTTCATTGCATTATGGAGAAGGAAGCTGAGCAAGCAAAGAAGAAAGTTGTCGGTGCGAAATGGACGTATTTTTCGAACGTAGTCAGCCACAACAGCACACAGCCGGCGCTTCTTTGTTTACATTCCCGAAAGATGCAGTCAAGATGGAAGAACTTGGATAACAGAGACTCTAACCAGGAGGACTTTTGACTTTGATACACAGACGCCTGTAGAGAACTGGGACAACACAGACTCTTACCAGGATTACTTTAATTTGGATGACAAAGACGCAGACGTGCTACTGTGAGTATGCAGCTTTGGCTTCTAAACATTTGATCGCTTGACCGTATGTGCGCAACTTTTTTTTGCGTATGTACGTAACTTTTTTAAAATATATAAGCTTTATGAACCTTGGGTTAGGTGAACGGTCTTTTGGGCTGAGTGATTGTGTGTGTTGATCAGGTGTTTGAATTGTATTGGCGTGTTCTATGGAGCTAGGAGCTAGCATAGGAGCTAGGAGCTAGCATAACACGTACCGTACCGTACGTGCGCGTCACGTACGTAACTTTTTAAAAATATATAAGCTTTATGAACCTTGGGTTAGGTGAACGGTCTTTTGGGCTGAGTGATTGTGTGTGTTGATCAGGTGTTTGAATTGTATTGGCGTGTTCTATGGAGCTAGGAGCTAGCATAGGAGCTAGGAGCTAGCATAACACGTACCGTACCGTACGTGCGCGTCACGTACGTAACTTTTTAAAAATATATAAGCTTTATGAACCTTGGGTTAGGTGAACGGTCTTTTGGGCTGAGTGATTGTGTGTGTTGATCAGGTGTTTGAATTGTATTGGCGTGTTCTATGGAGCTAGGAGCTAGCAGAGGAGCTAGGAGCTAGCATAACAAACACGCAGGTGTTATTATGCAGGATTAATTTGTGGCATATTAAATATAAGCCTGGTTGTGTTGTGGCTAATAGAGTATATATATATGTCTTGTGTTTATTTACTGTTGTAGTCATTCCCAGCTGAATATCAGGTACCGTGAGTATGCAGCCTTGGCTGCTAAACATTTGATAACCTGACCGTATGTGCGCGTCACGTACGTAACTTTTTAAAAATATATACGCTTTATGAACCTTGGGTTAGGTGAACGGTCTTTTGGGCTGAGTGATTGTGTGTGTTGATCAGGTGTTTGAATTGTATTGGCGTGTTCTATGGAGCTAGGAGCTAGCAGAGGAGCTAGGAGCTAGCATAACAAACATGCAGGTGTTTTTATGCAGGATTAATTTGTGGCATGTTAAATATAAGCCTGGTTGTGTTGTGGCTAATAGAGTATATATATGTCTTGTGTTTATTTACTGTTGTAGTCATTCCCAGCTGAATATCAGGTCACCCCCGGCTCTCACAGCATCTTCCCTATCTGAATAGCTTCAACTCCCCACTAGTCCTTCACTTGCACTTTACTCATCCACAAATCTTTCATCCTCGCTCAAATTAATGGGGAAATTGTCGCTTTCTCAGTCCGAATCTCTCTCACTTCATGCGGCCATCATTGTAAACAATAGGGAACTTTGCGTATATGTTCACGCTACTTCCGGTAGGGGCAAGCCTTTTTTTTATCAGATACCAAAAGTTGCAATCTTTATCGTCGTGGTTCTATACTAAATCCTTTCAGCAAAAATATGGCAATATCGCGAAATGATCAAGTATGACACATAGAATAGATCTGCTATCCCCGTTTAAATTAAAAAAAATCATTTCAGTAGGCCTTTAAGGTTTATTGGCGCTCTGTACTTCTCCCTACGTCCATGTACCACTCCGTACAGCGGCGTTTTAAAAAGTCATACATTTTACTTTTTGAAACCGATACCGATAATTTCCGATATTACATTTTTAAAGCATGTATCGGCCGATAATATCGGCAGCCCGATATTATCGGACATCTCTAATAATAATAATAATACATTTTATTTCTAGGCGCCTTTCTAGACATTTAAAGACACCGTACATTCGTTAGAAGCAGTGCAACACAAACAATAATAAAAAAGTGGGAAATAGACAAATAATCAGATCAGGCTAAAATACAACAAAAACACAGTGCAAATGAGGTCAGAGGCAAAATGCCCATAAAAAGTTGTACATGCCTCCTGCTTATTTGAAAACATAGCCAAACGGCACAGGTAAAAGCCCCGTTAGTACTACGCAAAATCCTAATTTAAATAAGGCGGTCTGCACCACTTTTCAATTGTACGCACACTCTTATTATATCACTCGCAACACGCCCACTAATAGTACACGCTATTTTATTGTTTGCACACATTGTTTAGCGCGTGGATCTTGGACTACACTGCAGACCAAAGTTGACCAAATCTGTTATTTTTACATCTGATTTTTGCCAGCTTTAATATATATATATATATATATATATATATATATATATATATATATATATATATATATATATATATATATATATATATATATATATATATATATATATATATATATATATATATATATATATATATAATGTAATAAAAGGCACATTCATAATATCCTGTAATGTTTACATATTTTGCTCCTTTTAAGAATATGGTGGCGTATTAATTTCACAGAGCGCATCACACTATTTAAATTGTGCCCCGAAAGGTAGTAGTGTTAATCCTGACAGTGATGCGTTCAATGCACTCGTTTGTTTCGTTTATTGCGTAATGGCCGAAAACTGTGTTTGAAAAAAATTAATTAATTATAAATCCTGAGATTAGACCACTGCGGTTGTGGGCCACCGCACAAAAAAAAATGTTTAAATGCTAAGGTCAAGGACTCACTCAAATAACGCCAAAAATATACAACAATATTTAAATGCTTTCTAATTAGTATTATTTTATTTTTTTGGGGAACTATCTGTCATGACAGTTTTGCGTTTGTTTTGGGTTTTTATTCCTGCCTTGCAGTCTTATTGCTTTGTTTGTACTTCCTGCTTGTGCTCTGATTTGCACACATGTTCCCTGATTAGTGATCAGGAGACCCACCTGCCTCGGATTACTAATCAGGAGGGTTTACCTGCCAGCGTTGTCTCATAGACACTGCTGGTGCATTGCATAGCCTTGCATAGTGCCTGTCCTGCACTAGACTTCTGTTTACTACTTAAGTTCTGTCCCTATAAAAGGACCTTGTAACCTGCACATCACCTGCCGTCCCTGTATCCTGGGATGATGTCAACAGCTTCCATGCGTGTTTGTGACATTTTTCTTATTATTGTATGTCTTTTTAATGGCATCTAGCAGTTTTTCTTCCAGTTGACTTCAATATACTCAATGCAAAGGGGAAACAATTACATTTTTTATTTTTTATTGTGTGTAATTTTTTTAGTTTTTATATCTTGGATTGGTTTTCTTCAAAAAGAAAACCAATGCAAAGTGCAAACCCTTGCAAAGTGTCCAATCAAATCAGTTGTCATGCTTGCAAACCCTAAAAGTCACACTTGCATGTAGGGGTGAAACGGTACGTGTATTTGTATTGAACCGTTTCAGTACGGGGGTTTCGGTTCGGTTCGGAGGTGTACCGAACGAGTTTCCACACGAACATATTAAGTAGCCGCCTCCGCTTCCCCAAATTATAATAAACACCTCCCAGTCAACTACTAGTAACATCACTATGAGCCCGTTGACCTTCTAGAAATATAAAAGGCAGCTCAGCTCGCTCGCAGTCCTGGCTTGAGGTGAAAGCTAATTCGCTTTTAGCGTAACATTAGCTCATTTTGCGGTGTGTGTGTGTGTGTGTGTGTGTGTGTGTGTGTGTGTGTGTGTGTGTGTGTGTGTGAGTGTGAGTGTGTGTGTGTGTGTGTGTGTGTGTGTGTGTGTGTGTGTGTGTGTGTGTGTGTGTGTGTGTGTGTGTGTGTGTGTGTGTGTGTGTGTGTGTGTGTGTGTGTGTGTGTGTGTGTGTGTGTTACGGACAGCAAAGCCCTGTCTGTCTGTTATTTCACTTTACCTTGTTCTGTGTTGATTGAGCTGTGTTGAAGCAGCAAAAAAGGACATTATGTTAAATGAAGAGTTTCTGTCTCTGATAGTTGATATAATAATGTAACTGCATCATTAAGCTTACATGAACTCCATGGTGTTCAGGGATGAATAGTCTCTCCTATTGCTATTGTACCATTTTTTCAGCTATAGTTACATTAATCATTAGTAATGGAGCAGCCTAGTTTTGAATGGCAGGGTCCCTGCTATCCCATGTTGATAAGAATATAACATTTACATAATAAAAATCAACTACAGGCTTCCCAAATGCTGTAATAAATGAAGCATGATGAGTTGACTTGAAACTGTTTAATATTGCACTTTTTATATGTAGAAGAAAAGTTTTGTCATTTTATTTAATCTGAGCAACAACTTGAGGCAGTTTAAAGGCCTACTGAAACCCACTACTACCGACCACGCAGTCTGATAGTTTATACATCAATGTTGAAATCTTAACATTGCAACACATGCCAATACGGCCGGGTTAGATTAGTAAAGTGCAATTTTAAATTTCCCGCGAAATATCCTGCTGAAAACGTCTCGGTATGATGACGTTTGCGCGTGACGTCACGGATTGTAGCGGACATTTTGGGAAACCATTGTGGCCAGCTATTAAGTCGTCTGTTTTCATCGCAAAATTCCACAGTATTCTGGACATCTGTGTTGGTGAATCTTTTGCAATTTGTTTAATGAACAATGAAGACAGCAAAGAAGAAAGCTGTAGGTGGGAAGCGGTGTATTAGCGGCCGGCTGCAGCAACACAAACACGTAGCGGCTACGTCGTAGCCGGTGTTTCATTGTTTACATTCCCGAAATATGACAGTCAAGCTTTACCATTGGCCTGTGGAGAACTGGGACAACATAGACTCTTACCAGGAGGACTTTGAGTTGGATACGCATGCTTGTGGAGAACTGGGACAACAGAGACTCTTACCAGGAGGACTTTGAGTTGGATACGCGCTACCATGAGTACGCAGCTGCGGCTTCCAAACATTTGATCGCTTGCCCGTACGTGCGTGCCGCTATGTGCATGTCACGTACGTAACTTTGGGGAAATATATGTGCTGTATGAACTTTGCGGAGGTGATCGGTACTTTGGGCTGTGGGATTGAGTGTGTTGTGCGGGTGTTTGATTTGTATTGGCGGGTTATATGGACGGGAGGGGGGAGGTGTTTGTTATGCGGGATTAATTTGTGGCATATTAAATATAAGCCTGGTTGTGTTGTGGCTAATAGAGTATATATACACTACCGTTCAAAAGTTTGGGGTCACATTGAAATGTCCTTATTTTTTAAAGAAAAGCACTGTACTTTTCAATGAAGATAACTTTAAACTAGTCTTAACTTTAAAGAAATACACTATATACATTGCTAATGTGTTAAATGACTATTATAGCTGCAAAAGTCTGGTTTTTGGTGCAATATCTACATAGGTGTATAGAGGCCCATTTCCAGAAACTATCACTCCAGTGTTCTAATGCTACAATGTGTTTGCTCATTAACTCAGAAGGCTAATTGATGATTAGAAAACCCTTGTGCAATCATGTTCACACATCTGAAAACAGTTTAGCTCGTTACAGAAGCTACAAAACTGACCTTCCTTTTAGCAGATTGAGTTTCTGGAGCATCACATTTGTGGGGTCAATTAAACGCTCAAAATGGCCAGAAAAAGAGAACTTTCATCTGAAACTCGACAGTCTATTCTTGTTCTTAGAAATGAAGGCTATTCCACAAAATTGTTTGGGTGACCCCAAACTTTTGAACGGTAGTGTATGTCTTGTGTTTATTTACTGTTTTAGTCATTCCCAGCTGAATATCAGGTCCCACCTGCCTCTCACAGCATCTTCCCTATCTGAATCGCTTCCACTGCCCTCTAATCCTTCACTCTCACTTTCCTCATCCACGAATCTTTCATCCTCGCTCAAATTAATGGGGTAATCGTCGCTTTCTCGGTCCGAATCGCTCTCGCTGCTGGTGGCCATGATTATAAACAATGTGCAGATGTGAGGCGCGCCACAACCTGTGACGTCACGCTACTTCCGGTACAGGCAAGGCTTTTTTATCAGCGACCAAAAGTTGCGAACTTTATCGTCGATGTTCTCTACTAAATCCTTTCAGCATAAATATGACAATATTGCGAAATGATCAAGTATGACACAGAATGGACCTGCTATCCCTGTTTAAATAAGAAAATCTCATTTCAGTAGCCCTTTAATGTTGATTAACATGTGCAGAATTATTATGGTGTTCCCAATGTTAAAAGGATAAAGCCATTGTTTACACATTTGGTAAATAAATAACCAAAAAATTCATATTTTGTTGTTTTCTTGCTGTACCGAAAATTAACCGAACCGTGACCTCTAAACCAAGGTACGTACCGAACCGAAAATTTTGTGTACCATTGCACCCCTACTTGCATGGGATCGCTATGATATGTTGTGATGTATTAAGTGAGTATTTCTCCATGCACTCGGTGTGTTGTGTTGAAATGATGTCATTGCCAGCTTGAGGAGACAGCTCATTGAAGCCTCACAGACAGTTGTTGTGTTGTTGTGTCATGTCGTGTCGATGTAAACACGCTCTCTGGGTGGTCGCCCTTCTCGGGAGCGACTGTAAAGTCCACTGACAAGCAGAAGGGCTCTTTTCCCTTTCAACGGCAACCTGCGTCGCCGTTCTCCATCTACGGAGCCGCCCTCATACATATTGAAGGGCCTTTTGAGGAATCCGCCTCTTTCATTCCTACTCTGCCTATTTACATTGGAGTGTCAATCTCGGCCTCTTTTCCCTTTTTCACCCCCCTGCTACTTTGTCCCGACTTGCCTCAAAAGTTCTTTTTACATTTAGCCATTGAGTTTCTCGCTGCTTTCCCACCTGCCCACTTTCTCACACCTCTCGGCCGCACATTTTTCCCGATGCCTAATTTCTGGAGATAAACACTTGAAGTCTCCCACGGCTTTTTGAAGCGAGCCGCCCCGAATGTCTTTCGCTTGCATTCAGTCATAACTTTTCATTCACCTCACACAAAGCCATGTCTTGTGTAGAGTGTATAGAGTGTCCCCAATTTCCTCCAGTAATAATCTCTCGCTGCCCTCTAAATCATCGCTCTGCTGACTGCCTCTTTATTATCTTGTTCCACCTTACGGCCTGGCTTCCGCATCCTGTCTCTTTTTATTTCTATCTCACGCCTCACCTGAGCATCTTATTACATCTTGTCCTCCTGGTTCTCCTCCTGTCTATTTCTATCATTTGTTTCCCCTCTGCCTTCTCGCTCTCACGCAGCCCCCTCGTATTCCTTTGGCATCCGCTTCTCCTCCAGCCTATGATATATTTATGTTTACGCACCAGCTCTCTCTTACAACGTCCCTCGTATTTCTTCCTATAACTTTTGTAGCGTGCACTTTTTGTCAAAATATTGCAGGAATGGTGTGTTTGCTAAGGCTGAAAGTACACCATGCAATCATATAAATCTCTCAGGCGGGAACAATAATTAACTAGCAAAGCACTCGTAGAGCGTTGACCTCCGCCATGTCAGGAAACTGACTGAGTTGCTTGCAGCGTGACCCCCAAGATGTAGAGACGCAAAAAGAAGAAAAAACAATACAAAAATTAGGGGTATTTTGAATGAATGAATGAAATAAGTTTATTTCGGTCATATAATCAACCATCAAATATAATAATCAATAATCAAACAACTTGCATTGAGCCTAGTCTAGAAAATCCGCTACACCTCCCTGATACCGAAGTACATGTCAAACTACTTCCTTAACGCCATAACCACAACACCAGGGGGAGCTCCACTAACCATGTTAAACCCAGATTCCGATCTAACAAAGGTCTTAACTCATTCTCTTTCTATGCCACATCAATGTGGAATGCGCTCCCAACAGGTATAAAAGAAAGGGCATCTCTATCCTCCTTCAAAACCGCAATAAAAGTACACCTCCAGGCAGCTACAACCCTAAACTAACACCCTCCCCGGATTGCTAATAATCAAATGCAAACAATCAAATGCAGATACTTTTTCTTATGCCTTCTGATCTCTGTCTCTCTCTCTTTCTCTCTCTCTCTCTCTCTCTCTCTCTCTCTCTATGTCCACTACTTGTTGTCCATATCCTACCAAGTCAGACCTACACTGTCTGTTCTAATATCCTTTTCTCTGTTCTCAATCCACACCCCGGATTGTAAATCATGTAAATAATTCAATGTGATTATCTTGTGTGATGACTATATTATGATGATAGTATATATCTGATAGTATATATCTGTATCATGAATCAATTTAAGTGGATCCCGACTTAAACAAGTTGAAAAACTTATTCGGGTGTTACCATTTAGTGGTCAATTGTACGGAATATGTACTTCACTGTGCAACCTACTAATAAAAGTCTCAATCAATCAATCAATCAATCAACCATTAACCGTTTTGTGTGACCAGATTAACAGTACAGATTAGACATATTTAACAATCATACACATTTACACACAAAAAGAAAAGAAAAGAAAAAGAATGACAGAAAAAGGAATAGGCTGAAGCCAAAGCTTATATTTGCCTATCCTATACCTCCACTGAAAATAAGATTGCCTGGAACATCAACGTTAAAAAAAAAAAAAAAATCCATGGGATGAAAGTAATTGGTACTATATTTTATCATTTTCAATTATTTCACCTTTCAAGGTTTTCTTGAACCTTAAAGGCCTACTGAAACCCACTACTACCGACCACGCAGTCTGACAGTTTATATATCAATGATGAAATCTTAACATTGCAACACATGCCAATACGGCCGGGTTAGATTAGTAAAGTGCAATTTTAAATTTCCGTCTGTGTATGATGACGTATGCGCGTGACGTCAATCGTTGAAACGAAAGTATGCGGACACATTGATTCCAATACAAAAAGCTCTGTTTTCATCTCAAAATTCCACAGTATTCTGGACATCTGTGTTGGTGAATCTTTTGCAATTTGTTTAATGAACAATGAAGACTGCAAAGAAGAAAGTTGTAGGTGGGATCGGTGTATTAGCGGCGGACTACAGCAACACAACCAGGAGGACTTTGAGATGGATAGCAGACGCGCTAGCCGCCGATCTCACCTTGACTTCCTCCGTCTCCGGGCCGCCGACCGCATCTGTGATCGGGTGAAGTCCTTCGTCGCGCCGTCGATCGCTGGAACGCAGGTGAGCACAGGTGTTGATGAGCAGATGAGGGCTGGCTGGTGTAGGTGGATAGCTAATGTTTTTAGCATAGCTCTGTGAGGTCCGGTTGCTAAGTTAGCTTCAATGGCGTCGTTAGCAACAGCATTGTTAAGCTTCGCCAAGCTGGAAAGCATTAACCGTGTATTTACATGTCCCTGGTTTAATAGTATTGTTGATTTACTGTTTATCCTTCCAGTCAGGGGTTTATTTCTTTTGTTTCTATCTGCAGTTAAGCCTGATGCTATCACGTTAGCTCCGTAGCTGAAGTGCTTCGCCGATGTATTGTCGTGGAGATAAAAGTCACTGTGAATGTCCATTTCGCGTTCTCGACTCTCATTTTCAAGAGGATATAGTATCCGAGGTGGTTTAAAATACAAATCCGTGATCCACAATAGAAAAAGGAGAGAGTGTGGAATCCAATGAGCCAGCTTGTACCTAAGTTACGGTCAGAGCGAAAAAAGATATGTCCTGCACTGCACTCTAGTCCTTCACTCTAACGTTCCTCATCCACAAATCTTTCATCCAGGCTCAAATTAATGGGGTAATTGTCGCTTTCTCCGTCCGAATCGCTCTCGCTGCATTGAAAACAAAGGGGAAATGTGAGGAGCCTTTCAACCTTTGACGTCACGCTACTTCCGGTAGGGGCAAGGCTTTTTTTATCAGCGACCAAAAGTTGCAACTTTATCGTCCATGTTCTCTACTAAATCCTTTCAGCAAAAATATGGCAATATCGCGAAATGATCAAGTATGACACATAGAATGGATCTGCTATCCCCGTTTGAATAAAAACATTTCATTTCAGTAGGCCTTTAAAAAAGAACTACATGTCTTCAGCTCATCACTGAGCTTGTTCCACCATTTAACTCCTAAACTGAAATAATTTGTATTTTATATTGGTTCTTACTTTACCTATTTCAAAAATCAATATCCCCCGTAAATTGTAGTTTTCTCCTGTTAATTGAAATAACTTAAGAATACAAGCTGGGAGGCTGTTGTTCTTTACTCGAAACATAATTTCCATTGTTTTTAAAAACACAATATCTGAAAATTTTAACACTTTAGAACTTATAAATAATTTTATTTGAACTAAGCAAAATTATCTGCCAATAGAACAAGAAAATGTGGCTTGTCAAGACTTTCCAAAACAAGGAAAATTAGCTAACCTCAATGAACCCAAAAATACCTTAAAATAAGTATTTTCTCACTAATAACAAATGTACGTATTTTCTATTGTTTCATCCATCCATCTTCTTCCGCTTATCCGAGGTCGGGTCGCGGGGGCAGCAGCCTAAGCAGGGAAGCCCAGACTTCCCTCTCCCCAGCCACTTCGCCCAGCTCCTCCCGGGGGATCCCGAGGCGTTCCCAGGCCAGCCGGGATTGCACTCTATTGTTTCATTGAAAATAAAACAGCAAAGTCCATTTGGCTGTCATCTGTTTTAATTATGAGACAGAATTGTGTCAAAGTCATGATTTTTTTTTTTTTCGTGCTTGAAATAAGAAATTATTACTTTAAAAAAGTAGTTTTATATTTGTGAGTGTTGATTAGTTTCAAGCATGTTTTACTCAATATAGGTCATAAAATCTCAGCAACAAGCTGTAATATCTTACTGAGATAATTTAGGACCAAAACCCTTAAAACAAGTAAAACACTCTAACATAAAATCTGCTTAGTGAGAAGAATTATCTTATCAGACAGAAAATAAGCAAATATCACCCTTATTTGAGATATTTAATCTTACTTAGATTTCAGTTTTTGCAGTGTGACTCCCAAGATGCAGAGACGGCAGGCGAAAAAACTTATATTTAATGAACGAAACGAAACTCGTGCAGCTAGGGCAGGGGTCGGCAACCCAAAACGTTTAAAGAGCCATATTGGACCAAAAATAAAAAAAAAAAAATCTGTCTGGAGCCGCAAAAAATTAAACGCCGTGTATAAGTGTTATAATGAAGGCAACACATGATGTAAGTGTCTATATTAGCTATAATAACCTACTATCAAAATGACTATGTGTCGCAGGCTGATGCAAATCTTGACAGAAATGTTTAAATGTAATATTTATTCTACACATTTTTACAACATTGGAAACCATTTGTAAATCAGAGGCTACTCAGAAGGTGAGATAACTCCTGGAAATGACTGGCTTTTTATGGCCAAAGGTATAGATGTGTGTGTCCAAGTTAAAGGAAACGGCAGACTGTCTTCTTTTAATAAATGTATTACAATCTTTGGCAAGTTGGGTAACATTTGCTGTGGTCTGGAACAACATGGCACACACACAACTATCTGAAATGCAGCCAATGTTACATACAGATAATGTGTCATGAGACATGCAAAACTAAATTAAATACAAAGAGGACAAATGTAAAGGAAATTAAATGAGCTCAAATATACCTACAAATGAGGCATAATGATGCAATATGTACATACAGCTAGCCTAAATAGCCTGATTAAAAGTTAAAGTACCACTGATAGTCACACACACTAGGTGGGGTGAAATTACTCTCTGCGTTCGACCCATTCCTTTGTTCCACCCCTGGGAGGTGAGGCGAGCAGTGAGCAGCAGCGGTGGCCGCGCTCGGGAATCATTTTGGTGATTTAACCCCCAATTCTAACCGTTGATGCCGAGTGCCAAGCAGGGAGGTAATGGGTCCCATTTTTATAGTCTTTGGTGCGACTCGGCCTGGGTTTGAACTCACGACCTACCGATCTCAGGGCGGACACTCTAACCACAAGGCCACCGAACATGGTCATTAGTTGGTGAAACATAATCCAAGCAACATTTTGACCAAAGAATCACCATAACATGCACAAATGTAGAAAAACAATTATAAAAGGACAACCTAAATTCCATCATCAAAGTTTGCTTTAGGACAGACCTGGGTAATTTAAGGGCCGGGGGCCGCATGCGGACCGTTAAGCTTTTCAATCAGGCCCGCCGGACATTCCCAAATATTTTTTTTAGATCTTTAAGATGGAAACTGTAGCCGCCATCATGATGTGCAGTGATGTTTTCAAATGGCTGTAAGTCTTGAACTACACTAAGTATTTCAATGGTTGGAATCTGTGCTTTTGCATGATATACTAGTTACTATGGTAACCTAAGTCACAGCAGCTCAGACGAGGCACCAAGCAGTGTGGGTGGGGAGCGTTTCCACAGAGTGTTTCCAGAGTGGCCATCCTGAAATGCAGGTGTCAGGGACATATTATTTCCTTCGTGTTCATATTTCGCTGTTTGTTGCACTTTTGTTGCGTTTCGCTTGATTGTAAAATATGTCGATCCATTTTGTACCGCTTGTCCCTTTTGGGGTCGCGGGGGGTGCTGGAGCCTATCTCAGCTGCATTCAGGCAGAAGGCGGGGTACACCTTGGACAAGTCGCCACCTCATCACAGGGCCAAGACAGATAGACATGTCAATCGAGAGGGGGTGTGACGTTCAAATGTTGTCAATATTCAGTGTTTTATCGGTCATAGTTAATATTGTAAGTCCCACAGTCTTTATTTTCATGTACATTCTGGGTTTCTCATTCAGTAAAAAAAATGTAAATTCCATTCTGGGTTTTAAGGCGGTCTGCCGATTTTAGCATTCAATCAAACATTATTGTGAGGTTTTGTATTAGTGTTCCTAAAAATAGATATACCCAGCCCCAGACACATTTTTTTCTCTAAATTTGGCCCTCCGAGGCAAAATAATTGCTTAAGGACAACACAGATGAAAGATGGGGTCACCTACCTAGGTTCCATTCTAGAGGCTAACCTTTCCTGTGATAAAATGGCAACCAAGGTAATCAAAAAGGTTAACCAACGAACGAGATTTCTCTACAGAATCTCCTCTCTGGTCAACAAAAGCACCTTGAGGATTCTGGCGGGAACTCTCGTTCAACCCTTTTTCGATTACGCATGCACCTCCCGGTACCCTAGCACCTCCAAAACCCTCAAATCTAAACTCCAAACATCCCAGAACAAGCTAGTCAGGTTACTTCTAGACCTCCACCCCAGATCCCACCTCACTCCTACCCACTTCTCCAAAGTGGGCTGGCTCAAGGTGGAAGACAGAGTTAAACAACTTGCACTGAGCCTAGTCTATAAAATTCACTACACCTCCCTGATACCAAAGTACATGTCAAACTACTTCCTCCATAACCACAACACCAGGGGGAGCTCCACTAACCACGTTAAACCTAGATTCCGAAGTAACAAAGGTCTTAACTCATTCTCTTTCTATGCCACATCAATGTGGAATGCGCTCCCAACAGGTATAAAAGAAAGGGCATCTCTATCCTCCTTCAAAACCGCAATAAAAGTTCACCTCCAGGCAGCTACAACCCTAAACTAACACCCTCCCCGGATTGCTAATAATCAAATGTAAACAATCAAATGCAGATACTTTTTCTTATGCCTTCTGATCTCTCTCTCTCTCTCTCTCTCTCTCTCTCTCTCTCTCTCTCTCTCCTCTCTCTCTCTCTCTCTCTCTCTCTCTCTCTCTCTCTCTCTCTATGTCCACTACTTGCTGTCCATATCCTACCCCCCCACCCCCTCCACACCCCTGATTGTAAATAATGTAAATAATTCAATGTGATTATCTTGTGTGATGACTGTATTATGTTGATAGTATATATCTGATAGTATATATCTGTATCATGAATCAATTTAAATGGACCCCGACTTAAACAAGTTGAAAAACTTTTTCGGGTGTTACCATTTAGTGTTTAATTGTACAGAATATGTACTTCACTGTGCAACCTACTAATAAAAGTCTCAATCAATCAATCAAAACACTTCTAATACACCTCTTAGATGTGTTTCAACAAATTAGTTGAAAATATGTATAATAGGAAACTTTTATGCAATTTGCTTGTCTGGTGTGATTTGTAATATAAAAACAACACTTTAAAAGTCTCATTAATTTGTCAATGATTCATCACTAATTACTGTTTTTTTCTCCCAAAAAATCCAAAATGGCCCATAGAAGGAGCGATTAAAACAGGTCAGTCATTAGCATGTTTGCTCGTTAGTGGCTGCGTCGTGTTTACTTTCCACTTCATTTGCTTTTTTGATTTGCATATCGTCCCTCTTCACTAAATCTTTTTTAAGCTCTTCACTCTCATCTTGCTCGCCGCCTCACTTTTGCTTTTATTTATTTTTTTGTTTCCGTGTTATCTAATGTGTGTTTCTTCCCGTTCGTCCTCCTCCTCCTCTTCTTCATCTCCTTCCGCCTCCTTCTCAGCTGCTCTTTGTCTCTCGCCTTGGCTCGCTCGGCGGATGTGTGGTAGTAAATATGCGTGCCTGTGTGTAGGGTAGCTTTTCCTTAAATGTCCATGCAATCCTATGAGCAACATGTTATCTTTTTTACTTGTCAGCCATCACACTTGTCATCATTCATTTCAGCTAATCAACGCCTCCCATAATTAACCAGATATAATTACTGAACTTCACGCTGACACGCTCCGTTTACTCTAACTTTATTTTGCTTTAAAATCGCCTCCCTTAAAGGGGAACTGCACTTTTTTTTGCACATTTTGCCTATCGTTCACAATCATTATGAGAGACTAGTGTTGACCAGATACCAATATTTTGGTACCGATACAGGTACCAAAATTATTTTGATACTTTTCGGTACTTTTCGATACTTTTATAAATAAAGGGCACCACAAAAAATGGCATTATTGGATTTATTTGAACAAAAAATCTTAGGGTACATTAAACTTATGTTTCTTATTGCACATCTGTCCTTAAATAAAATAGTGAACATAAAAGACAACTTGTCTATTATTAGTAAGTAAACAAACAAAGGCTCCTAATTTAGTCTGCTGACATATGCAGTAACATATTGTGTATCATTCTATTATTTTGTCAAAATTATGAAGGACAAGTGGTAGAAAATGGATTATTAATCTACTTGTTCATTTACTGTTAATATCTGCTTACTTTCTCTTTTAACATGTTCTATCTACACTTCTTGTTACGGTTTGTACAGGGGAAGAAGACGGCACAGACAACAGGGACGTACACTGTAAAAAAAAAACTCTGTAAAAAAACGGTCATCTACTGGCAGCTATGGCTGCCAAACGAAAACCATAAAATTAAAGTAAAACGTTGTAAACCAAATAATGATCAAAAACATTGTATTTACAGAAATTTTCATGAAACGTTTTGCGGAAAAAATATCGTAATTTTACAGATTTTTACTAAATTATTTAGATCAATCACTTTTATTAATGTGACGATGCAAACAGTTCTGCAGAAAAATACCTTTATTCTACAGAGTTTTTCCAAATTATTACGATCAAACACCTTTAATGAAGTGACAATGCTGGCAGTTCCACAGAAAAATACCATTATTTTACAGATTTTTTTCTGAATTGTTAAGATCAACCACCTTTAATAAAGTGACGATGCAAACAGTTCTGCAGAAAAATACCTAGTTAGATTGTTAGTATGGACATAGACTTTTATATAACAAGCTACATATTTAATGAAAGATAATTACTGTAATGTTACATGAATTTAAAAGGAATTTAAGAAAACAGAAAATGCTATGTATAATTAATTTGGTATTTTTCTGTAAAAGAAATAGAAATATACATAGTTTGTCATTACTGGCATATTACTTAAAATAACAGGGGGATTGTTTATTTACAGATAATGTCTTCAATTCTACAGTTTTATAAACTATTTTTAAAAAATAGAAAAATTACAGTAGAAATTTAGAGTAAATTAACCATAAAAATAGGATTTTTTTTTACAGTGTAGTTAACTCTATGTTTATTTACATATATATAATATATATATGAATAAGGAAATAATATAATAAACAAGGGAATGGAGTGTGAAGAATCCAAAAGTGTATGGTGTGCGACTATGTGTAGGAATTAACTGCTGAGTGTTACCGGGAGAGTTGAGCGAGAGGCGGAAGTCCAAGAGAGACAAGGCTGGCTCGGAGGTCCAGAGAACAGGCGTGAGGTCAAAGGGAGGAGCGAGGCGTCAATGTCCGTGTCCAGGCGGAAGGTCAAGATCCAAGAGGAAGCCAGGGAAGCAGAGGGAATACGGGGAGGCGAGACACACAGCTCGTGACGCGGGAACGGAGGTACGCTGCTGGAAGGTGACAAGGAGGACACGAGATGAATGAACCCCACAGGGGAGAAACACAGAAAGAGAGAGAATGCATAGAGCTTGCTAGGTTCGGCTCACTGTCAAGGACAGGTCACTACGTTCTGGCCCCAGGATAGCAGGTTGTGCTGGTTTAAGAAGGCAGGTCTTCATCTCAGCGACAGGTGCGTTGATTGCTGGCGTTTGATTGCAGCTGCTTGCTGCAGCCGGACCGGCGCGCTCTTGGAGGTGCGCCCAGCGCAGCGCACAGATGAATGCGCACTGGTGTGCGCCAGGGCCGTGACACTTCTGTTAAAATGTAATAATCACTTATTCTTCTGTTGTTTGGATGCTTTACATTAGTTTTGGATGATACCACAAATTTGGGCATCAATCCGATACCAAGTAGTTACAGGATCATACATTGGTTATATTCAAAGTCCTCATGCGTCCAGGGACAAATTTTCTGAGTTTATAAACATAATATACATTTAAAAAAAACGAAAGATGTTTTCACGTTTGATGTTTAGCTATTCCTCGTCCTGCAGGGATGTTACTTGTAAGAAACGTACTTTATTTGTCGCCATGGAGACGAGGATTAGTGATTTAGAAGTAGCTAAAACACTGCCGACTGCGGCGGGACTTTAGCCACTACTCATGTCTTAAAGCACCTCTTCCTGAGGGTGTTTCAGTGTTATAACTTCACCTTTATTGTTAGTTTTTAAGCCAAAATGCGTCCATTCTCCCTTTTCTGTCTACACACTGTGTCTGCTTGTAAGTACTCTGTGATTGTGCGCTGCCGAACATGCTTCTCTGCTCGTAAACCAGCAATGACACGACAGAGATGCGGGGGGCGGTGGGGGACCGGTACTTTTTAGAGGCGGTATAGTACCGAATATGATTCATTAGTATCGCGGTACTATACTAATAACAGTGGCCTAGTGGTTAGAGTGTCCGCCCTGAGATCGGTAGGTTGTGAGTTCAAACCCCGGCCGAGTCGTACCAAAGACTATAAAAAAATGGGACCCATTACCTCCCTGCTTGGCACTCAGCACCAAGGGTTGGAATTGGGGGTTAAATCACCAAAAATGATTCCCGGGCGCGGCACCGCTGCTGCCCACTGCTCCCCTCACCTCCCAGGGGGTGAACAAGGGGATGGGTCAAATGCAGAGGACAAATTTCACCACACCTAGTGTGTGTGTGACAATCATTGGTACTTTAACTTAACTTTAACTTAATACCGGTATACCGTACAACCCTATGAGAGACTGGAACATGCATGCTTTGTTTTGGGTTTTTTGCATTACAGCTCGTAACAATCGGCTCGTTCTAGGTGGCTAGCAATGCAGCTAATGGGAGCAAACCATTCTGCCTTTAAATCACTCTAGAAACCGCCAACAACACGTCATTTATGTTCCATAACCTGTATAATAACCAGTGTTGGGACTAACGTGTTACTGTAACGCCGTTACTTTCTGCGGTAAATAGTAATCTAACGCGTTATTTTTTATATTCAGTAACTCAGTTACCGTTACTACATGATGCGTTACTGCGTTATTTTACGTTATTTTATATGTAGCATCGGCTAGAAACTGAGAAGATCTGAGTGTGTTTTATTGGAGAGCTGCAGAAGAGGCGACAAGGAAGAGGTGCACTCTGTGTGTGTGTATAGGTGTGTGTGGGAGGGGGCGTGTCTGTGTTTACTAACAAGACATGGCGAAGCCCGAAGCCGAGTTTCTTAACATGGAGATATTCTCACTACTTTTCTTTTGTCGACCATAAAGAAAAGAACATTTTAGTTAAATGTAAGTTGTGTCTTGGCTCAAAGATCCTATCCTAGCAATTCAAATCTGCTGAAACAGCTACAAAAGCAACATTCTTCGACGAAGCTAGTAAAGAGAGACACACTTCACCTCCTAAGCAACAGCGGCTGGATTTTAACGAGGCACTGCTAGCCAGGACAACATTGATAGAGCCATTGCAGCCCTGAAGGTACACACACTCTGTCAATTCTCTTATATACTCTTTCATTATAGACTTCTAGAGTGTTTGATTATCACATCACTCTAAATATATTGACTATAAAGTTCACAAACAAAAAGAGAGATGCTAGTGAGCCAGGCCAATCTTTCCTGATTTATTTCAGAATTCCTTGAGAGAGAAAAACACCCGGTTAGGCTTTGTGTATGTAGTGTGTGCCTTCCTTGGTTTACAACTATGTTGTTATTAAATAAATGATAAATGGGTTGTACTTGTATAGCGCTTTTCTACCTTCAAGGTACTCAAAGCGCTTTGACAGTATTTCCACATTTACCCATTCACACACACATTCACACACTGATGGCGGGAGCTGCCATGCAAGGCGCTAACCAGCAGCCATCAGAGGCAAAGGGTGAAGTGTCTTGCCCAAGGACACAACGGACGTGACTAGGAAGGTAGAAGGTGGGAATTGAACCCCAGTAACCAGCAACACTCCGATTGCTGGCACAGCCACTCTACCAACTTCGCCACGCCGTCCCTGTTATTATGCTGTTTGTTACTTATGTATGTTATGTTGCAGCTATTTAAAATAGTTTTGTCAATTTGTTCTGGCCTGAAACAAATTGGCCCTTTGAAACATATCTTTGTCTTTGTGTGTTATATGTAGAGCACATTGCTTAGCAGAGTTCAGTGATGCAAATGCATGTCAAGTTGATCAACAGATTGTATTATTCTCCAGTGCAATAACAGTACTAAAATGAAGGCTAAAAGGGCATTAAAGGGGGCCTTAAAAAAAAAAAAAGTTACTAAATAGTTACTTTCCACAGTAACGCATTACTTTTTGGTGTAAGTAACTGAGTTAGTAACTGAGTTACTTTTGAAATAAAGTAACTAATAACTGTAACTAGTTACTGGTTTTCAGTAACTAACCCAACACTGATTATAACCAAGCTGTTATTGTACAAGCGAACACTGAGAAACTGTTTTTCTAGCGTAGTAACACGTAGCCTTGCGACGGCATGCTACGCTGTTAGCCGTAAGCTAGCTTCTATGTCAGCAGCTGAATGGTGTTTGAGTTTGTAATGCACAACACAATGCGATAGGACACCAATCGGTACTGACTGAATAACAACAACAAAGCTAAAGGCGTTGTTGTTAGCGGGGCTAACGAAAAAGCTAAATGCTAATCCACAAAGAAACGCTAATAAGGAGTCTGTTAAAATAGAACTAGCCAGCGCCAAGCTGGATAATCCCTGCACACATAGCAATTCTCTTAGAATAATATACAACTCACATAATGTTTTTTCTGCGTCAGAGGTGGACATGCATTTTACTGAGGTGGCAAACAATCTAAAAATTCCTGTCATATCAATTCCTAGATATGGTCGAAATTATTTAAAGTGCACTACGCATAATAAACGTAACATTATTAATATTGCTACTAAGGATTCTTTCAACAAAAACTCCTCAAAACAGCCCACTACCTATAATATGGGCTTTTTAAACATAAGGTCATTGTCTTCCAAAACGTTATTAGTTAATGAAGTCATTAGAGACAACAATCTTGATGTCGTTGGTCTAGCCGAGACCTGGCTCAAACCAGACAAATTTTTTGCGCTGGGTGAGGCGTCTCCTCCTGGCTATACGGGAACGCATATTGCCCGTCCCATTAAAAGGGGTGGGGTGTTGCACTAATATACAACAAAAACTTTAGCCTTACCTCGGACCTAAATAATAAATATAACTCGTTTGAGGTGCTTACTGTGAGGTTTGTCACACCGCTGCCTCTGCACCTGGCTGTCATCTACCGCCCCCCAGGGCCCTATTCGGACATTATCAATGAATTTTCAGAGTTCGTTGCTGATCTAGTGACGCACGCCGACAATATAATCATAATGAGAGACTTTAACATCCATATGAATACCCCATCGGACCCTCCATGCGTGGCGCTCCAGACTATAATTGATAGCTGTGGTCTTACACAAATAATAAATGAACCCACGCATCGCAACGGTAATACGATAGATCTAGTGCTTGTCAGGGGTGTCACCACCTCCAAAGTTACGATACTCCCGTACACTAAAGTAATGTCCAATCATTACCTTATAAAATTCGAAGTTCTGACTCATTGTCAACAAACTAATAATAATAATAATAACTACTATAGCAGCCGCAACATTAATGCTGCCACAAGGACGACTCTTACTGACCTACTGCCTTCGGTAATGGCACCATTCCCAAATTATGTGGGCTCTATTGATAACCTCACTAACAACTTTAACGACGCCCTGCGCGACACCATTGATAGTGTAGCACCGCTAAAGCTAAAAAGGGCCCCTAAAAGGCGTACCCCAAGAAACTAAAGCTCAGAAATGATCATGTAGAAAGCTGGAACGCAAATGACGTGCGACTAAACTTGAGGTTTTCCATCAAGCATGGAGTGATAGTTTAATAACTTATAAACGCATGCTTACCTCAGCTAAAGCTAAATATTACTCAAATCTCATCCACCTCAACCAAAATGATCCTAAATTTTTGTTTAGTACAGTAGCATCGCTAACCCAAAAAGGGACTCCTCCCAGTAGCTCCACCCACTCAGCAGATGACTTTATGAATTTCTTTAATAAGAAAATTGAAGTCATTAGAAAAGAGATTAAAGACAATGCATCTCAGCTACAACTGGGTTCTATTAACACAAATACGACTGTATATACGACGGACACTGCCCTCCAAAATAGTTTCTCCCTCTTTGATGAAATAACATTGGAGGAATTGTTAAAATGTGTAAATGGGACAAAACAAACAACATGTTTACTTGACCCAATTCCTGGGAAACTTATCAAGGAGCTTTTTGTTTTATTAGGTCCATCAGTGTTAAATATTATAAACTTATCACTTTCCTCTGGTACTGTTCCCCTAGCATTCAAAAAACCGGTTATTCATCCTCTACTCAAAAGACCTAACCTCGATCCTGACCTCATGGTGAACTACCGGCCGATGTCCCACCTTCTGTTTATCTCGAAAATCCTCGAAAAAATTGTCGCACAGCAGCTAAATGAACACTTAGCGTCTAACAATCTCTGTGAACCTTTTCAATCCGGTTTCAGGGCAAATCACTCTACGGAGACAGCCCTCGCAAAAATGACTAATGATCTATTGCTTACGATGGATTCTGATGCGTCATCTATGTTGCTGCTTCTTGATCTTAGCGCCGCTTTCGATATTGTTGATCATAATATTTTATTAGAGCGTATCAAAACGCGTATTGGGATGTCAGACTTAGCCTTGTCTTGGTTTAACTCTTATTTTACTGACAGGATGCAGTGTGTCTCCCATAACAATGTGACCTCGGACTATGTTAAGGTAACGTGCGGAGTTCCCCAGGGTTCGGTTCTTGGCCCTGCACTCTTTAGTATTTACATGCTGCCGCTAGGTGACATCATACGCAAATACAGTGTTAGCTTTCACTGTTATGCGGATGACACTCAACTCTACATGCCCCTAAAGCTGACCAACACGCCGGATTGTAGTCAGCTGGAGGCGTGTCTTAATGAAATTAAACAATGGATGTCCGCTAACTTTTTGCAACTCAACGCTAAGAAAACGGAAATGCTGATTATCGGTCCTGCTCAACACCGACATCTATTTAATAATACCACCTTAACATTTGACAACCAAACAATTAAACAAGGCGACTCGGTAAAGAACTTAGGTATTATCTTCGACCCAACTCTCTCGTTTGAGTCACACATTAAGAGTGTGACTAAAACGGCCTTCTTTCATCTCCGTAATATCGCTAAAATCCGTTCCATTTTGTCCACAAACGATGCTGAGATCATTATCCATGCGTTCGTTAGATCTCGTCTCGATTACTGTAACGTTTTATTTTCGGGCCTCCCTATGTCTAGCATTAAAAGATTACAGTTGGTAAAAAATGCGGCTGCTAGACTTTTGACAAAAACAAGAAAGTTTGATCATATTACGCCTATACTGGCTCACCTGCACTGGCTTCCTGTGCACCTAAGATGCGACTTTAAGGTTTTACTACTTACGTATAAAATACTACACGGTCAAGCTCCTGACTATCTTGCCGATTGTATTGTACCATATGTCCCGGCAAGAAATCTGCGTTCAAAGAACTCCGGCTTATTAGTGATTCCCAGAGCCAAAAAAAAGTCTGCGGGCTATAGAGCGTTTTCTATTCGGGCTCCAATATTATGGAATGCCCTCCCGGTAAAAGTTAGTGATGTTACCTCAGTAGAAGCATTTAAAGGCCTACTGAATTTTTTTTTTATTATTTAAACGGGAATAGCAGATCCATTCTATGTGTCATACTTGATCATTTTGCGATATTGCCATATTTTTGCTGAAAGGATTTAATAGAGAAAATCGACGATAAAGTTCGCAACTTTTGCTCGCTGATAAAAGAAAGCCTTGCCTGTACCGGAAGTAGCGTGACGTCACAGGAGCTAGTATTCCTCACAATTCCCCATTGTTTACAATGGAGCGAGAGAGATTCGGACTGAGAAAGTGATGATTACCCCATTAATTTGAGCGAGGATGAAAGATTCGTAGATGAGGAACGTTACAGTGAAGGACTTGAGAGACAGTGATGGACGTATCTTTTTTCGCTCTGACCGTAACTTAAGTACAAGCTGGCTCATTGGATTCCACACTCTCCTTTTTTTATTGTGGATCACGGATTTGTATTTTAAACCACCTCGGATACTATATCCTCTTGAAAATGAGAGTCGAGAACGCGAAATGGACATTCAGTGCCTTTTATCTCCACGACAATACATCGGCGAAATGCTTTAGCTACGAGCTAACGTGATAGCATCGTGCTTTAACTGCATATAGAAACAAAAAAATAAACCACTGACTGGAAGGATAGATAGAAAATCAACAATACTATTAAACCGTGGACATGTAAATACACGGTTAATGCTTTCCAGGCTGGCGAAGGTTAACAATGCTGTGCTAACGACGCCATTGAAGCTAACTTAGCAACTTAGCAACGGGACCTCACAGAGCTATGCTAAAAACATTAGCTCTCCACCTACGCCAGCCAGCCCTCATCTACTCATCAACACCCGTGCTCACCTGCGTTCCAGCGATCGGCAGAAGGACGAAGGACTTCACCCGATGCGTTTGGCGGCCCGGAGACTTCACCCGATGCGTTTGGCGGCCCGGAGACGTAGGAAGTCAAGGTGAGGTCGCCGGCTAGCGCGGCTAGCGTGGCTAGCGCTCCAACAAAGTCCTCCTGGTTGTGTTGCTGTAGTCCGCTGCTAATACACCGATCCCACCTACAACTGTCTTCTTTGCAGCCTTCATTGTTCATTAAACAAATTGCAAAAGATGTCCAAAATACTGTGGAATTATGAAATGAAAACAGAGCTTTTTGTATAGGATTCTACGGGTACCATAACTTCCGTTACTCTGACTTCGTCACGCGCATACGTCATCATACCGCGACGTTTCAGCCGGATATTTCCCGGGAAGTTTTAAAAGTCACTTTATAAGTTAACCCGGCCGTATTGGCATGTGTTGCAATGTTAAGATTTCATCATTGATATATAAACTATCAGACTGCGTGGTCAGTAGTAGTAGGTTTCAGTAGGCCTTTAAGTCTCATCTTAAAACTCATTTGTATACTCTAGCCTTTAAATAGACTCCCTTTTTAGACCAGTTGATCTGCCGTTTCTTTTCTTTTCTTTTCTACTCTGCTCCGGGGTGGACCGCTAGCCTGTTCATCGGATGGGGACATCTCTACGCTGCTGACCCGTCTCCGCTCGGGATGGTTCCTGCTGGCCCCACCATGGACTGGACTTTCGCTGATGTGTTGGACTTTCACAATATTATGTCAGACCCACTCGACATCCATTGCTTTCGGTCTCCCCTAGAGGGGGGGGGGTTACCCACATATGCGGTCCTCTCCAAGGTTTCTCATAGTCATTCACATTGACGTCCCACTGGGGTGAGTTTTCCTTGCCCGTATGTGGGCTCTGTACCGAGGATGTCGTTGTGGCTTGTACAGCCCTTTGAGACACTTGTGATTTAGGGCTACATAAATAAACATTGATTGATTGATTGATTGATTGATTGATTGAATAACATGAACAATCATATTACAGTATCTGTAAAGTATTAGCCCACATTTCATGTTTTATTTGTACGTCGTCGTCGTCGGCGGCGGCGATCACTCGAAACGAGTATGATTGTCCTCCTGTTGGTGGGATTGCCTTCAGGAGAACGCCTGTGCGTGGAATCTTTTAAAGTAGGGAATTGGTGCACAGACAGCCACCACACTGTCCTTGGCAAAGAGAAGGCCAGGGTCCAATGGTTTCTGTGCAACCATCATCCGCCCAATCCGCCGTTGAGGTCTTTTTCGATGAGGGAGACGCGCAGACTCCAACGTCACTTCTTCGCTGTGGGGAGCTGCATCCGGTGGCAACGGAAACCCAGGACGAGCTCCGGTCTGTCGGAGGACCGCCTATAGTGCGCGTTTGTACACAGCTAGCTCGACAGTGTATGTACTGCAGTTGTACTAATATACAGTAAATACCAATTTTAGAGCAACTCATTCAATGGACAATTGTGCGTTTGGTCCAGCTGGCCGTGGATGTTTTTTTCCGATTGTTTTTGGGTAAGCACGCCATTTATGTCGGCACAATTTGGTTCCAAGCGCCACATTTACACCGTGATCAAGTAACGCTGGTCCTGACTCTTTCGGCTTCTGTCTGCCCCAACGTTTCAGCCTCTCTTTTTGCTTGCTATTTATTATGACCAGCAGCTCATCCTCCGTATATTCAGCTTGATGAGATAAGGGTGTGAACCTTCATTTGTCCAAAAATAGCCATCTTCACCGTCTGTTACAAAGTCTGCCATAATTAGAACACACACACATTTGTTGCCGGATGTCGGAAGTGCGTTGCTATGGTAAATATTGTACTCATTGTTATGATCGTATCTGTAACTACATTATATATATATATACATATATATATACCTGCAGCATGTATATCTGTAACTACATTACACTACCGTTCAAAAGTTTGGGGTCACCCAAACAATTTTGTGGAATAGCCTTCATTTCTAAGAACAAGAATAGACTGTCGAGTTTCAGATGAAAGTTCTCTTTTTCTGGCCATTTTGAGCGTTTAATTGACCCCACAAATGTGATGCTCCAGAAACTCAATCTGATAAAAGGAAGGTCAGTTTTGTAGCTTCTGTAACGAGCTAAACTGTTTCCAGATGTGTGAACATGATTGCACAAGGGTTTTCTAATCATCAATTAGCCTTCTGAGCCAATGAGCAAACACATTGTACCATTAGAACACTGGAGTGATAGTTGCTGGAAATGGGCCTCTATACACCTATGTAGATATTGCACCAAAAACCAGACATTTGCAGCTAGAATAGTCATTTACCACATTAGCAATGTATAGAGTGTATTTCTTTAAAGTTAAGACTAGTTTAAAGTTATCTTCATTAAAAAGTACAGTGCTTTTCCTTCAAAAATAAGGACATTTCAATGTGACCCCAAACTTTTGAACGGTAGTGTATATATATATACTTGCAGCATGTATATAAACGTTGCAGTTATTTTAAAGGGCTCTGAAGCCTACAACGGTGACTCCCATTAGCCGCATTTTGCAGGCGTTTTTTTTTTTTGTCTTCAGAATCCTAAAAAAAAAAACATGTGTTCTTCTCTTTCATGAGGATTGTGAATGATAGGCAAACTTTAAAGGGGAACTACACCTTTTTGGAAAATGTTGCCCATTTTTTATAATCCTTATTTAAGGGGGAAAAGCACATATGTATTTTTCTTTTTTTTTAAGCATTCTAACTCGTAAATAAAAGCTAGCAAAAGTCAGCTACCAATGGAGGTCTGTTCCGCCTATAAAGGGCTCTAAAACCCTCCAAAAACCTACATCAGCGTTTTATATACTGTACACGCTGTAAGTATCTATGTCATATAGTAACAGGCACATGTGTAATAACATGTAATATTTACATATTTGCTCATTTTATTCATATGGCGGCGTATTAATTTCACAGACTCATCACAGCCTTCGCCGTTTCAGTCAACAGCAACACTACTACTCATGGCAGATTTCATGAGAGCCAACAAAGACTACTTGTGAGTTATTGTATTGTTGCACTGTTTATGTATTTATTGACTATTTATTTATTGTAGGCCATGAGTAGGCTTTGCGAAGCACGACAACCTGCTGCTCAAAATGAATTCCCCTTTGAGGGATTAATAAAGTTGTTTGAATTTGAAACATTTCAATTGAATAGAATTTGATCCAGAACCTTATATTTTTGAGCGCGGATATACAGTAAGGTGGATGACCTACAAGTTTTAGAAGCTCTGTGCTAAATATATTCAGCTTTATTGAAACACTAAGCATCATGTAGCAGTATTGTTAAGTGCTAAACAAAAACACACACTATAAACATGATAACACAATCGCTTACTGTACAATGTCTGTTCTTACTGGGATGCTGACTGATGGGATGGAGAAAAAAAAGGGCCGCGAACGAGCATTTTTCCTGTCATTCTTGCCATTTCCAGCCACGAGTTGAATGTCAAAGTTGACCAATTTCTCGGTTTAAAGGCCTACTGAAACCCACTACTACCGACCACGCAGTCTGATAGTTATGAAATGTGATGAAATCTTAACATTGCAACACATGCCAATACGGCCGGGTTAACTTATAAAGTGCAATTTAAAATTTCCCGCCACACTTCCGGTTGAAAACGTCTAGATATGATGACGTATGCGCATGACGTCAATGGTTGATACGGAAGTATTGGTACCCCATTGAATACAATACAAAAAAGCTCTGTTTTCATTTCAAAATCCCACAGTATTCTGGACATCTGTGTTGGTGAATCTTTTGCAATTTGTTTAATGAACAGTGAAGACTGCAAAGAAGAAAGCTGTAGGTGGGATCTGTGTATTAGCGGCTGGCTGTAGCAACACAACCAGGAGAACTTACTTGGATAGCAGACGCGCTAGCCGACGCTAGCCGCCAACCGCACGGATGATCGGGTGAAGTCCTTCGTCCTTCTGTCGATCGCTGGAACGCAGGTGAGCACGGGTGTTGATGAGCACATGAGGGCTGGCGTATGTGGAGCGCTAATGTTTTTATCATAGCTCTGTGAGGTCCCGTTGCTAAGTTAGCTTCAATGGCGTCGTTAGCAACAGCATTGTTAAGCTTTGCCAGGCTGGGAATTATATAACCGTGTATTTACAGGTCCATGGTTTAATAGTATTGTTGATTTTCTGTCTATCCTTCCAGTCAGGGGTTTATTTCTTTTGTTTCTATATGCAGTTGCCCGATGCTATCACGTTAGCTCAGTAGCTAAAGAGCTTCGCCGATGTATTGTCGTGGAGATAAAAGTCACTGTGAATGTCCATTTCGCGTTCTCGACTCTCATTTTCAAGAGGATATAGTATCAGAGGTGGTTTAAAATACAAATCCGTGATCCACAATAGAAAAAGGAGAGAGTGTGGAATCCAATGAGCCAGCTTGTACCTAAGTTACGGTCAGAGCGAAAAAAGATATGTCTTGCACTGCATTCTAGTCCTTCACTCTAACGTTCCTCATCCACAAATCCTTCATCCGCGCTCAAATTAATGGGGTAATCGTCGCTTTCTCAGCCCGAATCGCTCTCGCTGCTGGTGGGAATGATTGTAAACAATGTGCAGATGTGAGGCGCTCCACAACCTGTGACGTCATGCTACTTCCGGTACAGGCAAGGCTTTTTTATCAGCGACCAAAAGTTGCGAACTTTATCGTCGATGTTCTCTACTAAATCCTTTCAGCAAAAATATGGCAATATCGCGAAATGATGAAGTATGACACATAGAATGGACCTGCTATCCCCGTTTGAATAAGACAATTTCATTTCAGTAGGCCTTTAAAAATGCAGTTCTTTGCATGCACACTATAAAGCATTGCTTATGCCACACTTACTCTGTTTTATAAGAGAAGGTCGACCTGTGCAATGCTAATTACAGGAAACACTTCACTCCTATTGTGAGCAAAGAAAGAGCACAGAGGTTCAGGAGCACGTCCTGCAGAGCTGCAGTTGACTAACAAAGCAGCACAAACTGCATGGCAGCTCGGAGTGGACTAACTCGGACCAGTACAGTTCTCATCATGTAAATACCCGGCCCGGTTGTTTGGGGATGGGAGCGTAATGACAGGGCATCAGCAAAACCCTCATTTGTATTCACGACCAAAAGGGACTCAACCACTTCTCCTATAATTGTTACGATGGCGAGGCAAACGAGAGAAAGTGCATGAAGGAGGATTCAGCGTGTTTACATGGCCTTAGAGGAAATCTAATTACACGGAGTGTTCTGTCACACCTTCCATTTGTAAATTAGGTTTCCCTTTATTCCGCACATAACTTCTAAATACTGTACTGGTAAGGTTATAAGTAACATTTTGCATAGTCATGAACTTCTGTTGTTTATAGTGAAACCCAGGCAATGTCCAAAAAAAACACACATTTTCCCCACTCTGCTGTAAAAGAGAGGGAAAAAAAGCAAAAAAACACATTTGCTGGCTGTATTTTGGCCTGTTAGAAGTCTTAAAAGCAGGTAGAGTTGACTTAGTTGTGCATTACAACGTGACCTGCGGTAAGGTTCAAAGCAGGTGAGGTACTTCAGAGGTTTTTTTCCAATTGACAACAAGAAAAAGAACAGAACATTGTCATAACAGATGCTTCTTTGTCACATTTATTTACAACAATTTGGAGTTTTACCTTTTACTGTAAGTGAAGTACGTGCACCGACCCTCATCCAGGAATATATATATATATATATATATACACATATATATATATATATATATATATATATATATATATATATATATATATATATATATATATATATATATATATATATATATATATATATATATATATATATATGTGTATATATATATATATATATATATATATATATATATATATATATATATATACTACCGTTCAAAAGTTTGGGGTCACATTGAAATGTCCTTATTTTTGAAGGAAAAGCACTGTACTTTTCAATGAAGATAACTTTAAACTAGTCTTAACTTTAAAGAAATACACTCTATACATTGCTAATGTGGTAAATGACTATTCTAGCTGCAAATGTCTGGTTTTTGGTGCAATATCTACATAGGTGTATAGAGGCCCATTTCCAGCAACTATCACTCCAGTGTTCTAATGGTACAATGTGTTTGCTCATTGGCTCAGAAGGCTAATTGATGATTAGAAAACCCTTGTGCAATCATGTTCACACATCTGAAAACAGTTTAGCTCGTTACAGAAGCTACAGAACTGACCTTCCTTTGAGCAGATTGAGTTTCTGGAGCATCACATTTGTGGGGTCAATTAAACGCTCAAAATGGCCAGAAAAAGAGAACTTTCATCTGAAACTCGACAGTCTATTCTTGTTCTTAGAAATGAAGGCTATTCCACAAAATTGTTTGGGTGACCCCAAACTTTTGAACGGTAGTGTATATATAGATTATTATTATTATATATTATTATATTATTATTATTATATATTATTATATATATTCATTCATGAAAATTCCATGGCGGGAGCTGCCATGCAAGGCCCTAACCACAACCCATCAGGAGCAAGGGTGAAGTGTCTTGCTCAAGAACACAACGGAGGTGGCGAGGTTGGTAGAAGGTGGGGATCGAACCAGGAACCCTCAGGTTGATGGCACAGCCACTCTCCCAACCGCGCCAAGCCGTCCCTGATCAACTTTGCTTGTGCTATCAAATTTGCACATGTTTTAATACACGCAAACTTTTCGTAGATCAGGCCCTAAATTAGAAAACGAGTCCTCGGCACTGCCTCGTCTGATTTCTATGGTGTATTCATTCAGTGCACTCAGGACATGGTAAGTGTGCCAGAGGTGGATACCCAAAAGTACTGTTACTTTAGATTAAATATGACTCAAATAAAATAAAAAGTATTCATTAAAATAATTACCGTATTTTTCGGACTATAAGTCGCAGTTTTTTTCATAGTTTGGCCGGGGGTGCGACTTATACTCAGGAGCGACTTATGTGTGAAATGATTAATACATTACCGTAAAATATAAAAAAATATTATTTAGCTCATTCACGTAAGAGACTAGACGTATAAGATTTCATGGGATTTAGCGATTAGGAGTGACAGATTGTTTGGTAAACGTATAGCATGTTCTATATGTTAGTTATTTGAATGAGTCTTACCATAATATGTTACGTTAACATACCAGGCACGTTCTCCGTTGGTTATTTATACGTCATATAACATACACTTATTCAGCCTGTTGTTCACTATTCTTTATTTATTTTAAATTGCCTTTCAAATGTCTATTCTTGGTGTTGGGTTTTTTCGAATACATTTCCCCAAAAAATGCGACTTATACTCCAGTGCGACTTATATATGTTTTTTTCCTTCTTTATTATGCATTTTCGGCCGGTGCGACTTAAACTCCGGAGCGACTTATAGTCCGAAAAATACGGTACTTGAGTAAGAGTAAGTATTCCATGAAAAAACTACTCAAGTATTGAGTAACTTGTAAGTAACTTCTGATTAATTTAGTAACTATTTTTAATGGTTTCGTGTGTGTGTGTGTGTGTGTGTGTGTGTGTGTGTGTGTGTGTGTGTGTGTGTGTGTGTGTGTGTGTGTGTGTGTGTGTGTGTGTGTGTGTGTGTGTGTGTGTGTGTGTGTGTGTGTGTGTGTGTGTGTGTGCGTGCGTGCGTGCGTGCGTGCGTGCGTGCGTGCGTGCGTGCGTGCGTGCGTGTGTGTGTGTGTGTGTGTGTACAATTTCTGCAGCATGTTTTCTCTAGTTGGAAGTGGAATCCCTGTAGGTTGAAGTGTGAACATTTCCACCGACACAGATGACAGCACATGATATAAATGTTCTTTTCACTAGTTTGAAAGTAATCATTAAACATGTGTGCTGCCAAATTAATCTGATTTGTCAAATAATCCAGTTTCTTCTATTTTCACAGCTAGATGGGAGGTTCAAGTTTTCCTGCTCTTATCTCTAATGTGACTATTGGCCATACGCACGGTGCCTCTCGTACACTAGGGGGCGATTGTGCTCATTCCAGCTGGTTTAGCTTTGTAGTAACGTAAATACAGTAGAAGAAGTGAATGCTAGTAAGTTTCAAGCGCCGGATCTAACAGATATTGTAAGTACTTTCCACTGCTATTTGGTGTTGTTGGTAATGTTTTGATGTGTTTAAATGACACTTGTGGTTATTATCATCATCGGAGACATCACTTTTTTAGTCAACTGTTTCAGGAGGTGTCTGTTCAAGCAGAGTCATGGCACTGGCCTGTTGGGTGAAAACTAACTTATACAAAACCCAAAACCAGTGAAGTTGGCACGTTGTGTAAATGGTAAATAAAAACAGAATACGATGATTTGCAAATCCTTTTCAACCTATATTCAATTGAATAGACTGCAAAGACAAGATACTTAATGTTCGAATTGGTAAACTTTGTTATTTTTTGCAAATATTAGCTCATTTGGAATTTGATGCCTGCAACATGTTTCGAAAAAGCCTGAGAAAGTTGAGGAATGCTCATCAAACACTTATTTGGAACATCCCACTGGTGAACAGGCTAATTGGGAACAGGTGGGTGCCATGATTGGGTATAAAAGCAGCTTCCATGAAATGCTCAGTCATTCACAAACAAGGATGGGGCGAGGGTCACCACTTTGTCAACAAATGCGTGAGCAAATTGTCGAACAGTTTAAGAATAACATTTCTCAACAAGCTATTGCAAGGAATTTAGGGATTTTACCATCTATGGTCCGTAATATCATCAAAAAGTTCAGAGAATCTGGAGAAATCCCAGCACGTAAGTGGCTAAGCCGGTGACCTTCGATCCCTCAGGCGGTACTGCATCCAAAACCGACATCCGTGTGTAAAGGATATCACCACATGGGCTCAGGAACACTTCAGAAAACCACTGTCAGTAACTACAGTTTGTTGCTGCATCTGTAAGTGCAAGTTAAAACTCTATTATGCAAAGCGAAAGCCATTTATCAACAACACCCAGAAACGCTTTGCTGTGCGTGTCATCTAAGATGGACAGATGCAAAGTGGAAAAGTGTTCTGTGGTCTGATGAGTCCACATTTCAAATTGTTTTTGGAAACTGTGGACGTCGTGTCCTCCGGACCAAAGAGGGACTGTTATAAGCGCAAAGTTCAAAATCCTGCATCTGTGAGGGTATGGGGGTGTATTAGTGCCCAAGGCATGGGTAACTTACACATTTATGATGGCACCATTAATGCTGAAAGGTACATACAGGTTTTGGAGCAACATATGTTGCCAAATAAGCAACGTCTTTTTCATGGACGCCCCTGCTTATTTCAGCAAGACAATGCCAAGCCACATTCTGCACGTGTTACAACAGCGTGGCTTCGTAGTAAAAGAGTGCGGGTACTAGACTGGCCTGCCTGTAGTCCAGACCTGTCTCCCATTGAAAATGTGTGGCGCATTATGAAGCGTAAAAGACCCCGGATTGTTGAACAACTTAAACTGTACATCAAGCAAGAATGGGAAAGAATTCCGCCTCAAAAGCTTCAAAAATTGGTCTCCTCAGTTCCCAAACGTTTACTGAGTGTTGTTTTTTTTTTCAAAAAAAGGCTATGTAACACAGTGGTAAAATTGTTTTTTTTTTGCAAATAATCATTAAGTTTCTAAGTTTGAACATTAAGTATCTTGTCTTTGCAGTCTATTCAATTGAATATCAGTTGAAAAGGATTTGCAAATCATTGTATTCTGTTTTTATCTACCATTTACACAACGTGCAGACTTCACTGGTTTTGGGTTTTGTAAGTTAATACTTCTTTGCAAACTTTATTAATACATTATGAATAATTGTGATATAAATAAATGTGACGATCGGAATGAAACGCAATGTAAGCGTGTTGTGTGTAAAAAAAAAAAAAAAAAAAAAGATTTATTTTTTGACAGCGTAGTCATCATTACATGTACCGTTTAAAAGTACTCCAGTAAGCGGGAGGCTTTATTTAGAATAAAATACATAAACACTGGCACATAACTAAGACAAATGGCAGTGAGCATAATAAGTGACAACAAAAACATCAATCATGTTGTTACAGTAGTACAGAAGTTGTGTTTTCCTGAGTCCCTCTGCAGGGATCACGGAGAGTACAAGTCCATGACATCATCTAATTACTTTGGTTTAATGGTTGAAAAAAAAAAAAAACTCAATTCATATGGGCTGTCACGTTCTCCCCAGCCTACATAAAAAGCTTTCGCCCCCATCATCTTATTTTGGAGCCGCCGTGTGAATTCCCCCAGGATTTGAGGTGAAAAGTGTTCACGTGTTTTGTGGCTCGAAAAACATACATATAGAGTTGCTTGTACTGGACGTTTTACTTACAAATTCAGTCCCTCGATGGGCTGTTCAATTATAAATGTACCCCCATTCCTCCAGCGATGGCTTCCAATACACAATCTCTCCTGTCAGGTGGAAAGCTTTCCCGGGACAGTTCCATTTGATTGCAAATAACAATTATGCTGGCGCACCCTCTCATCCTCTCATCTCCGCTACAGAATACAATTGCACTCTCAACAAACAAAAAAAAAAAAATAGATCCACAGGGATGAGCGCTTTTCTGCGGAATACAAACACATTACTTGCAGTGACCTGCTTGCCACCGAATAGCACACAATTAGCATATATATAAATGTGTGTGCCATTCCGCGGTTGCACTCTCACACTCTTTGCAGTGCTTTGTCAATTTGAGTTTGAATTTTTTCCGAGGCAGATTACGTAAATGTGTGAAAACAGAGCGCCCCTGAGCATGGAATATATTGTCTCTTATAAAAAGACTACCGAGTATGACAGTTGGATCGTTCCCTGCATAAAATGCAAAAGGGAAAATTGACTTTATGTAAATTGGGCTGGTAGTGGTGTCTCACAGATGTGGTTTAATCAAGTACCGTAAATGTCACAATTAATTCTCTATTGAAGTGCCCTATAGTCTCTGTGTGCATGGTGTACAAAAAAAAATAATGGGGCCTCTCATTTGAGCCAGGTCTTAAAACAATGGCGTAATGAACTGTGGCTGTAGGCAACCATCTGATGCACAACGTTACCTAAACGTAAGTGTTTTAAAAATGCTTTAAGATGCAAGTAAAAATTTGAGTTGTAAACATCCCTGCCATTAGTGAGTGTAACAAATATTAAATACATAAATAACCTGTATCTCAAAAAAAAAAGGGTTCAAGATGTTCATCGTAATTCTTGTTCTGTGTACTTTGTGAACACTTGTAGTTTGAACAGTCTCTTAAAGGCCTACTGAAACCCACTACTACCGACCACGCAGTCTGATAGTTTATATATCAATGATGAAATCTTAACATTGCAACACATGCCAATACGGCCGGGTTAACTTATAAAGTGCAATTTTAAATTTCCCGCGAAACTTCCGGTTGAAAACGTCTATGTATGATGACGTTTGCGCGTGACGTCGATGGTTGAAGCGGAAGTATTCCAACACATTGTATCACAATACAAACAGCTCTGTTTTCATTGCAAAATTCCACAGTATTCTGGACATCTGTGTTGGTGAATCTTTTGCAATTCGTTTAATGAACGATGGAGACTGCAAAGAAGAAAGCTGTGGGTGGGGTCGGTGTATTAGCGGATGGCTGCAGCAACACAACCAGGAGGACTTTGACTTGGATAGCAGACACGCTATCCGACGCTAGCCGCCGACCGCATCGATGATCGGGTGAAGTCCTTCGTCGCTCCGTCGATCGCTGGAACGCAGGTGAGCACGGGTGTTGATGAGCAGATGAGGGCTGGCTGGCGTAGGTGGATAGCTAATGTTTTTAGCATAGCTCTGTGAGGTCCCGTAGCTAATTTAGCTTCAATGGCGTCGTAAGAAACAGCATTGTTAAGCTTCGCCAGGCTGGAAAGCATTAACCGTGTAGTTACAGGTCCATGGTTTAATAGTATTGTTGATTTTCTGTCTATCCTTCCAGTCAGGGGTTTATTTCTTTTGTTTCTATCTGCAGTTAAGCCTGATGCTATCACGTTAGCTCCGTAGCTAAAGTGCTTCACCGATGTATTGTCGTGGAGATAAAAGTCACTGTGAATGTCCATTTCGCGTTCTTGACTCTCATTTTCAAGAGGATATAGTATCCGAGGTGGTTTAAAATACAAATCCGTGATCCACAATACAAAAAGGAGAAAGTGTGGAATCCAATGAGCCAGCTTGTACCTAAGTTACGGTCAGAGCGAAAAAAGATACGTCCTGCACTGCACTCTAGTCCTTCACTCTCACGTTCCTCATCCACAAATCTTTCATCCTCGCTCAAATTAATGGGGTAATCGTCGCTTTCTCGGTCCGAATCGCTCTCGCTGCTGGTGTAAACAATGGGGAAATGTGAGGAGCCTTTCAACCTGCGACGTCACGCTACTTCCGGTACAGGCAAGGCTTTTTTTATCAGCGACCAAAAGTTGCGAACTTTATCGTCGATGTTCTCTACTAAATCCTTTCAGCAAAAATATGGCAATATCGCGAAATGATCAGTATGACACATAGAATGGATCTGCTATCCCTGTTTAAATGGGGTAGGGGGTAGCGGGGGGTGTATATTGTAGCGTCCCGGAAGAGTTAGTGCTGCAAGGGGTTCTGGGTATTTGTTATGTTGTGTTAATGTTGTGTTACGGTGCGGATGTTCTCCCGAAATGTGTTTGTCATTCTTGTTTGGTGTGGGTTCACAGTGTGGCGCATATTTGTAACGGTGTTAAAGTTGTTTATACCGACACCCTCAGTGTGACCTGTATGGCTGTTGACCAAGTATGCCTTGCATTCACTTGTGTGTGTGAAAAGTCGTAGATATTATGTGACTGGGAGTGCCTTTAAGGTTTATTGGCGCTCTGTACTTCTCCCTACGTCCGTGTACCACTCCGTACAGCGGCGTTTTAAAAAGTCATACATTTTACTTTTTGAAACCAATACCGATCATTTTGAAACCAATACCGATCATTTCCGATATTACATTTTAAAGCATTTATCGGCCGATGATATGGGCAGTCCGATATTATCGGACATGCCTAATAGTGACCCACGGAGATGCAAAATGCCCTCCCTATGAGACAGTGCATCTAAATTGTATTCATAAGAATCATTTTCCGATGTTTTTCCTTGTCGTTGTCTGCTCTGTCGCCTTCCAATACTGCTGCGCTGCTTAGCGGCCGTAACAAATAAAGTGTCATGTCAAGCAGAAGTACATATAGAAAAAAACAAACCCCCCATCCCCCCTAAGGCAATGCGGCTCAGTAGGCTGAACAAGCTGCTCTCGCTCCACATTACCCATGTCAATGGAAGCGAAAATGAGAACGAGGAGGCCTGGTAGTGTATCTGACAGCGAGCGAGGAGGCTACACGCTTCCCACTGAATGGCTCGATGCTCATATTTCACTCTGCGTTATTGCTATTTTGATACGGCTCACTCGGGAGGATAATCATTCCCAACATTTACAGAGGCGGTCCTCTTATGAAGTGTCATGGAGTGGCATGTCTGCAATGTGACAAGAATTCGTGGCACGTGGTGGTTTGCGTTACCGTGTCTCAATGTGAATTGCAGGTATCGGACAACAACAGCTTCAATGGGCACATTATAGGCTGACAACCCATGTTAGGATCCACTAAACATGTTATTGTACCTGTCATAGTGAAGATGCTGGGCTCAGGGTTGTGTACAGCAGGGGTGTCCAAACTTTTTCCACTGAGGGCCACACACGGGAAAATTAAAGAATGCAGGGGCCAATTTGATATTTTTCATTTTCAAAACCATAACCAAAACCATATATGGATTTTTTCATTTTTATTTTATTTATTTTTTTTACCTTTAGGGCTCCCGGGGACCATAAAAGGTCTCAATTATTAAAATGTTAAAATTTGTTAAAAAAAAAGGTTTTTACTTTATTTAACGCTTACAGTAAATCTCTACAGTACATCAATTTCAGGTTGATATTAAGTTAAAGAAAAAAGCCTTTCCTGTCAAAGACAACTTTGTTTTTTATAATAAAACTGAAATATGCAGTGTTTCCCCCACTGCCAAAAACATTCAGAAAGCAATGTTTGATGTGGAGTAATTAGAGCCTTAAAAAGATCAATAATGCAGGACACCATTGATTTTAATCTATTATTATTTTTGAGTAATCACAGTGAAAAGATGAATAAAATCCCATTAAATATATTTGGGATCCAAAAGGTGCCCCACTCTTAAAGTGATACATTTTTATTAGTTGTTTTTACTTTCAACACTTAAGTTACGAGTGCAACTTCAGATATATCTGTCGATTTTACGTTTGAACTATTATATTGTTTGTTTTATGCTCTTTTGTCAAAGAAAACGTTGATATTTGTATATGGCAACCACACAATATATGCACTATTTTCCACATAAAACATTTTAAAGTGAAATATTTTAAATAATTGGAGCCTGGAATAGGTCAATAATTCATTATAACATTGATTTTTTTTAATTGATTTTTTTGAGCAATGGCAAAAAAATTAAAAAAAAGATAGACAAAAGAAAAAAAACAGCCTGCATGGCAGCTTTGTGTCAACATTGCAACTTTTTGTACTTAGATTTCACCTCATTCCACATTTTTTTATGTTTTTTTTAAATTTTTGCAATAGCATTTCCAGAATGTGTGGCGGGCCCGTAAACAATTAGCTGCGGGCCGCAAATGGCCCCTGGGCCGCACTTTGGACACCCCTGGTGTACAGTATGCACATAAGTGTCTTTTATTACAGAAATCATGCCAACAATTGTTTATTCAACAGTATATTTACCTGGCAAAAGTTGTTAGGATCAACTAGGGTGATGGGTCAAATGCAGAGAATAATTTCGCCACACCGAGTGTGTGTGTGACAATCATTGGTACTTTAACTTTAAACATGTTAAATGTCTTTGTAGTGCGTGCACATTTGTTTTTATAGTGCCGTGTTTTTTAAGTGTACTTTTGTGTCTATTTTGCATTGTGGTGCTGTTGAACAAATGCGTGAGCAAGTTGTTTAAGAAAAACATTTCTCAACCAGCTATTGCAAGGAATTTAGGGATTTCACCATCTACGGTCCTTAATATCATCAAAAGTTTCAGAGAATCTGGAGAAATCACTGCACGTAAGCAGCAAGGCTGAAAACCAACATTGAATGCATGTGACCTTCGATCCCTGCATCAAAAACCGACATCGGTGTGTAAAGGATATCGCCGCATGGGCTGAGGGACACTTCAGAAAACCACTGTCAGTAACTACAGTTCGTCGCTACATCTGTAAGTGCAAGTTAAAACTCGACTATGCAAAGCGAAATCCATTAATCAACAACACCCAGAAACACTTCGCTGGTCCCGAGCTCATCTAAGATGGACTGATGCAAAGTGGAAAAGTATTCTGTGGTCTGACGAGTCCACATTTCAAATTGTTTTTGGAAACTGTGGACGTCGTGTCTTCCGGACCAAAGAGGAAAATAACCATCCGGATTGTTATAGGGGCAAAGTTGAAAAGCCAGCATCTGTGATGGTATGGGGGTGTATTAGTGCCCAAGACATGGGTAACTTACACATCTGTGAAGGCGCCATTAATGCTGAAAGGTACATACAGGTTTTGGAGCAACATAAGTTGCCATCAAAGCAACGTTATGATGGACGCCCCTGCTTATTTCAGCAAGACAATGCCAAGCCACGTGTTACAACAGCGGAGCTTCATAGTAAAAGAGTGCAGGTACTAGACTGGCCTGCCTGTAGTCCAGACCTGTCTCCCATTGAAAATGTGTGGTGCAATATGAAGCCTAAAATACCACAACGGAGACCCCCGGACTGTTGAACAACTTAAGCTGTACATCAAGCAAGAATGGGAAAGAATCCCACCTGAAAAGCTTCAAAAATTGGTCTTAGATGAGCTCGGGCCCAGCGAAGCCGGCGGTGTTTCTGGGTGTTGTCGATAAATGGCTTTCGCTTTGCATAGTAGATTTTTAACTTGCACTTACAGATGTAGCGACAAACTATAGTTACTGACAGTGGTTTTCTGAAGTGTTCCTCAGCCCATGCGGTGATATCCTTTACACACTGATGTCGTTTTTTGATGCAGGGATCGAAGGTCACAGGCATTCAATGTTGGTTTTCAGCCTTGCTGCTTACGTGCAGTGATTTCTCCAGATTCTCTGAACCTTTTGATCATATTAAGGACCGTAGATGGTGAAATCCCTAAATTCCTTGCAATAGCTGGTTGAGAAATGTTGTTCTTAAACAATTTGCTCACGCATTTGTTCACAAAGTGGTGACCCTTGCCCTATCCTTGTTTGTGAATGACTGAGCATTTCATGGAAGCTCCTTTTATACCCACCTGTTCCCAATTACCCTGTTCACCTGTGGGAAGTTCCAAATAAGTGTTTGATGAGCATTCCTCAATTTTCTCAGTCTTTTTTGCCACTTTTTCCAGCTTTTTTGAAAAATGTTGCAGGCATCAAATTCCAAATGAACTAATATTTGCAAAAAATAACAAAGTTTTCCAGTTTGAACGTTAGGTATCTTGTATTTGCAGTCTACTCAATTGAATATAGGTTGAAAAGGATTTGCAAATCATTGTATTCTGTTTTTATTTACCATTTACACAACGTGCCAACTTCACTGGTTTTGGGTTTTGTAATACAAACAACTCGTTTACTGTATTTGTGATGCACAGTATACTATTTTCTTAATAGATATTCATAAATCTATGTTTGTGACTCTCAGTGTTAAAAGTAACGGTGTTAGTACCTCCATTACTCTTAATAGTAATGAGCAGTGTTGGGACTAACGCGTTACAAAGTAACGCGTTACTGTAACGCGTTACTGTAACGCCGTTAGTTTCGGCGGTAACTAGTAATCTAACGCGTTATTTTTTTACATTCAGTAACTCAGTTACCGTTACTACATGATGCGTTACTGCGTTATTTTACGTTATTTTTTATGTACTATCGGCTATAAACAGAAGCGCTGCGGTGTCGTTCTTCTAAATCTTCCTCTGTCACAAGCCAGAGAGAAGAAAAGAGGCGTGTGTGTGTGTGTGTCTGGGTGTGGGTGCGGGAAGGGGAGGCACACACGTGATCCGCGGTTTGATATATAAAACAAAACAAAAAGGTTGTTCGCATGCACATTCAGTCCACACACAGCGTGGTCATGGCGAGCGGAGTAACGGAGGAGTTTGAACGGCCCGCGCAATTTAATCGGTGTGTTTATAGGTGCAGACTCCGTTGTGTAAAACGAGGCTTTTAAACACATGCTGAACGTGCTTGAGCCACGTTACGACATCCCGTCGCGCACCCACTTCAGCGATAAGATTGCGCCTGATCTTTATGAGCAGGAGAAGAAAAAAGTTGTGGATGAACTATCCAGAGCATCATCTGTTGCGCTCACCGCAGACTGGTGGACGTCCAGGGAAACAATGTGACGATAAGCGCTCACTTTATCACAGCAGACTGGCAGATGAGAAGACACGCCCCCTCTACGAGAGTCACATTGCGCAGGTACTGACACAAGCAGTGGAGGAATGGAAGATAAAGATATCCCAGTCACAAGTGATAATGCCAAAAATCAAATAATTGCAGTGAATGAGGCAGGACTGGGACCACAGGTAGGTGCTTTGCACATGTAGTGAATTTGGCATCACATCTCAGTCAATAGGATGGATCAGGAAGGAGGTTTCCTAGCACAACAGCTGCTCATGTGCTTAAGACAAAGCAAGAAATGCTAAAGCTGCCTACTCATAAAGCTCATACATGATGTCCCAACGAAGCGGAACTCCACTTATGATATGTTGCAGCAGCAGGCAGCTATACTGTATACTCTGCATTGACCCACAAGACCCTGAAGGCAAATGTCAAAGACATCATCAACCTGTCTGATGATGATGTGAGAGTGGCAGAGGAGGTCCTCCAGGTGCTTCAACCCCTCAAAAGTGCTACATCTCTACTGAGAACTGAAACTTCACCATCTGTGTCAATGATCCTGCCACTGAAAACAAGGATTCTACAATCCATGGCTCCAAGTGTGGAAGACAGCAGCATCACTCCAGATATCAGGCTTTATTTCACTATCTATGTTTCAAGGAAGATGATGTGCCTTCTTATGTTGCACTTTAACTTGTTTTTTATCAATGGTCATTGGTCCAAGTTTAAAGAAAGGAGAAATGCCTTTTTATGTTGCACTGTTTTTCATTAATTATGTTAAAATGAAAATAAAAATGCATGTCAAGTTGATCAACAGATTGTATTATTCTCCAGTGCAATAACAGTACTGAAATGAAGGCTAAAAGGGCATTAATGGGAGCTTTAAAAAAAAGAAGAAAAAAAGAAGTAACTAAATAGTTACTTTTCACAGTAACGCATTACTTTTTGATGTAAGTAACTGAGTTAGTAACTGAGTTACTTTTGAAATTAAGTAACTAGTAATTGTAACTAGTTACTGGTTTTCAGTAACTAACCCAACACTGGCAATGAGTAATCTAATTGATTACTTTCACGTACGTTATAACGCCTTTACCAATGTTTTTGATTTGACGTCGCACGCTACTTCTCATGTGATTGTATGTCAACAAGACGGCGTTAGAAGCACAGCAAGTTCAATGCAGGGAGCGACTTTTTACTAGTGAAAGCAACGACTCGGACCACACTAAAATGACATTTTTTATATCAAATAGAAAGAGGCAACATCACACAGCAAACAGCATGAAATACAAGCATACAGTCACACGACTACTCCTGCTATTACTACTACAAGTGAATAATGAACAACAAACGGCGTTAGAAGCACAGCAAGTTCAATGCAAGAAGCGACTTTTTTACTGGTGAAAGCAACAACTAGCACCACACTAAAATGACATTGATATCCAATAGAAGGAGGCAACATCACACAGCAAACAAAATGAAATACAAGCATACAGTCACACTACTACTACTACAAGTGAATAATGAACAACAAATCAATGACTGAAGTGACAAGCTTGCAATCCTGCATTACCTTGTTAGTGGACAAGGAGGCAAGACAGCCATCAAAGCACATTCAATCTCTTTATAAACTAGCGCTAACACAAACCAGTGTATAGATTCAACACAGCTGCCGTCACTGATGGCAAACTGCCGCTGCTAAGCTAAAAAACACAGCAGAGCTAAAATGCTGCTCTGAGCGCCCTCTCGCTGATGTCACACGTCACTTAGCAACAGGCACCGCCTTTTAAAGGCACACACACACTCTGCTCTCATGAAACGTCTCTCAACTGCATATGCCAGATATATATATATATTTTTTTTTTTTTAATTTTTAAGAAACGCATTAACAGCGTTCCTAAATACGGCGTTATATAGTAACGGTGTTAGTAACGAGTAATCTAATTAATAATTTTTAGGTCCGTTACAATGCCGATAGCGATTGTTTAATGTAACGTGGCACGCTACTTTTGATGTGGTTTTATGTCACAAGACAACGTCATAAGTGCAGTAAATTCCATGCAGGAAATATCTTTTTACCCGTGAAAGCAACAAGCAGCACCACACTTGCCAACCTTGAGACCTCCGATTTCGGGAGGTGGTGGGTGGGGGGTGCGGTCGGGGCTGGGGCGGGGGCGTGGTTGGGGGCAGGGGGCGTGGTTAAGAGGGGAGGAGTATATTTACAGCTAGAATTCACCAAGTCAAGTATTTCATATATATATACACTACCGTTCAAAAGTTTGGGGTCACCCAAACAATTTTGTGGAATAGCCTTCATTTCTAAGAACAAGAATAGACTGTCGCGTTTCAGATGAAAGTTGTCTTTTTCTGGCCATTTTGAGCGTTTAATTGACCCCACAAATGTGATGCTCCAGAAACTCAATCTGCTCAAAGGAAGGTCAGTTTTGTAGCTTCTGTAACAAGCTAAACTGTTTTCAGATGTGTGAACATGATTGCACAAGGGTTTTCTAATCATCAATTAGCCTTCAGGGCCAATGAGCAAACACATTGTACCATTAGAACACTGGAGTGATAGTTGCTGGAAATGGGCCTCTATACACCTATGTAGATATTACACCAAAAAACCAGACATTTGCAGCTAGAATAGTCATTTACCACATTAGCAATGTATAGAGTGTACTTCTTTAAAGTTAAGACTAATTTAAAGTTATCTTCATTGAAAAATAAGGACATTTTAATGTGACCCCAAACTTTTGAACGGTAGTGTATATATATATATATATATATATATATATATATATATATATATATATATATATATATATATATATATATATATATATATATATATATATATATATATATATATATCTACATCCTGAAAATATGCAAACAAAACTGTGTTTAGATAATTGATACTTCAAACTTGCATAAATAAATCTTAAGGAATATAACATAACTTGGCTTCTGAGAGCTTCAAAATGTAATGAAAAAAATGCTAAAGTTGTTGATAAACAAGCAATTATTTTAATAATTAAACATGGTAATTTTAAACAAATTATTATGATCATTTAAAATTAATTATTTCAAATATGTTTATTTTAATGAATAATTTTATGGCTGGATGTAATAAGGAGTCAGAAAAAATACAAATAAAAATACAATTAATTTTGATGTTTTTAGCAAAATATGTATTTTTATTTTTTTTTTAATTAATAAATATATTTATTTTTAGGTAAGATAAACATAATAATACAATTTATCTCTAGTCTGGATGATTTAGTTCTTGTCACCCTGTTGTCCTCCCGTCTCTTCCCCAAGGATGGCTCCATGAGCTGGGCAAACGCCTGGAGATGCCCTACGTCAACAACACGGTCGGCGGCCCGTCGGTGCGCAGCTCGTACATCGCCGCCCTCTACTTCACCCTCGGCAGCCTGACCAGCGTCGGCTTTGGCAACGTGTGCGCCAACACGGACGCCGAGAAGATCTTCTCCATCTGCACCATGCTCATCGGCGGTATGCCGGACGCCTCGTATGGAATAACGTGATTGGGCAGGCACGCTGTTTATATCGTGAGAAAGCGGACGTGAAAAAAGGCTGTCCTCACTCAGGTCCGCATGGAGCTGGAGGGGGCGTGGCCTCCAGCTCCGGCTGAAAATCGGGAGATTTTCGGGAGAATATTTGTCCTGGGAGGTTTTCGGGAGAGGCGCTGAATTTTGGGAGTCTCCTGGAAAATTCGGGAGGATTGCCCTGTATGAGCAGCACCGCACTAAAATGAACTTGATATCAAATAGGAAGAAGCACCATCACACTGTGATACAGCAGACGACAACATACGCACACGTAAAAAATGGGAATAATGAACAACAAATCAATGATTGAAGTGACAAACTTGCCATCCAAACAATACCCTGTTTGTTGACAAGAAGATATGACAGCCATGGAAGTACATTCAATCTCTTTATTAAGCAGAGGTAACACAATCCGGTGAAAAGATTCAAAAGAGCTGGCGTCAAAGCCGACAAAGTGCGCTGCTAGCGGGTAAAGCTAAAAAACACAGCTCCGTTGAAACCCTCGATCACGCCACTAGGCAACAGGCCCCGCCTTTTAAAAGCACAGACTCCGCACTCTGTGCTCTTATATTAAACATCTCTCAAATGCATATGCCAGATATGTAAAGTTTTTTAAGTAACGTATAAAGTACTTTCCATAGTAGTTAATTACATGTATTAAAGAGTAATTGTGTGAATACCCAAGCATTCACACATAAAAAAACGATCTAAGTAATATTATTCCACTGCAAAACTTTGGTGCACTCCACAGCCCACAGTTTTCATCCGATCAGAATAGTTCGATTATCAAATCATGAGCTCACCCCAAAAAATAAACAAATATCATAGATTACCCAGAAATCCCGTTTTTGCGGGTAATTTTAACCATTGAAAATGAATGAGCCATTTTTCGAACTGGCACAATTCCCACATTTCTCACCCCATTCAAACTGTTCCACTATACACACACTCCTATCACCTTAACCAATAAGAAAATTACCATTTTTCAAGTTAAAAAAAATTATAGGAATTCCCTGTTTTTCACATTCCACATTTTTCAACAGTTTTTGACCATTCCGCCTTCAAAACATTGTTCTTATTGGGACAACAAAATTAAAATTGTTCTTTTTGTACAAATTTCCGGTTTTCCTGAAATTATCAAAACATCCATTTAAATTCAAACTGTTAGTATGTCAAATTTTTCAACTGTTTTGAAAAATTCCAACACCAACCCATTCATGTCATCTAGGACATTTTTTGTATTAACTATGATTTCAGAAATTCCCTTTTTTCCCCCAAATTCCCAAATTTCTAGGAAATTCCCATTCAAATGAATGGACTTATTCATAGTGCTACATTGCCCAAAATTCTCAAAATTTGGCGCCATTTTTTACCCGATTCCGACCTTTCAACCATATACCCCCACTGCACTTCACATTCGCAAAACAGGTTGTCCCTTTCCCAAAGTCCCCGATATTCCCCAAATGTCCGGTAATTTTCGACTGCATATCCTACATTTCTCATCCGATTTGAACCGTTTCAACATCCACACCTCCACTCATCCTGGACATTCAAGCTAGCATGTTTCCCGATTCCGAAAATTCCCTGATTACCCGGTATTACCAGGCATTCCCCCCGTTAAAAATGAATGGGCAGTATACAAAACCTCTCCATATCCTAAATTTCTCAACCGATTCCAACCATTCCAACATCCACACACTTCACTCACCCTGGACATTCAAGCATTACTTACAATCTATTGTAATTACCGTATTTTCCGCACTATAAGCGTACCTAAAAACCTCAAATTTTCTCAAAAGCTGACAGTGCGCCTTATATATGGACTAATATTGAGCCACAACAAACCTAAACTTCATTTTCATAAAGTTTAGGTCTCGCAACTACTGTAAACAGCCGCCAACTTCTTTTTCCCACGTAGAAGAAGAAGTTCTTCTTCTATGGTAAGCAGCCGCCCCGTAGAAGAAGAAGAAGCGCGCGGTGCATGCTGGGATATATGACGTTTCATTTCCATTTGTGTGTTTGTATAAAGACCCCAAAATGGCTCCTATTAAGAAACACGCTTACAACGCGGAGTTTAAACTCAAGGCGATCAGTCACGTAGTTGAACAGTGGATGATAGAAGGCGAACACACGTTCACCAGGACAGGGAGACGGCGCCTGACGACATACGCCACTATCTGCCAGTGGATCGTAAATGCCTGGGCTGATATATCAGTCTCAACTGTGGTCCGAGCTTTCAGGAAGGCAGGAATTGTCACTGAACTGCTAAACAGCAGCGACACTGACTCCATTAATGACGACTTCGACGAGACGGAGCCGGGCATGTTGGATGCCGTATTCGCCCAACTGTTTAATTCGGACTCTGAAGAGGAAGAATTCGAGGGATTCGTGGATGAGGAATAACTTCATAAAGTGAGCTTTACATGTTTATTTTGTGTGTTGTGTTGTGTGACATTAACGTTTGAGCAACGTTGAGTTATTGATATATTGTTATTACTCTGCACTATTTCGAGCGTTACTATATTGTGATTGCACTAACGTTTGATTTACCGTAACACGAGTAAATCAGCTGTTTATTCATTTTGGGAGTGAACAGAGTTGTCAGAACGCTGGTTTGTAATCTATGAATAAAGTTTGACTGACCTATCTGACTGTTTTGTTGACATTCCCTTTAGCGCATCTCCATCTAATGGATGCATAGGTGCGCCTTATAATCCGGTGCGCCTTATATATGAACAAAGTTTTGAAATATGCCATTCATTGAAGGTGCGCCTTATAATCCGGTGCGCCTTTTACTGCGGAAAATACGGTAAGGAATTTTTTGTAAAAGTAATTCCATCCATCCATCTATTTTCTACCGCTTGTCCCGTTCGTTAGTAATTAAATTACTTTTTTGGTAAAGTAACGAGTAACTATAATGAATTACTTTTTTTTTTAAAGTTTCCTTCAGTATCACTGCAGGCTGTCAGAGATATCAAAGGGGCTTGTACAAACAGTAAGAAGAAAAAAAAAATATATATATATACACTACCATTCAAAAGTTTGGGGTCACATTGAAATGTCCTTATTTTTGAAGGAAAAGCACTGTACTTTTCAATGAAGATAACTTTAAGCTAGTCTTAACTTTAAAGAAATACACTCTATACATTGCTAATGTGGTAAATGACTATTCTAGCTGCAAATGTCTGGTTTTTGGTGCAATATCTACATAGGTGTATAGAGGCCCATTTCCAGTAACTATCACTCCAGTGTTCTAATGGTACAATGTGTTTGCTCATTGGCTCAGAAGGCTAATTGATGATTAGAAAACCCTTGTGCAATCATGTTCACACATCTGGAAACAGTTTAGCTCGTTACAGAAGCTACAGAACTGACCTTCCTTTGAGCAGATTGAGTTTCTGGAGCATCACATTTGTGGGGTCAGTTAAACGCTCAAAATGGCCAGAAAAAGAGAACTTTTATCTGAAACTCGACAGTCTATTCTTGTTCTTAGAAATGAAGGCTATTCCACAAAATTGTTTGGGTGACCCCAAACTTTTGAACGGTAGTATATATATATATATATATATATATATATATATATATATATATATATATATATATATATATATATATATATATATATATAACAAGAACACAAGCAGCTGGCGTATGTCACCAATAGTGGTTTTACAGACCAAATATATATTTTTAAAAGTCTATATTTTTTCATGAATCCTAATTACAGTATATTGAGTAAAAATTAGAGGAACAACTAACAATTTTCCGTCATGATGTTTTTATGATATAACACACATTCAATAGACCATAGTGTGTAAGTGTGAGTGTGAATGGTTGTCTGTCTATTGGTATGTGTTGGCCCTGCAACGAGGTGGCGATTTGTCCAGGGTGTACCCTACTTTCCGCCCAAGTGCAGCCCCACTGCAACCCCGAGATGGGCAACGTATGGAAAACGTATGGATGGATGAACCATTAGCTCGTTAAACTTCAGAATCAGAAGAGTTTTTATTGCCATTGTTTGAGAACGGGTTCACAAACTAGGAATTTTACTTGGTGCAATCGTGCAACATAAAACACATATAACACAGAATAGAATAGCATGAGCTGTAACTGAGCTATCAGATCTTGTTATTGTTCATGTGCCTGATGGCCGAGGGGAAAAAACTGTTCAGGTGGCGGGAGGTGTGGGTCTGGATGGACCGTAGTCTCCTGCCTGAAGGGTTGAGGGGAGAATAGTTTGTGTCCAGGGTGAGAAGAGTCAGCTGTGGTCCTGGAAGAGAACATGTCCTGGAGGGATGGGAGCTTGCAGCCAATCACACCTTCTCAGCAGCACGTACCATGCGCTGCAGTCGATGCTGCGGCGCCGGGGAACCACACGGTGATGGAGGAGGTGAGGATGGACTGATGCGTTTGAATTTAATTTTAAATGTGCCAGAAAATAACCTGTTTTGTACACTGTTGAGATGATTCAATGCTCAGTAGGGCGTAAATGTGTTCCTGTATAGTATTTCTCCAGCAATGGTCATGTGGTGACATAGATTATGGTATTTTGAGAGGTAATCATTGAAGACGATCATCACTGAAGGCCTAGGTGGGAAACGCACGGCCCGCCACTGGTTATATGTATCATCTTTGGTGAATTGCTAACATTAACCAACAACACAAAACGTATGCGTGTGCTTGTGTTTTATGTAAAATGAAGTTTACGTCATTATGTCCTAAAAGTTGTAAGCGGGCGGGACCTAATGCTTAAAACACATAGTGAATATGCAAACAGTAACTTTTAATTGAACTATTTATTGTTTTTTATAGTCCATGACACACGCAAAACTAATATTTGTGTCCTATATTTTTCAGAGTTAACCAAAAGTATTCAGAATAGTTCTCAGTAGAGATGTCCTATAATGGCTTTTTTGCCGATATCCGATATTCCGATATTGTCCAATTCTTGATTACCGATTCCGATATCAACTGATACCGATATATACAGTCGTGAAATTAACACATTATTATGCCTAATTTTGTTGTGATGCCCCGCTGGATGCATTAAACAATGTAACAAGATTTTCCAAAATAAATCAACTCAAGTTATGGAAAAAAATGCCAACATGGCACCACCATATTTATTATTGAAGTCACAAAGTGCTGCGATGAGGTGGCAACTTGTCCAGGGTGTACCCCGCCTTCCCCCCGATTGTAGCTGAGATAGGCTCCAGCGCCCCCCGCGACCCCGAAGGGAATAAGCGGTAGAAAATGGATGGATGGATGGAGTCACAAAGTGCATAATTTTTTTTAACATGCCTAATAACAGCTGCTTGGAATTTGAGGAGGTTGAGGTGGGTGGGGTTGAAGTGTGTGGGTGGGGAGGTGTTGGGGGGGGGGGGTGTTGTGGGGGTGTATATTGTAGCGTCCTGGAAGAGTTAGTGCTGCAAGGGGTTCTGGGTATTTGTTCTGTTGTGTTTATGTTGTGTTACGGTGCGGATGTTCTCCCGAAATGTGTTTGTCATTCTTGTTTGGTGTGGGTTCACAGTGTGGCGCATATTTGTAACAGTGTTAAAGTTGTTTATACGACCACCCTCAGTGTGACCTGTATGGCTGTTGACCAAGTATGCCTTGCATTCACTTGTGTGTGTGAAAAGCCGTAGATATTACGTGACTGGGTCGGCACACAAAGGCAGTGCCTTTAAGGTTTTTTGGCGCTCTGTACTTCTCCCTACGTCCGTGTACACAGCGGCGTTTTAAAAAGTAATAAATTTTACTTTTTGAAACCGATAGCGATCATTTCCGGTATTACATTTTAAAGCATTTATCGGCCGATAATATCGGCAGTCCGATATTATCGGACAGCTCTAGTTCTCAGTGTGATACGCTGTGGGGAGCTACTTTAGCGTTCCAGTCAACTTCCTCGTTCCCGTCATGCCTCACTGCAAATATATTAAGGAGGCACCCCACAGCTTCTTTTTTCATGGCCTACGACACATTCTACATACAAAATAAACACATCCTGGATTGGAAGATGATACAAAAAAAAACAGTGACGGGCCGTGCGTTTCCCACCTAGGCCTTCAGTGATGTCCGACTACAAAGATTACCTTTCAAAATACCATAAACTATGTCACCACATGACCATTGCTGGAGAAATACTATACAGGAACACATTTATGCTCTACTGAGCATTGAATCATCTCAAAAATGTTCTGGTGCATTTAAAATTAAATTAAAACGCATCAGCAATTAAAACATATCTTATGGGGTACTGTCAAAATAAAAACATATTGAAAGTGAAAAAAAAAAAATTTGGACTCACAATTTGTAGTACCTATTCGACGCTGTATAAGCCAGTGGTACCCCTCGTCTTTGGCTTATTTGAGAGGAAATGGCGGACGTTTCCCCATTTCATCGCCAGAACAGCTGAGCTAGCTTCCGAGGTTGGCCGACATCGTCTCACAAGATTTAGTTTCTCTTTAAATATCCTTCTTGAAAAGGGCCTTGCAAATATATATCTGCCACCTAATCAACGTGTTGTTCTCCTTTTCTGCTAGCCCGGTATGGCTACGGCTCAACACTTCCTGTTTCCTGCTAAATTGAAACTTGTGATTGGATACTCACTTTGGAATGACAAGTTAGTATCCAATCACAGTCTCGTTAACATCAGGGTACCTAGATAGGCTACTGTCAACAACTTGTGATCTGATTGGCTATCCCAACTGTCTATCAATTCTATGTGTTTTCAAATTCATCCGCTAATGGTCCCGGTGAGTATCCAATCACAGGACGCGTAAATGTCACGTTCAACGTGAGGCCAGCTAGAAGGCCTTACTGACAACAACTCGTGATCTGATTGGCTATCGCAACTGTCTATCAACTGTATGTCCCCGTTCACTTACAGTGCACGGACGTCTGCATTGCTAAATCTGAAGGCCCCGAGCAGATTTGGTACAGCATGGCAACATAAGCTAACTGAATTCTGATTGGATACAAACTATATAACCTAAAAACAACAGCACTGGAAGGAGCATGATATGACATGAAGAGAATATGAATACTTTTAGATATTTAGGGAAGGTAAATTAAAAAATAATTTTATCTTGAATTATGATCATGATTTCTGGTTATGTTAGGCCAGCAGAGAAGGCCTTGCTGGCCCTGGCGGCACACCACTGCAAAAAACTAAGTACAATGGAATCAGACCTGAAATCCAACATACCTCGCCTCCCGGTCGGAGAGCCGACTGTTTATGGTCTTCAATGAATACCGTGCATCCTGTCATAATAAGGTTTTGAAAAGTTTTTAGTTGACGGAAAAATTATAATTTGTAAGTAAAAGGAAGAAGAAATTAAAATGAGTAAACCCTCGCTGTAAATTGGTTCTGGCCTTGACAGAGGAAGATTAAAGGCCTACTGAAACCCACTACTACCGACCACGCAGTCTGATAGTTTATATGTCAATGATGAAATCTTAACATTGTAACACATGCCAATACGGCCGGGTTAACTTATAAAGTGCAATTTTAAATTTCCCGCGAAACTTCCGGTTGAAAACGTCTATGTACGATGATGTATGCGCGTGACGTCAATGGTTGAAACGGAAGTATTCGGACACATTGTATCTCAATACAAACAGCTCTGTTTTCATCGCAAAATTCCACAGTATTCTGGACATCTGTGTTGGTGAATCTTTTGCAATTTGTTTAATGAACAATGGAGACTGCAAAGAAGAAAGCTGTTGGTGGGATCGGTGTATTAGCGGCTGGCTGCAGCAACACAACCAGGAGGACTTTGACTTGGATAGCAGACGCACTATCCGACGCTAGACGCCGACCGCATTGATGATCGGGTGAAGTCCTTCGTTGCGCCGTCGATCGCTGGAACGCAGGTGAGCACGGGTGTTGATGAGCAGATGAGGGCTGGCGTAGGTGGAGCGCTAATGTTTTTATCATAGCTCTGACAAGGTCCCGTAGCTAAGTTAGCTTCAATGGCGTCGTTAGCAACAGCATTGCTAGGCTTCGACAGGCGGCACAGCATTAACCGTGTAGTTACAGGTCCAGTGTTTGGTTCGGTGTCTCCTGATAGTAGTATTGTTGATCTTCTGTCTATCCTTCCAGTCAGGGGCTTATTTATTTTGTTTCTATCTGCATTTAAGCACGATGCTATCATGTTAGCTCCGTAGCTAAAGTGCTTCACCGATGTATTGTCGTGGAGATAAAAGTCACTGTGAATGTCCATTTCGCGTTCTCGACTCTCATTTTCAAGAGGATATAGTATCCGAGGTGGTTTAAAATACAAATCCATGATCCACAATAGAAAAAGGAGAAAGTGTGGAATCCAATGAGCCCTTTTACCTAAGTTACGGTCAGAGCGAAAAAAGATACGTCCTGCACTGCACTCTAGTCCTTCACTCTCACGTTCCTCATCCACGAATGTTTCATCCTCACTCAAATTAATGGGGTAATCGTCGCTTTCTCTGTCCGAATCGCTCTCACTGCTGCTGTAAACAATAGGGAAATATGAGGAGCCCTTCAACCTGCGACGTCATGCTACTTCCGGTACAGGCAAGGCTTTTTTTATCAGCGACCAAAAGTTGCGAACTTTATCGTCGATGTTCTCTACTAAATCCTTTCAGCAAAAATATGGCAATATCGCGAAATTATCAAGTATGACACATAAAATGGATCTGCTATCCCCGTTTAACTAAAAACAATTCATTTCAGTAGGCCTTTAAGTATTAATTATGAATCAAATATTTTTGTAGCTGGAGCATATAGATTTCTAAATATGTTTTTTAAGATTATGACAGCAATCAAGGCATGAGATAACACACAGTCACCTCTACACTCCTTTAATCCAATATAGTAGCGCTGCCCGATGCTGAGCCAATCAGTGGCCACGATACTGGTTGGTATCGTCTTGTTTAGAATCATCCATCCATCCATTTTCTACCGCTTGTCCCTTTTGGGGTCGCGGGGGGTGCTGGAGCCTATCTCAGCTGCATTCGGGCGGAAGGCGGGGTACACCCTGGACAAGTCGCCACCTCATCGCAGGGCCAACACAGATAGACAGACAACATTCACACTCACATTCACACACTTGGGCCAATTTAGTGTTGCCAATCAACCTATCCCCAGGTGCATGTCTTTGACGGTGGGAGGAAGCCGGAGTACCTGGAGGGAACCCACGGAGTCACGGGGAGAACATGCAAACTCCACACAGAAAGATCCGGAGCCCGGGTTTGAATTCAGGACTACTCAGGATCTTCGTATTGTGAGGCAAATGCACTAATCAGAATCAGCTTTATCTGCCAAGTATGTTTAACACACAATGAATTTGACTTGGTAGCTTGTGCTCTCTTTGTTTAATGTAAGAAATAAAGAAAAGCTCAGCAACTACGAGTGCCATGTTGGTATGAGAAGCGAGAGGGAAACATTAAAGACAACAAAGGACATATAAGACATTAAAAAGAGCACAGAACTGATTCAAACAGTTTCCACTTCAAAGCAGAGCTATTTCTACATAGAGCTACAAAGTCAAACACACCAAATAAAACAAAAAAAATAGCAAAAAACATTATATATTTCGCACTTACGATTGCATCATGCATAGACAAACAACTGAACAAAACGGGGGGGGGGGGGAGCACAGCCAAAGGCAGGAAAAGACCAACCAAAGCACCCAAGAGAACCAACTAAGTCCTAGGCTGCCCACCAGCCCCCGACCAACATCCAGTGCACGCGAAGGAGCAAGAACCAATTCTGGGAGACCGAAATGTCCGATACATGCTTACTTAGCCAGGGGCCCCCGAAGCCCATCCATCCCGACACTAAAAGCTAGCTTCGCATCTCCTCCGGTCTCTCCACGCAGACTCCGGTCGGGCATAGAGCCAGCAGCTGGTCTCCAGTGCAGACACATGTGCCACCTTGTGTTGCACAGTCCCGATCCAAGGCAAAAAATACACTCGAAAAAACAAGAGGGAAACATCAAGAACACAAAGGAGGAAAACGTATTGACATTTTTATTTCATTTAACCATGTGTATGCTCATAAATATTACACAAATACAAAAATGCACTGAATATGCTTAAAAATCTAAAAGAAAATCGCTTTCTTCAATTTTTCCGTACGGTTTAGAGCAGGGGTCCCCAAACTTTTTGACTCGGGGGCCGCATTGGGTTAAAAAAATATTTTCATTTCGAGCGCGATGATGTCACAATATTGATTGGAAAATGCATTTTTAGACAATATGATTTGTCTGAGCGCCGAGGAGACACCGAGAGTAACAAGCGGTAGTAAATGGATTAGAAAGGACAGATTTTATTTATTTTTTGTTGTTGTTATTAATAAATCCAACAAAATAATACACAATAATACCATAATAATACAATTCCAATTCCCAAAACCAAACCCGACCCAGCAACATACAGAATAGCAATCAACAGAGCCATTGAAGGGACACACAAACATGCCACAAAACAATCCAAAAGTAGTCAAACAAAAATTAATACTATCAACAACAGTATCAATATTAATAAGAATTCCAACATAGCAGTGATTAGAAATCCATCATTTACATTATCATCACAGCCATTTATAAATAAATAAATAAAAACATTTTTGTTAAAAGAACAATAGTGTCACAGTGGCTTACACTTGCATCACATCTCATAAGCTTGACAACACATTATGTCCAATATTTTCCACGAAGATAAAATAAGTCATATTTTAGGTTCTTTTAATAGTTAAAAAAAAATGTAAATAATGGATCCCATAATCCAATACACTGCCTTCCGCCCGAATGCAGCTGAGATAGGCTCCAGCATCCCCCGCGACCCCGAAAGGGATAAGCGGTAGAAAATGGATGGATGGATGGCCTCATTATTATCTAAACTAAATGCAGTTTATTCTACTGATATCATTTCCATAGCTTGTGTATACCAGTCAGTATGAGTTGGACTATCAACATCTATCCATTTTTTTAATATTACCATTTTTGTTATGATGCATATTGAAACAAATGCATTTTTACTCTTTGATGACACGGTACTAAATTGATGCAGATCACCAAGAATACAAGTTTGCAGTGTCATTGGCAAGTTTATATTTAGGAATGCGATTGCTTCTTCTGTTGTTTTCAACCATAACTCTTTTATCCTCTGACATTCCCACAATAAATGAACAAGAGTTCCCTCAGCTGCCCGACACTTCCTACATAACTTGCTATCTACTGCACCAATTTTAAACAGCGGAGAAGATGTAAAATACAATCTATTCAAGATCTTAAATTGACTCAGCTTATTTTTTATGCTTCTAAAGGGCTTATTGGCCTTTTTCCCCAATATTATTCCATGATATGCCTCTTTCATCCAAAATGTTTAAGTCGATCGAGAAAGGACAGATTTAAAACAATAAATAAATAATACAAAATAAAATAAAGAAATAAATTATTTGTAACTTGGGACTTCCCAAGGGGCCGGATTTTGGACGCTGGCGAGCCGGAGCCGTGGTTTGGGCACCCCTGGTTTAGACCTTAGGCATTATTTAATCCTTCGTGGAGAGGTGTGACACAGATTCGGTGACCACAGATGAGGCCATGCGCTGTCCAAATTCGGGACCCAGGGTGGACCACTCATCTGTGCATCAGTTGGGGACGTCTCTACGCTGCTGACCTGTCTCCACTATGGACTGGACTCTCACACTATTATGTTAGATCCACTATGGACTACACTCTCACAATATTATGCTAGGTACAACAAATATTTAAAATGTGTCATTATTTAGTATTATTATTATTATCCAAGGTTTAAATCTCCAGATCAACATTAGAGCTATCTGTCAATATAAAGTTATTTTTTTAAGCTGTATGCTCTTTTTGTCAAAGAAAACCCTATTTTTTTATGGAAAAAACACAAAATATGCAATATTTTCCCCCAATAAGATTTTAAAGTGGAATATTTGAGATTATATAATATTTGGAGCTCATAGCATAACTCATAACAACATTGATTCATTATTATTTGTTGAGCAATGACACTTAAAAAAAAAAAAAAAAAGTCCCACTGATATTATTGGGCATCCAAAAGGGTCCTGCTCAGTAAAGTATTACAAAATAAATCATACTTTTTTTTTTTTTTTACTTTTAACACAATAGTCTCAAGATCAACTTCAGATCCATCCGTCAATTATAACTTTTATTGTTGTTTATGTTTTTTGTTTGTTCGTTTTAGGCCATTGTTTAAAAAAAAAACAGCTTAGTTTTTTTATATGGCAAACACAAAATATGCAACATTTTCCCCCAAAAATGTCTCAAAGTGGAATATTTAATGTGACGTAATTGGAGCCTTGAATAGGTCAATAATTCATAAAGACATTGATTTTGATCCATTATTATTTTTTAAAGAAAGAAACAGCCTGCATGGCAGCTTTGTGTTATTAAAGTAAACATTGAAACATTTTATTGTTACATTTCACCTGTTTGCTCTTTTATACCACTTTTTATGTTTTTAATTTTTTTTAATCTTATTTTTAGAATGTGCCACGGGGCCGTTAAAATATTACCCGCGGGCCGCAAATGGCCCCCGGGCTGCACTTTGGACACCCCTGTGCTAGATCCACTCGACGTCCATTGCACCGGTCGCCTATAGGGGGGTCCCCACATCTGCGGTCCCCTCCAAGGTTTCTCACTGTCATCTCATTGGGTTGAGTTTTTTCCTTGCCCTGATGTGGGATCCGAGCCGAGGATGTCGTTGTGGCTTGTGCAGCCTTTTGAGACACTCGTGATTTAGGGCTATATCAGTAAACTTTGATTGATTGATTGAATTTGGGTGTTTTGATTTTCTAAGATGCTTTGTTGTATCTTCCACGTCAAGTCAGCCTGTTCCCGTGCTTTTGTGTACCTTTTTAACACGTTTACTCTTTTATCTCTTTCATCTCTGACACCGTAGCTGTGGCTGGTGTCACCTCCCTGTTCCTACTGCCTGACATCAAAGAGCAGTCTTCAACCGTCTAAACTCGATTATACAATATTAAAGGCCTACTGAAATGAATTTTTATTTATTTAAACGGGGATAGCAGATCCATTCTATGTGTCATACTTGATCATTTCGCGATATTGCCATATTTTTGCTGAAAGGATTTAGTAGAGAACATCGACGATAAAGTTCGCAACTTTTGGTCGCTGATAAGAAAAGCCTTGCCTGTACCGGAAGTAGCGTGACGTCGCAGGTTGAAGGGCTCCTCACATTTCCCCATTGTTTACACCAGCAGCGAGAGCGATTTGGACCGAGAAAGCGACGATTACCCCATTAATTTGAGCCAGGATGAAAGATTCGTGGATGAGGAACGTGAGAGTGAAGGACTAGAGTGCAGTGCAGGACGCATCTTTTTTCGCTCTGACCGTAACTTAGCTGGCTCATTGGATTCCACACTCTCTCCTTTTTCTATTGTGGATCACGGATTTGTATTTTAAACCACCTCGGATACTATATCCTCTTGAAAATGAGAGTCGAGAACGCGAAATGGACATTCACAGTGACTTTTATCTCCACGACTATACATCGGCAAAGCACTTTAGCTACGTAGCTAACGTGATAGCATCGGGCTTAACTGCAGATAGAAACAAAAGAAATAAACCCCTGATTGGAAGGATAGACAGAAAATCAACAATACTATTAAACCATGGACATGTAACTACACGGTTAATGCTTTCCAGCCTGGCGAAGCTTAACAATGCTGTTGCTAACGACGCCATTGAAGCTAACTTAGCTACGGGACCTCGTCAGAGCTATGATAAAAACATTAGCGCTCCACCTATGCCAGCCCTCATCTGCTCATCAACACCCGTGCTCACCTGCGTTCCAGCGATCGACGGCGCGACGAAGGACTTCACCCGATCATCGATGCGGTCGGCGGCTAGCGTCGGATAACGCGTCTGCTATCCAAGTCAAAGTCCTCCTGGTTGTGTTGCTGCAGCCAGCCGCTAATACACCGATCCCACCTACAGCTTTCTTCTTTGCAGTCTTCATTGTTCATTAAACAAATTGCAAAAGATTCACCAACACAGATGTCCAGAATACTGTGGAATTTTGCGATGAAAACCGAGCTTTTTGTATTGGATACAATGTGTCCGAATACTTCCGTTTCAACGATTGACGTCACGCGCATACGTCATCATACATAGACGTTTTCAACCGGAAGTTTAGCGGGAAATTTAAAATGTCACTTTATAAGTTAACCCCGCCGTATTGGCATGTGTTGCAATGTTAAGATTGCATCATTGATATATAAACTATCAGACTGCGTGGTCGGTAGTAGTGGGTTTCAGTAGGCCTTTAAAAAGGCAGTTATTGTGGCGGATTTACTTCCGCATATAAAAAAAACATGTAATATAGTATTTTTATTTTTATTTAAATGCTGTTTACTGGCTCCATCCAAGCTCCTGTCCTTCAAGTGTAAACCTAAAGGCGCTCGCGAGTCTCGGACGGGCCTCTGATTGGTCGCCCGTCCGGCAGGGGGCGGGCTTAGCGGCGAGGGGGCGTTTAACAAAACCAGCGTCCACGCCGACACGAGAACTCATTCACGACGGATTTTGTGTGACTGACACAACCTTCCTGTTTCTGTGACGCGATTTGTTGGCTTTTTCTTTTACTATTTCTTAGTAAACCGCGTAGAACTTCACGGTAAAGTTGTTGTTTTTGTCCTCGCACAACCGTACCTGAGTTGTGTACGTGTGTTTGTGTGTGCCGCGTCCACCATGGATTTGGTGTGGATTGTGGGCTGCCTGGTGAGCTTGTGCGCCTGGCTCGCTTCTGCCGAGCGCCACAGCGTGTTCTGGAACAGCACAAACCCAAAGTAAGTGTTGTTGGGTTTTTTTTGTAACTATTTTTCATACTCAACTTTACCTCACGCACATACGCTGCATATTTCCACGCCGCGTCCTGCATATGCAATGAATTTGCGATGCGAGCAATAGGCTGCTGTTGTCATGATAATACAAATCTGTAGGGAGCCTCTCAACTCCTTCTACCCCCTCCCTCCTCTGATTAGTTTTTTTTTCTTCTTCTTTTTTTCTTTTTTGCCGTTTTTTAAGCTCCAACCTGTTATTATGATGTTGTTTTCCCGCACAGCGTTGCCCAACCTGTCCAGATTTTAATCCCTTTCACAATGTGCGATAAGTTGCCTCACGTCTGCAAAAACAAGCCACACTTTGGAGGGAAGAAAGCTGCTTAAGACTGATGGAGGTGTGTGTGTGTGTGTGTGTGTGTGTGTGTGTGTGTGTGTGTGTGTGTGTGTGTGTGTGTGTGTGTGTGTGTGTGTGTGTGTGTGTGTGTGTGTGTGTGTGTGTGTGTTCTGGCAATGCTTACTTAATGGGGACATCGCTCTGTTTACACCAGTGGTTCTTAACCTGGGTTCGATCAAACCCAAGGGCCGTGGTTCTCAAATGGGGGTACGCACTTGAAGGTATGCCAATGGGTACGTGAGATTAAAAAAAAAAAAGTTTGTCAAAAAGAACTGTGAAAAGAAATGCAACAATGCAATATTCAGTGTTGACAGCTAGATTGTTTTGTGGACATGTGTAACAGGGTCAAGTATGTCTTGTAAATAATGTATTTTATAATACTTTATTATTGTTATAATTTACACAAAATGTGTAAGTTGCATGAATATTGTGGAACCATTGTTTCATTGTCCCTCCTACTGCAATAATTACTGTGACACCTGTCTTTTTATATGCGTTGGACACGCCTTCCAACTTCCCTTTTGTCCACGATAACGGAAGAGGTAGGCGTGCGTGTTTCTGTCATGTTAAGAATTTAAGTTCACTATCTTTTTCATTATTATATTTGTGTAGGGGCTCGGCGATGGGAAAAAAAAGGTTATTGACGACAATTGTATGTTGTGCATTATCAGGTATGCTTATTTCACTGTCGTACGTAAGCCCTTTTGTCTACGATAACGGGAGAGGGGCTCGACGATGGAAAAAAGTTATTGACGACAATTTTATATTGCGTGTTATCAGTAAAGTGCAGCTGAGCAATCCATGGTGTTGGTCGTGTTCCATAAAAGCCACACAACGCAGAGGAAAAGACCACCGGTTACACATGTTCCATAAATATTGATGTTTTAAAGATTTCTTTTTTTGTGAAGAAATGTTTAGAATGAAGTTCATGAATCCAGATGGATCTCTATTACAATCCCCAAAGAGGGCACTTTAAGTTGATGATTACTGCTATGTGTAGAAATCTTTATGTATAATTGAATCACTTGTTTATTTTTCAACAAGTTTTTAGTTATTTTTATATCTTTTTTTCCAAATAGTTCAAGAAAGACCGCAACAAATTAGCAATATTTTGCGCTGTTATACAATTGAATATATCAGAAACTGATGACATAGTGCTGTATTTTACTTCTTTATCTCTTTTTTTCAACCAAAAAAGCTTTGCTCTGATTAGGGGGTACTTGAATTAAAAAATTTTTTCACAAGAGGTACATCACTGAAAAAAGGTTGAGAACCACTGCCCTAGGGGTTCGGTGAGTCGGGCTCAGGGGTTCGTCGGAGGTCAAGACACACCCGACTCATCGTGCAAATAAAAACTTCTCCCTATCGGCGTATTTCGGATACGGCAACAGCAGAAGTCACACTGATTTGCAGGTGTGTAATTTGTTGTGAGTTTATGCACTGTGTTGGTTTTGTTCTTTGAACAAGGTGATGTTCATGCACGGTTCATTTTGTGCACCAGTAAAAAAAACATGGTAACACTTTAGTATCGGGAACATTTTCACCATTAATTAGTTGCTTATTTACATGCAAATTAGTAACATATTGGCTCTTAACTCGTCAATATTAAGGCCTTATTATAATCCTAACCCTAACCAAATAACTCTAAATTAAGTCTTTGTTACTTAGAATATGTTCCCCATACTAAAGTGTTACCAAAAACATATAACTTTGTCTTGAATTTGAAAAAATTGTTTTTTATTTTTCACTAAAGAAGGGTTCGGTGAATGCGCATATGAAACTGGTGGGGTTCGGTACCTCCAATAAGGTTAAGAACCACTGGTTTACACAGTCACCTTTAGGGGACCTCTGACGGTATGGGGACAAAAAAACAGGTCTCCTAAAGGGAAACCTTTTTAAATGATAGTCTGATCCATTCTGAAGATGCATAAGTGTTTCAAATATTGGTAAAAGAGAACATTAATTTTCTTGAAAAGTGAAACATTTCTGTATTTCCTGGCATTAATAGTGCTGTGATTCTGTATGGTATCCATCCTTAGTTAAAACTAATATATTTTTCCAAAAACTAAATCTGGTTTAGTGTTCCTTAGGATGACATTTTCATACAGCATGATTATAAAACATTATTACCTTAAAGTATGATTCAGAATCTATATATAGTAGTTGGAGTTGCAGACAACTTCATTACTGCTAAATAGCAGTTGTCAGTAATGTCACAGAAGATGCAGGATTTGCTTTAACATTTAAGTGGTGAAACTTCTTATAAGAAGACAGCTGTAGTGCTGTATTCTGAGGATCATATCTTATTTAATTTGATTTTTTTTTTAAATGGTCCTCAGTAGTCACGTACAAATTTGTGTAAATTATGCAAAATTATTTAAATTTGGTCCCCATGAACCATATTAACTTATTTTCCCAAGGGTCCCCAGTAAGAATGATCAGTACATTACTTCATCAATCCAGAGATTTAAAGACGTGTATGAGCTAACTGGGCAGTGGCCATTTTACCTGCTTTTTTTTATGCCTCCACAACCCGTAGAAAGAGTGGTCCCCACAAGTGATGATCAAAAACTTGGTCCCCATTCCAAATGATAACCAGTATGTGTGTGTGTGTGAGAGTGTGTGGGTGGGTGGGTGGAGAGGGAGTGTTGAAGTTCAGGGTGGTCATGGTTTACATTGTAACAATTGGATTATTGTGTGTTTTTTAGTGCGTTTGTGTGTCCATGTGGTGGTGGTGATGTTTATAGTCATAAGGAGAAAATGCACATTTTTTGCCGTTTTTATAAGTCTTTTCTCACTGGACCATAAAGACAACATAACAGACGTCAGTAAACGTGGGTGCATATGCAAAAGTGCAATATGTTTATCTGTAGACTAAAAGTATTTTATTGCTCTTTTATCCCAGCACTACAACGAGCTAATGCAACAAAATGTTGTTCTTATCTGTACTGTAAAGTTCAAATTTGAATGACAGTTAGGGAGTCTAAGTCTAAAGTTTTCTGCGGTACTCATGCAACGTTTTTAGCAGGGTTGTCATTATTTTTACTCTGACCTTTAGATCAGGGGTGTCAAACTCATTTTAGCTCGGCGGCCCCATGGAGAAAAATCTACTCCCAAGTAGGCCGGACTGGTAAAATCACGGCACGATAACTTCAAAATGAAGACAACTTCAGATTGTTTTCTTTGTTTACAAATAGAACAGGCACATTCTGAAAATGTACAAATCATAATGTCGTTGGGGTTTTTTACACTTACATGTTGCGGTTAATAGTATTCTACCTTTATTTGTCGTTATTTATACTTTCTGAATAAGTTATGTGATAATGTTCATCAGTCAACTCATTTGTGTTAATTTTCAATATATCAAGATAACAAAATATCAAAATCAAATTACAGGATGTTATTTATGTAGTTTTCCTTGACTGGTGCACTAACTTCATGTGATTTATTTTTTTACATATGTAGCATAATCTACAAAGATACAAAGAATTGCTATTGCGACATCTAGTGGACACATTTGAACATTTCGGCTCATTTTTATACTTACAAAACTCATCCTGCGGGCCGGATTGTACGTTTGACACCCCTGTCTGAGATGTTGACTTTTAATTCAGCTTTCATACACAAAATGCTTATATTTACCTTGTCTGAGATGTTGACTTTTAATTCAGCTTTCATACACAAAATGCTTATATTTACCTGACGATGGACTCTGTTAAACATGTTAAAAGGGCATTATTTGGTGCACAAACTACTCTTGCATGAAGGGAGGAATGTACAATAAAGAGTCTTTCAAGTATGATGTTCAAATTGCATGTTGTACGTGTATTGTCCAAGAAAAATGTACATGATCACTGCATTAAAATAAAATGCTATGGTGTGCACACCAAATAAGGCTATTTTAACATATTTAGTGTATCCTAACATCTGTGAACATTAAATAAAATGCAGAATAATGCATTTGCCATGATTTATGAGGTAACACACACACATACAGTACAGGCCCAAAGTTTGGGGACACCTTCTCATTTCAATGCGTTTTCTTTATTTTCATGACTATTTACATTGTAGATTGTCACTGATGGCATCAAAACTATGAATGAACACATGTGGAGTTATGTACTTAACAAAATAAAGGTGAAATAACTGAAAACATGTTTTATATTCTGGTTTCTTCAAAATAGCCACCCTTTGCTTTAATTACTGTTTGTTTTGCACACTCTTGGCATTCTCTCGATGAGCTTCAAGAGGTAAGTCGCCTGAAATGGTTTTTACTTCACAGGTGTCGTAGTTTTGATGCCTTCAATCAATCATCAATCAATGTTTATTTATATAGCCCTAAATCACAGGTGTCTCAAAGGGCTGTACAAGCCACAACGACATCCTCGGTACAGAGCCCACATACGGGCAAGGAAAACTCACCCCAGTGGGACGTCAATGTGAATGACTATGAGAAACCTTGGAGAGGACCGCATATGTGGGTAACCCCCCCCCCCCCCCAGGGGAGACCGAAAGCAATGGATGTCGAGTGGGTCTGACATAATATTGTGAAAGTCCAACACATCAGCGAAAGTCCAGTCCATGGTAAATAGTCATGAAAAGGAAGAAAACGTATTGAAATGAGAAGGTGTGTCCAAACTTTTGGCCTGTACTGTATGTGTGTGTGTGTGTGTGTGTGTGTGTGTGTTTGTGTGTTACCTCATAAATCATGGAAAATATGTTATTCTGCATTTTCTTTAATGTTAACAGATGTTAGGATACACAAAATATGTTAAAATAGCATTATTTGGTGTGCACACCGCACAATTTATTTGAATGCGCTGATCATGTACATTTTTCTTGGACAATTGTGTGCCATTGTTGGATGGTGTTTACATTACATTGCATATTGGAAGAGCATGTGTGTCTTTTACATGATACATCGTGATAAATGTGCATTATTTAGCTTGTGTATGGTGTATACATTGCATATTGTATGTGCATATATGTTTTACTCAAAAAATCATGAAGCATGTGCATTATTCAGCATTCTAGTTAATGGTAGTAGATGTTTGGATGCATTAAACATGTTAAAATGCCATTACATTGTGTGCATGTTATGACAGTTATGGTGTTTACATTCATTAGATGGAATACTACACAGCAGAAATCCAGGTCATAGTTAAGATGTTAGAAGCCTGTATGTGTCGTCTATTGTACATTTTATATGTTAGGGTGCATTCAACGTTTAAAAATATTGTCTTTTTAGTGCAGTAATCATACATAAGAGGATTTTTATTTTTGTATTACCCTATTTTACGCTGTGTTGCTTCTGTGTTTACACGTGGTAGTTAAAAATGAGATGATTATAGGTGCATTTACATGTAATTTACGACATAATTCCAGCAAAATCAGATTTGTATGTGCGCCACGCATATATTAGATTGCAACGTGTGCTTTTCAAAGACTTCAAAGCCTCTTTAGGGTGGTTCTGTGTTCATTGGGTATAATGTTGCTGCTGTTTAGTTCTTGGCCACATCTACTAAACATCTCACAATGAGATCGGTGCTTATTTGCAACATGTGCTACCTCCCCCCAACACATATAATGATGTGCATATGTGTCATTATGTTGCTGCTGTGTTTACATTAGTGTGACGGACCCCTAAAGGTTAATTGCTTCATATTTTCAGTGTTACCCACGTGACTCACAATAGAGCGTGATGAAATATCTTTTGCAATATCCTCTTCACCTGCAACCCCTTTAAATCAAGAGCTATCACAAGTAGTGGGGGTGTTCATATTTCAGGTGACAAGACGAGCAATAATGGCTCGTGACAGAGACCGAGTAGGTAACTTGAGGCCTGCCCAGTGGGTCGGTCACGCCGTGTGAGGCGAGTAAAGAGAGATGGATGCTGAGGGGAGGAGAAATTGGAGTCCAAATTATCCAAGTTAGGGGGCCACTCTAAATAAGTGGGGGTCAATTAGACTAGTTGTGGATTGGCGGTGTTTTTAAGTTGACACAATGCAAACAATCACTGCTAGACAGCTAGTTTATCACACACGTGCTAGTTTAACCCTTACAGCATACTGGGGACATGTTTTACTCTGCAGTTAACATAAGCAACTTTATCTTTATGTTAAGGTTTTATTGAGTACCACTGCTCTATCATTTGTAGTTATTTGTCCACCAGATGGCACTACATTTTCCTATTCAAAGCATGCAGCAAACTGATACAACTTTTACGGTTTTTGTTAGTATTTTTTTGCTGAAATAAGAATATTTATTTATATTTGGAATAATTTTGACACTTGGAAATAAATCCATCTATAATCCTCTGGGGACATAAGATATTAATTATTTTCAGAACCAAACAAAGTCCTAAAATTTTTGAAGGGCATAAAAACATTTAGAAAACTTTTTTTTTTGCTCTAGTTTCTCAATAGACTTCAATCCTAAACAATTACACAAATGTAATGGTTTTTTTTTTAATAGTTGAATGCCTTTTGATCGGAAAATGTTACAGGTTTAAATAAAATAACTCATGTTATACAAGTTTATACTAATTGTGACATAATTTGATCTAAAGGCCTTTTTTAATAGAAAATAAAATATAAATAAAAACGTTACATGTTTGGTATTTTTGTATAGGACTAAAGATGATTGAGGGTTTTGAGCAAGGAAGGATGAAACTATAAATGTTTTTATGCCCTTTGAAAAATGAAAGGGCAACTAACTGGCAGTTAGTTGGTCGTACGCCTGAGAAAAATTGGACATTGACATTTTTAAATATTCAACACAAAAAAAAACTTATTAGAACAAAATCTAAGTAAACTAAAAGTACATTTAACACAGAATTAATTTGACTCAGTGGACTGTGCTCTCTTTGTTCAGTTTAAGACATAAATAAAAAAGCAACAACTATGAGAGAGCGCCGTACCGTGGCGGCCATTCAAGGCGCCATCTTGGTTTGAGAAACAAGAGGGAAACATTAAAGAACACAAAGGACATAAATACACTAAAAGAGAACAGAGGTGATGCAACCAGCTGCCACTTCAGCGGCTCCATTACTACATACAGCTACAAAGTAAAACAACGGGAAAAAAACAAAAATGAGCAATAATAATACTTATTGCTCATATACGATTACACTTAGGGCTGCAACAACTAATCGATTATAAAAATAGTTGGCGATTCATTTAGTCATCGATTCGTTGGATCTATGCTATGCGCATGCGCAGAGGCTACTTTTTTTGTAATTAATTGCTTTTTTTAAATATATTTAATAAACCTTTATTTATAAACTGCAACATTTACAACCAGCTGAGAAACAATAATCAAAATAAGTATGGTGCCAGTATGCTGGTTTTTTTTCAATAAAATACTGGAAAGGATAGAAATGTAGTTTGTCTCTTTTATCCGATTATTAATCGATTCATTGAAGTAATAATCGACAGATTAATCGATTATCAAATTAGTTGTTAGTTGCAGCCCTAATTACACTATGCATATACACATCAGAACGGCACAAACAAAAACCTATTTCAACAGCCACATACATGGTTTCTTCAGTGCTCTGCTGTGTTCATGTATAATGGAGTAACACAAGACGAATGATGGCCAAAAATACTGTAAAAATGTACTGAAAGGGCAGAAAAGTCAGCTTTTGTCGCCTGACAAAATACACTTATCTTAAAATGAAAAGAATATGAAAATATATATTTTACTGCAGTTTTTTGCCATTAAGGTCAAATGCGTGAGGACCTCTTGGGGTTAATACAATATTCTCCCACCTGCACTTCCCAGAAAAGCATTCAGTGAAAATCCAAATCCCAGATGGAATTTTGGGACTGTAATCTGTCGCTTTGCTATTTTTATTTTCCTAGATGACTCTACCCCACCCCCCATCATCCACTACTCTTGGAGCACTTTTTAATCCCGCATATTCGCTGAAAAGCAAGCATGACTTTTAATTTGCCGCTTTCATTAAATCCAGCAATCGCTTTCTCCTTTGACCTGTTACTTGATACAGTGTGTTGACGTTTCTCTCCATCGACCCCCACCTCCTCCCAAGTGGATGGTTTCATCCCCGAACATGAGAGCTGTCATCCATCTAACTGATGTCAGATTGATCTCTTTGGGCCTCATTTCCCTTTAGCTGCACACACACACGCATTTCGTGGAGAGGCGCAGCTGGCTTCCTCGCCACAAATTGCGCGCTTGGACCCCGCCGCTGACTTCCAAGGTCGAGCTTTGCTTAATGACTACGTTGTTTTGGCCAAATCCTGTGTTTCCGCACTTCCTTTGTGCTTGACCAGGAACTTTTTAGTCAGCGGCACTTGCTGGTTCCCAGAAAGAGGCTCACCAGCGTGCGAAGGAGTGCCTCAGCTGATTGCAATGATTCACCGGCCCGCATACACATTAACACACTGGTCTCTGCTGAGCCCTCTGGACTGTGCAGTGTGAAGCAATAATCTGCTCATTCACAGCTTGTTTCTTCCACTTTTTTTTCCTGCTGACCAAGCACCGGTAGACCTCCTCCTCATCTTCATCCTCTTTGTACCGCTCTGTCCTTCACCCCGGAACCCTCCCAAACTCCCTTTTTGCTATCTTCTTGGCCAGCTTCCCTTTGCAATGTGCTGTGTTATTGGGTTAGTTTACTGATGACCAACTAATCTGTATGAATCTAGCCAGATGGGAAACGGTATAAACATTTCCTATCACGGTTATTGTGACCAAAATGATCAAGTTATTGTTGAATGTGCTCAAAAAGTACTTATACACACTGAAATCCTTTAACAAGGTTTTAGTTTTACATTCAGCATTTAATGGTGCATTCCATTTGTACTGGGAATTTGGAATTTCTAAGTTCCTATTCGGAAAGTTCAACTGGAACGCCCCCCGAGGTCGAACTTCCCACTCGGAAAGTCGGCGCATTAGCTTCAAAGATGACTGCGCTTATTGTAAACAATGATATGCACTGCTATATTATCCGTTATTAGCACTTCTAAATCTAAATACCATGTATTGTTGGACGTTTATATATGGTTATGTTACTGTAATGTAAACATGTGGTGTATAGGTTCTACATTGCTAGGGATAGCGGCTGTGTTTTCCTCTTCATCCACAGCCATCCTCCATTTTTTCCCATACGTTGTTTCAGTGTTTCCCATAAACTGCCAAGATACCTGTGGCGGTGGGGGCGTGGCTATGGGCGTGGTCACCATGACATCATCGATTAATTTGCATAATTTACTACAAAGATATGATTTTCTCTAAAAAGGCTAAAAAAAATGTATACTTACTAATTAATAATAACAGTTTTGTTTTAAACGTCCATCCATCCATCCATCCATTTTACAATATAATTACAACACTTTATGTACATATTTATATACAGATTTGAACAATAAGTTATTCACTGAAATATATGTATTAATTGTGGTTCTTACAAAAAATATATCTTATGAAAATATAAAAGCTAAAATGTCTCATAAAGCTCTGCCCCTTTAATTAGTGCATACTAAATAATTTAACTTTAGCCTACTACTACAACCATATTATTTACTAGCAACATAAAGTGAAACAGAGGCAGGGGTGTCCTGCCACAGTCAGTAACAAATAAACAGAAAACAGTAGTGTTGGTAGATAGACACAGAGTTTCATCAAACATCTGATCCACTGAACAAAGCGCTCCAAAAATCTTGATCCTACACTTCTCTTTTGTAAAGTAAATCTGACCAGCCGATATGGGCATCTACATCAACTATATGATTTGCCTGAGAAGCTTGACAGAACACAAAATAAATAAATAAAACAAATTTTAAAAAAACACTTTTTTTTCTTTTTTGTGGCGGCCTTGATTCTTTCGTGGCGGGCCGCAACAAATAAATGAATGTGTGGGAAACACTGTGTTTATATTTAGACAAAGTAAGCACAAGAATAGCTTTCATGGATGTGGCCATCTTGATTTCCGACCTCGTAACAGGAACACTTACAACTCGTCTGTGACCTCGTTCCCAGCTCCGACTTCCGAGGTAAATGGAAAGCTTCATTGGCTTGCTAGCAATTTTTGCACTAGATGCTTCTTTAGGAAATGAGCAATATCACCGTTTAAGTTTTTCAAAGTGTGGTAATCAAGCACGGTTTTACGATCAGCAAAATTTTAGCCACTATAGCTCACTTAGCAAAAAACGCTACCTGGCGTCCAAGTGGCTTTATCTCCGTGAATATCAAGATTCTAAAATGTATTTACCTTCTATATTTACCTTCCAGCCACCCAGTCATATAACAAGCAAAATCGCTATCTTACTAGTTTACGATAGCTATGTATTAAAGGGGCTGTTTGCAACCTCTACGCAGATCCCGAGGGGATGCTAACTTGTGTTGTACCCCACCCTCCTCGGGGTTTTAACACAAAATTATGTAAACTACACCCATGCGTAACACACCCCCATGCTCATTAGCTTTGTGTCAGTTAATGATAGCGATTTAGAATGTGAAATGGTAATGGTAACAGTCTGCAAAATTTTAGCCACTATAGCTAGGGATGATGCTCGAAACCGATTTTCCCGGTTGTTCGATAAGAAAAGAACCGAGTCCTCGGACTCAAATCCCTTTTTGAGAACCGGTACCCGTTATCGAGACCACTATAGTAAAGAAAAACAGTTGGTTCTTTATTCGAATCCCTGGGAACGAATCCCGTCCCGACAAGAAATGCCCCGTAGGACATCACAAGAAATGACGTCACGTAGCTCAGTCATTTGTCACGGTGGGGTGCAGCGCACTGCGGTTCGTTCTCCCGGGACGCAAAACTGACGGCTCCGGACGAAAGCGTGCAGGTTGGAGATGATTTATTTCTCATAAATCATACACATTACAACAGACAGGAACGAAACAAAAGGAAAGCGTGCCGTGTCTTAACATTGCAACACATGCCAATAAGGCCGGGTTAAATTTCCCGCAAAACTTCCGGTTGAAAACGTCTATGTATGTTGACGTATGCGCGTGACGTCAATGGTTGAAACGGAAGTATTCGGACACCATTGTATCCAGTACAAAAAGCTTGGTTTTCATCGCAAAATTCCACAGTATTCTGGACATCTGTGTTGGTGAATCTTTTGCAATTTGTTTAATGAACAATGAAGACTGCAAAGAAGAAAGCTGTAGGTGGGATCGGTGTATTAGCGGCTGGCTGCAGCAACACAACAAACCCCCGAAGTGCACAAAACAACTAAGGAAGTCCAAAACTAACAGAACATAACTAAACAAAACATGATCCGACAAATATATACATCATTTACTGACCTCTTTATAATAAAATATCTGTGAATTAGTATATACAACAGTTTTGTAATATATAATTAATTAATTCAGTCATTATTAATATACTGAGATGAAGAATATCTTATTTTCAATAAGGTTGAAAGTATTTCTCATTATTCTTCAACTTTGTTCTTTGTACTTTGTAAGCACTATTCATTTGAACAACCTCTTAAAGTGGATCATATCAGTACAATGTTTAACTTCTTTACTTAATCCATGCCATCATTTAATTCCACATCATTTTAGCTGTTTGCAATTTTACCAAATCATCGATCTTTAATATTTTTGACTCAATAAATAAAGTGTTTGTATGTTCTCTATATCCAACATTATGTATCAGTCTAATTGATCTTTTTTGTAACACTGTTAATGAATGTAGTGCACATTTGTAGTTATTTCCCCACATTTCTGCACAATAACTCAGATATGGTAATACAGCAGTAGAGAATGTGAAGTGATTTATTAAACCAAATACTGTGTGTTTTTTTCCATATACAACAACCTATCTGGACTCGATAAGAGAATCGATAAGGAATTGGTTCGATAAGAGGATTCGATAATAGGCTCGAACTCGATAATTTCTTATCAAACATCATCCCTAACTATAGCTCACAAGCAAAAACACTACCTGGCGTCCAAGAGGCTTCATCTATGTGAATTTCAAGATTCTAGAATGTATTTACCTTCTATATTTTTTAGCCAGTTATCTACTTAGCCAGCCACCCAGTCATATAACAAGCAAAATCGCTATCTTACTATCTTTCTATTGCTATGTACTATGGGACTGTTTGTAACCTTTACGCAGATCCCGAGGGGATGCTAACTTGTGTTGTACCCCGCCGTCTTCCGGGTTTTAACACAAAATGACGTAAACTACACCCATGCGTAACACACCCCCATTAGCTCATTAGCATTGTGTGTGTGGTCAGTTAATGATAGCGATTTAGCAAAGTTTAGCTACTGACGTTAGCTATCATTGAATGTATATTCAATTATAACAATAACATGAGTGCTTCTCTTGCACTGTGTTTTTGTATTTGCAAGCACTGTATGGCGTGTATGATGCGCCGAATGATGAGCTTAAAATCCAGGCTAATTATTGGCACAACAGAGAGTTTTGTTTTCATTTTAATTGGTAATTGAGAAAAATATTTAAAAATATTTTGTTTTGTTTGTTAGACCACTAACGGTAACATAAGCTATTAGTGTTCTTGTTATATGTTTTGGTTAGGAAAATATATCTGAGCAAGATGCAAACACCTCTTTATTCAATATTCTGTATTTAACTTACTAACTTAGAAACTTTGCCATCTAGCTGTACAGATAATGTAGATTTATGTATGGATTTCAAAAGTTTTAACGAGTAGGGTCCCCAGCTAGCTAGCCACTCAGCCATCCAACAAGCAGGGGTGCTTTTTTTACTAGCATTTTATTGCTATAATTTTGAAGATTCTTTTATCAGTTTGGCGGCTCTTGAAAATGAGCTATCTTAGTAACCCTATTTATCAAGAGTTTCAAGACTACTATGTATGGCAAGGCAAGGCAGTTTTAATTTAATGGCACAATTCATACACAAGGTGCTTTACATAATTAAAAACTCAACATTTTAGAAACAATGTAAACCCATCTACCTTTAACTACTGAGCTACCACACTAACAAGCTAACGAGCGACCTAGCTATTATAATAACGGCTTGGATTAATCATTGCATTTTTCTATTAACCTTATCCTTACCATTGTGACAAGCATAGTAGCTACCATACTAGCTTTCTATCAGTTGATTTTGAAGATTTTTGAGTGTTTTAGCTTACTCTCGATCTAAGCTAAGTATCTTACTAAGATTTTTCTGTAGCCTTGGAGGTTTGCTGCCTGCTGAGTGCTATCTTATAGTATTTTAGCGGTGTTGACCCAAACAAGGGAGTTATTTCAGGTATGTTTCGACCCTCTGAGGGATTATCTTTGCATTTAACCACCCAATATGGACGCTTTTTGTGATTCCTCCCATACAAATTAGGGAGCGGTCTTCACGGTGCGCCCCAGAAAGAGAATGCTAACTGCTGTGACTGATTGGAGGTCAAGGGTCAGCATGTGATGAAGTGGCTCAGCCTCTATCAGTCTGTCAGTCATTCGGGCTCGGCGGTGGTCCCTGGGAAAGTCTCCTGGTCCCCGCCGCCCCCCACAGCCCCGCCATCTCCGCCACCCTTTTGCCAGCTTTTATCTGCACCTTACAAGCTGTCCCTTTTCAGTCTATTATTTCCTTGCACCCGAGGCCGCCTCTGTGAGAGCGGGGAACGAAGGGAAGCGGTCTAAGAGGTGTGGAATTTTCTTAGCAGTTCTTGGCACCCGTGGTGATCCGTCACAAGGCACTTTCCCCCTCGGGCTTTTCAACTTCCATCCTCTGAAAAGCCACTCTAGTCCTTCTCTGCAAATTGTCCCGTCTACATATGAGGTAGAGATGGTCTGGGAATACAAAAGACTTACTTGCCCTCGATGCATGTGTGCCTACTTCCTGTAAAGATAAAAGATAAGATGGAAGCAGTGATTTGATTTGTGATTAGGTGGACACTATGGATTTCCAAGTAACCTTAAGCTATGTGCGTCAAAAGAATTTATTTTGACGTGTATTTTGACGTCACTTCCCTGGCTGCACTCCCACCTCCCCCTTCCTTCGCCATTCTCTCTGCAAATTCCGAAGACTATTTCATCTTTTGCCTTGCATTGTCTGTCCCACTCCCCTCCTGCTACGCTTAATCTGCCTCTGCAATCTGTCTGATGAATTCAATCTGGGCTGGAGATTGTCGAAACGGATGTAATCGTCTCTCTTATGGGCTCAGTGGCCATTGATGTTCTGTATGTTGTTGTCTTCTATCAGTAAACATTTGTAGGAATGACATTGGCGGCCATGTTGATGCTTTTTAATCATTCCAATGCATCAGGTATTGTATTGCTAGGTAGCGAATCAGGCCAAAGGTTGTTCCTTGCAGCCGTAGCAAAAGTCTGTTGTGTGTTTCCCAGTAAGGCGCTTCCTGTCCACGTCTTTTCCCGGGAAAACTGCGTATCCTGTCTGTGGCGTAAACAATAGCGTTCTCACACATTTGGCAAGTCCATAAAAGTCGAGCAACAATTTCCCAAGTAGTTTAAACCCTGCATTCAGGGAGTAATAAGTAGATTAGCAGTGATTCATAGACTTTAATTGTTTTTTTTACTGTAAGTCTGATCTGGAATCCGCCTTTCTTGCCGTCAAATCCGTCTTGTCTCCATTTGGTTGTCAACTCGCCCATCCTCTTGTCTCCTTCTTATCTAGACACCAGACTTCCCTTCTAAGCTTTGACAGCGGGTCGGTCCCACAGAGAAAGACCACAAGAAGGGTCCCCAGTTTGTAAACAGCCATATGATTGTGGTACTAATCTAGAATTATACAGACGGGCTCAGATATTATCTTGTATTTGTTGCGTAAATAGAAAGACAGGCATTGTTTTGGCTATTGAGTAAACGTGACATCCATAGAGCTGCCAGAGGCAAAGTGTATCGTTGCCATCTGGAAGTAATAGCAACTCAGGCTCAGTGAAGCTTAGACCTCCACCAAGGACCTAATATGCTTGATTTCTGCATTGTTCAGTGATGAAATGGCAATAACGGCAACAAAATGTAATGGTTTCATCCTTGGATCATGACAACCCCTCACATAGTCTGCATTGATGACTTGTCTACATGGAAGAAGTTCACCCCACAACCCTCTGTTGGCTTCCCGATGGACTGGACTTTCACATTATCTATATTGTAACAATTAGGGCTGTGAGTCTTTGGGCAGAGCCCGATTCGATTTTTGGGGGTAACGATTCGATTCAGAATCTATTCTCGATTCAAAATCACTTATTTTTTAATAACATTGGGTACCAGTTCTATGATAAACAACATTACTCCATAATTCAAATAAACAGCTCTAATACATTTCTATATTATTTAAAATAAAAGCAATTTTGTGTGATAAAATCCTACCCAAACATGTGCTAAAGTCGCTGGACAGGACAGATTTGAGGGAATTTCTTTAATTATTTTTATTTTTTTAAAATCAATTTTGGATTTTTTTTTTTGATCGATTAAGTTTTGTTAGAAATAAAAATCATCATTAATTTGAATTAAATGTTTATTTGTATTAGTTTTTTGACACCCCTAGTAACAATTCAATAATTGTACCCACTCAGCATCCATTTCGGTCAACCTGGAGGGGGGTCTCCACATCTGCGATCCCTTCCCAAGGTTTCTTTTTATGCCCAGTTCAGACTTCTGAAGTTTTTCCTTGCCCGAATGTGGGTTCAGATCAGGGAATGTCGTGGTCTGTGAAGCCCTTTGAGGCACTTGTGATTAAGGGCAATATAAATAAATTGTGATTGATTGACTGATAGTCGTTTTTAGGTACATCCAAATGAAAAATCACCCCATTGTAAATGCTTTTGAAGACAGCTTAAAAGTTTTATAATCATGAGACAAATGGTCAATGACTTCAGGCTATTTAAGTGCTAAGGCCCACCCCAGCCCCCTGCAAAGACCAATCTTTTCTTAGGTGTTACCTTTGGGTAGAATTTGGTAAATATATAGTAGCACAGGAAAGAACGTCCTAATTGATTTGCATAACTGTAGCAATGGCAAGTGTTGTAGCAACAAGATAAACTTAATTTGGTTTCCTGTACTACCGGAACAACAGCCCGTTGCTACAGCAGTTTTTATGTGATTCTGCTAACCAACTGTTACAGTTCATCAAAGTAGAACCTTTTTAATACTGTTACATGCACATCATAGTGCCCGCAGGCTGAGTCTGTGTTTGTGCAGACAGTAGGCAAGTTTTATCTCGAGCAAATCGACCCAGCCAAATCGATATATTTGCTTCCTGAGCAATGCTGACCTTTCCGCTACAAATGTTTCCGGGGACTGTGACACAGTTGGAAAGAGCACGGGTATTAACCTAAGCATCCTTTAGATCCTGTAGATTCAGCCAATTATTTCCTTGCCGTCCCTAAAGCTTTGTCTGCGGAGTGAGCTCGCGTATTTGGACTCGGACTCGCGGACGGGATGACTGATGATCCTATCAGGCAAAGGTGGAACGACAGGCAGAGCGAAACCAGATTGAAATCGATCGCAGGAAGTCGCAGAAGGAGTACAATATTATGTTAAAAGAGGAAGTCAAAAGAGCGTATTTGTTCCCATGGCGACCAGGCCCACGTCACATTGTTGGCCTGCCTTTGCAAACAGTGGGCAGAAGAAAGTTGCATTTTTGGAATACCAACCGGGTCGGGTTGTGATTGGCTCAGCGGGTCTGGCGTGGGGGGTGAGTTGAGACAAGTTGGGGGGGATCTGGTGTGCTTATTGAGTGATGAAAGCAGGACAGCGAGTGGGAGGAGATGAGTGGCAGTGATGGATGGAGACCAGGAACATTAAACAGCAGCGGCCTTCAGGATAGCTCTACTTTTTCTCTCAGATGTCACGTCCTTTACAGCGATTACATCCACAAATAAACTGCTCCCTTGTGTCCAATTAATAACAATCACAGGGGCTGTTAACACTACACACTTAATCAACACAAAATGGGGAAAAATACAATCTCTAATGGCCACATTATTGAAAACAGTTGCCCTTTATGATAAACACTTACTTTGTTTACCATATTTGCTGAACACAACCAAGACAACATGTTTTTCCTTTCATGCTTTCAATGCTCCTTATTTACTTTACAAATGTGTAACTCCCACAAAAAGTGACAAAACGTATTCAAAACAGTTTGTTTCTTTACAAAGTGGCATCGCCAACGAAAGGCCCGTCATGCATGTTACAGGGTTTTTGCCACAATTTTTTACTGGTTAAAGTAAATAATAATTTTGACAACCTGACAATCCTTAAGTGAAGTGAAACTTTTTAAAAACCATGAAGAAAAACATTTCCCGTCTTAAACATACCTTTTTCTTCGTGTGGAAAAACATCGCCAGCTTGTGGCCTGGCATGTAAATCCCAGTGTACTTTTTGTAGTTTGGTGTGAACGAGGACCATTTGTCATTTGTATATGAAGTGCAACTTGTACAAAGTGTATAGAAAAAACATATTCAAATAATAAGTGCCCTGTTAGCGTTACTCTAGATGACCAACTAGTGGTCTGGCATGCAAATTACCGTGCTTTTATTTGTTTTTTCAGCTCTGTTAGCGTTACTCTAGATGGCCAACTAGTGGTCTGGCATGCAAATTACCGTGCTTTTATTTGTTTTTTCAGCTCTGTTTTATGTCAGACCTTGTTTTTACTTTGTTTGTTGTCATTTTCAACACAAACTCGGCTGTGAAGTCGTGTACATTAGCGATAGATAAAAGTACCACCCTACTTTTCCCACCCCTCGCCCTCCTACACCCTCATTGGGCCTCCCTGGTCCACTCTAAGCCCCCTCCCTCAGCATTAAGCAGGGTCTGGTGCTGTTCAATGGACTGAGCCTGGCTTCTGGTCCAGCCAGTAATCCAGGCTTGGATCAGACGATTAGGAGGGTCCCCCCATCGCCTGCCCCCACCTACATTCCGGGTTCACTCATCCACAATGTAGGCCAGTCACCTTTTAAATCACATTAGTGGCAAGTGTAAAAGCCGGGATGAAAACAATCATGTTTGTGCTCGGTGGCCTTCACGTGGCCTTCACGCTCTTGTAGATTAATAAAGAATTGATCCTTCCATAGGGTTCCAGTCGGTATGAAACTCTCCAGTGCTGACTTGGCGGCCGTCGACCTTTTGATCCACGCAAGTCAGACCAGAGGGTGATGGATGGATGAAAAGAGCGGAGTAGAGGCGAAACAAGAAAGCGAAAAGCTGGCCGCCGAGATTAAAGAAGAGAGATTATACTCTCTTTGCTCCCGTGGAGGATCCAGTAAATCAGAAATTCCTTCCTCGCGGAGGAGGAACAGAGGCCTTGCATCCGTTTACCAAATTTGCACCGCGGCTTACGCACACTTGACCACCTGACATTCCTTCCGCGTTATTATGCAACTTATCACGGCGGATACTCGCCCCCTCCAGATTCCGCCGCGCGGAGTGGCTTTACATTTGTTAGCTTAAACCCTTTGACAAAAGCTAAGCCTCCCCTTTTGAAGTGCGCTACCCCGATCAGTTAATTAAGCTGATGATGCGGAGCTTCAATGGTGCGGCGTTAGAGGGGAACAAAAGGCAGCCGGCTAATTAAACTTATTTGCCATTAATAAAGAGGAGGGGCCGCATTAATGTGTGTATTGTGCCCTAAGTGAGTCACCGTATGAAACAGTGGCACTGATAACTAGCACTCACACACAGAAAAGTCCCACTGAGAGAAACTTCAAAAGCCATTCCCTAACTCGAGACCTTTGAACCCCCTGCTTGTCCCCACAAAACACTCACCCTAAAGGGGCTGGGAAGTGGTGAGCAAAAGGGCATAATTACCCCCTCCAGGGCAACTTTAATGCCCTTTTTTTGTGTTTTAATTGCACCCCCCCTCTGTGAAACACATTGGAAGCATACCCCTGGAAATCAGGACTGAAAGGAAAGAAGGGCAGGTTGTTTGTGTGTTTATAGTATTTGCAGGGAGATGATAACCTTGTCAGGCGAGAGCAGACGACAGTGTTTGTTCAATAGCGTTATCGATTCCACTGGAATTGAAAGTGGCAGCGGTCAAAACACTCCAGCGCCAATCTGGTAAACAGAGCGTGGCGGCAGATAAGCGCCGAGCAGACCCGACCATAACAAAATGATCATTACAGCGCCGCTCCCGAGTTTGTGCGGGGCCAGACTATCATCAAGTACAACGCGGTCCAGTCTGAGGGGGCTAATCTGATCATCGGCGTGAAGGCAGCGCAGTCAAGCGGCTAGAATGAAGCACGTCGGCAGCCCGGTTGGTTTGGAGCCACGGCGTCTGTGCTTGTCCCACCAAAGGGGCACCCCTTGGGAGACCCCAGGCAACAAACAAAAACAGCAGCTAACGAGGCACAGGAGCCGTGCACACTTTGATCGTTCGTCATGCATCTGGACCTTGTCACATGGGCACTGGTGGGGGTGGGATCATGCAGAGGTGTCGGTTTGGACCTCGAGACTTACAAAATGATATAATGTGTCCTCACTGTCCTGGGAGCCATCCTCTGCCATTGACATTGGTTATTCAGTTTATTTTGTTGCTATTACAAATCGCCCTCTTATTCAAAAAAAGGTTGTGTACTATCTCCTGATCTGTTTAGAACATCTACAGTGAAATTATCTTACGCAACATCAATCATCAAGATGGTATAACAATTGGAGGAATTAATGTTAACAACCTCAGATATGCAGATGACACTGTGCTGGTGGCAGACTCTGAAGAAAAACTACAGAACATCCTGAACACAGTAGTAGCCAACAGCGAACTGGGTCTAAACCTCAACAAAACCAAATGCATGACAGTTTCCAAGAAACAACATCCACCTGCATGCAACAACAAAATAAGACAAGTGGAACAATTCAAATACCTGGGTGTCACAGTAACATCTTATTGTAGGTGTGAAAAAGAAATAAACAAAAGGTTTGCCATGTCAAAAGACAGCTTCAACAAAATGAGTCTTATATTTAAAAAGAAAAACATCTCAATTGACACCAAACTAGAGTCCTCAATTGTATGTATGGTCTGTCCTACTTTACGACTGTGAATGCTGGACAATAAACAATCAACAACTGAGAAAAATTTGAGGCAACTGAAATGTGGTTCTTCAGAAAAATACCCCGCATATCATGGACTGAAAAGGAAAGTAATGAAGAGGTATTGGCAAAGGCAATTGCAACGATTAGAAATAAGCAGCTGAAATTCCTCGGACATATCATGAGAAAACACAGCTTAGAAAAACTGATGTTAACAGGAAAACTAGTAGGAAAGAAAGCTCCAGGTCGACAACGAACAACATATATCAACAAACTAAGATATTTTATCGGAAATATCAATACTATAGAACTCATACATAGAGCGGATGACAAAGAAGACTGGAGAACCCTGATCATCCATGTCTGCAAACAGGCCTGATACCCTGATGATGATGATCCACTGTAGAGGATGTATGTGTCAGGGGCATATAGTAGTAGTATTTCAGCAGTCATTTTTACATAGTAAAATGGTCAATCATAGGGTAAGTTATGGAAAAACTACAAACCCGATCCCGATCCATACATCAACTTTTTAAAAGCCTAACAAGAACTTATTTGATTTTGATGAAGCGCAGATTAAATGTAGATACAAGAATCAAAAGAATTGTTCATTTCATTCTCCATGAACCAGGAAGTAACCTGCTAACAAATGAATAGATGCCTCATGTATGAGAAAGTGCATACGCACTTTTTCACAGCAAAGTTGAGTGAACTAAACCTGGAAATGTGCGATTCCTCACGCCAACTCCATGATTCAGGTAGCACATTTCTACAGGCTGCAGGTACTTTGGCGACACACACAGGTGGTCGTTTGTTCTTTGCCAACAGTATCGAGTCGAGGGCACAAAATGCACTTCATTTTTTTGTTCGTTGGGAACGCCAGAAAGAAACACCTCCTATTGCTTGGCGGTGAATTCGGGTTGGGCAGAGTGTGGGATCTCAGGCACATAGCTAATTTCAGTATGATTTGCGTATTTAAATGGGGGCGGGGCCTGCAAATATGTGCGCTCAATTCCACGTTAATTGGAATGTAAAAAAAAAAGTGCTTGGACTAGTGTGTACACACACTACGATAAGGTTTAGTGTTTTTTTAAAAGACAAAGAATAAAACGTGTTGGGTGCATCACATCCGGTTTAATGCGCACAATTGAATATCTTAGTTGTTGCTCAGAAAGTAATGTTTGTACAAGTTTAGATTGTCATTTTTTTTTAATGGGGAAAAAGGTTCATAATTTCTCTTCTATTCATGTTAGCATTTAAGCTAGCACGCGCGAGCTTGCTTCTCCAGTAAATGAGTGTCGTTGGTCTGTGGGTTTATCAAGGTGTTACCAATCACTGTTTTACTACGACGGTAATGTGTTTATACACGTTTTGATTGGGGTATGTCTCTCATTCATGTTAGCATTTAAGCTAGCGCCAGCTTGCTTCTCCAGTAAATGAGCAGTGTCACCGGTCGGTGAGTTTATAAAAGAGTTACCAATCATAGTTTTATGACAGATATGTTTAAAATTGGGGAATGTCCTTTTTTTAATGGGGAAACAATTTAATGTCTCTTCTATTCATGTTAGCATTTAAGCTAAGACTAGCGCCAGTAAATGAGCAGTTTTGCCGGTTTGTGAGTTTATCAGTGTTGCCAATCTCGATTTTAAGATCATTTTGATTTAAAGTGGTTTATTTATTAAAATTACCATATTTTTCGGAGTATAAGTCGCACCGGAGTATAAGTCGCACCTGCCGAAAATGCATAATAAAGAAGGAAAAAAACATATTTAAGACGCACTGGAGTATAAGTCGCATTTTTTGGGGACATTTATTTGATAAAACCCAACACCAAGAATAGACATTTGAAAGGCAATTTAAAATAAACAAAGAATAGTGAACAACAGGCTGAATAAGTGTACGTTATATGAGGCATAAATAACCAACTGAGAACGTGCCTGGTATGTTAACGTAACATATTGTGGTAAGAGTCATTCAAATAACTATAACATATAGAACATGCTATACGTTTACCAAACAATCTGTCACTCCTAATCACTAAATCCGATGAAATCTTATACGTCTAGTCTCTTACGTGAATGAGCTAAATAATATTATTTGATATTTTACGGTAATGTGTTAATAATTTTACACACAAGTCGCTCCTGAGTATAAGTCGCACCCCCGGCCAAACTATGAAAAAAACTGCGACTTATAGTCCGAAAAATACGGTATATACAATTACCATTTTTCTTCAAATTAGTCCAGCAAATGTGGTCAAATGCCTGCGTCTAGTGCCATACATGGGACATGCTTTAATTTTTTACAACACATATTATGCTTGACAACCCAGTAAAAACTGACCCGCGACTGCTGCGGGCTTGCTCAAGAAGCTCTTAAAGATCTAAAAACGTGATAAAATAACACAGTGAGTAATATAGCCTGCGCTCTTTTTGGACTGCTGACTGACACGGACGTGCACGTATTCATTGCAAGAGCAACAGAACCCAGTATTGCACACACATTCCCGCCCGGTGCGTGTTGTGTAAATATTTAAGTCTGTCCAATTCGTCGACCCTCGGGGAACCCCTGGTGGTCCAGTACAGTAGGAGACGGTAAACTGATAGGCATCGCTCTGGAGGAGGTGTGTGCGCGCGTGTGTGTGAGGGTTCATTGTGTGCAAATAGTAGTAGCTACTGCTTGGGGTTGTTGATAGATGGGACTTAGTGGAAAGTGTGTGTGCAGCTCGGTGGTGCTGATAGATGACAGGCTGTGGGAGGAGAGCGGTCACTCAGTCAAGACCAGGAAGGAGGAAGCCCCAAATACCTTCAAGTGACAAATCCCCTCAGATAAACACATAATATCTCCTTGCAGGAAGCCAAGTAAAATGTTAGCCAAAAATGGCATCGCCTTTCAAATTTTTTTCCCCGTAAACTAGGTACTTCTCTTTGACCCCGGTCCAAGACAGGAGGGAGGAAGATTAGTTTACATCGTAAAATGGGTGGAGGAGTCACAGGAGGCAGTCTGTCTGTCTCTGCTTGTTTTCTGGCCCTCTGTATTTGTAATGACAGGGACTGTGCAAGGGTTAAGCAATGCACTTCTTACACAAAAATCAGGAGATTCATGTGAAAAACGTGTTCCCTCCGGAAACCCTTACTGTGTTTCCTGCGCTATTATTTTTCTGATGATCAAACTTCGTAAGTCGGATTGAAAGTTGCAAAGTTCTCACACAGTTCTACAAACCCCGTTTCCATACGAGTTGGGAAATTGTGTTAGATGTAAATATAAACGGAATACAATGATTTGCAAATCATTTTCAACCCATATTCAGTTGAATACGCTACAAAGACAACATATTTGATGTTCAAACTGATAAACTTTTTTTTTTTGCAAATAATCATTAACTTTAGAATTGTCAAACAGTTTAAGAACAACGTTTCTCAAAGTGCAATTGCAAGAAATTTAGGGATTTCAACATCTACGGTCCGTAATATCATCAAAAGGTTCAGAGAATCTGGAGATATCACTCCACGTAAGCGGCATGGCCGGAAACCAACATTGAATGACCGTGACCTTCGATCCCTCAGACGGCACTGTATCAAAAACCAACATCAATCTTTAAATGATATCACCACCAAAAAACCACTGTCACTAAATACAGTTTGTCGCTACATCTGTAAGTGTAAGTTAAAGGCCTACTGAAACCCACTACTACCGACCACGCAGTCTGATAGTTTATATATCAATGATGAAATCTTAACATTATAACACATGCCAATACGGCCGGGTTAACTTATAAAGTGACATTTTAAATTTGCCGCTAAACTTCCGGTTCGAAACGCCTCTGAGGATGACGTATGCGCGTGACGTAGACCGGCGAACACGGGTATGCCTTCCACATTGAAGCCAATACGAAAAAGCTCTGTTATCATTTCATAATTCCACAGTATTCTGGACATCTGTGTTCGTGAATCTGTTTCAATCATGTTCATTGCATTATGGAGAAGGAAGCTGAGCAAGCAAAGAAGAAAGTTGTCGGTGCGAAATGGACGTATTTTTCGAACGTAGTCAGCCACAACAGTACACAGCCGGCGCTTCTTTGTTTACATTCCCGAAAGATGCAGTCAAGATGGAAGAACTCGGATAACAGAGACTCTAACCAGGAGGACTTTTGACTTCGATACACAGACGCCTGTAGAGAACTGGGACAACACAGACTCTTACCAGGATTACTTTGATTTGGATGACAAAGACGCAGACGTGCTACTGTGAGTATGCAGCTTTGGCTTCTAAACATTTTATCGCTTGACTGTATGTGCGCAACTTTTTTTTGCGTATGTACGTAACTTTTTTTAAATATATAAGCTTTATGAACCTTGGGTTAGGTGAACGGTCTTTTGGGCTTAGTGATTGTGTGTGTTGATCAGGTGTTTGAATTGTATTGGCGTGTTCTATGGAGCTAGGAGCTAGCATAGGAGCTAGGAGCTAGCATAACAAACACGCAGGTGTTTTTATGCAGGATTAATTTGTGGCATATTAAATATAAGCCTGGTTGTGTTGTGGCTAATAGAGTATATATATGTCTTGTGTTTATTTACTGTTGTAGTCATTCCCAGCTGAATATCAGGTACCGTGAGTATGCAGCCTTGGCTGCTAAACATTTGAGAGCTTGACCGTATGTGCGCGTCACGTACGTAACTTTTTAAAAATATATAAGCTTTATGAACCTTGGGTTAGGTGAACGGTCTTTTGGGCTGAGTGATTGTGTGTGTTGATCAGGTGTTTGAATTGTATTGGCGTGTTCTATGGAGCTAGGAGCTAGCAGAGGAGCTAGGAGCTAGCGTAACAAACACGCAGGTGTTTTTATGCAGGATTAATTTGTGGCATATTAAATATAAGCCTGGTTGTGTTGTGGCTAATAGAGTATATATATGTCTTGTGTTTATTTACTGTTGTAGTCATTCCCAGCTGAATATCAGGTCACCCCCGGCTCTCACAGCATCTTCCCTATCTGAATAGCTTCAACTCCCCACTAGTCCTTCACTTGCACTTTACTCATCCACAAATCTTTCATCCTCGCTCAAATTAATGGGGAAATTGTCGCTTTCTCGGTCCGAATCTCTCTCACTTCATGCGGCCATCATTGTAAACAATAGGGAACTTTGCGTATATGTTCAACTGACTACGTCACGCTACTTCCGGTAGGGGCAAGCCTTTTTTTTATCAGATACCAAAAGTTGCAATCTTTATCGTCGTTGTTCTATACTAAATCCTTTCAGCAAAAATATGTCAATATCGCGAAATGATCAAGTATGACACATAGAATAGATCTGCTATCCCCGTTTAAATTTAAAAAATTCATTTCAGTAGGCCTTTAAAGCTCTACTATGCAAAGCGAAAGCCATTTATCAACAACACCCAGAAACGCCACCGGCTTCTCTGGGCCCGAGATCATCTAAGATGGACTGATGCAAAGTGGAAAAGTGTTCTGTGGTCTGACGAGTTCACATTTCAAATTGTTTTTGGAAATATTCGACATCGTGTCATCCGGACCAAAGGGGAAGCGAACCATCCAGACTGTTATCGACGCAAAGTTCAAAAGCCAGCATCTGTGATGGTATGGGGGTGCATTAGTGCCCAAGACATGGGTAACTTACACATCTGTGAAGGCACCATTAATGCTGAAAGGTACATACAGGTTTTGGAACAACATATGCTGCCATCTAAGCGCCGTCTTTTTCATGGACGCCCCTGCTTATTTCAGCAAGACAATGCCAAGCCACATTCAGCACGTGTTACAACAGCGTGGCTTCGTAAAAAAAGAGTGCAGGTACTTTCCTGGCCCGCCTGCAGTCCAGACCTGTCTCCCATCGAAAATGTGTGGCGCATTATGAAGCGTAAAATACGACTGAAGCTCTACATAAAACAAGAATGGGAAAGAATTCCACTTTCAAAGCTTCAACAATTAGTTTCCTCAGTTCCCATTCGTTTATTGAGTGTTTTTAAAAGAAAAGGTGATGTAACACAGTGGTGAACATGCCCTTTCCCAAATACTTTGGCACGTGTTGCAGCCATGAAATTCTAAGTTAATTATTATTTGCAAAAAAAAATAAAGTTTATGAGTTCGTATCAAATATCTTGTCTTTGTAGTGCATTCAATTGAATATGGGTTGAAAAGGATTTGCAAATCATTGTATTCCGTTTGTATTTACATCTAACACAATTTCCCAACTCATATGGAAACGGGGTTTGTACAACACACCCACAGTAACTTTAGCCTGTCTTGGCCAATCGCCACAGAATTTAGTACACACTTTTAGGGTACTAACGCGCGTCGCATGTGTGTGTGAAAAATTTGAGCAAGATTGGTTGAAAAACATGGCCACCATCAAACAAAATATTGTTAGTTAGCAACCATTTGTCTCTAAGTCAGTGATTCTCAAACTGCAGTGGTACGCGGGCTCCATCTAGAGCAGGGGTCCCCAAACTACGGCCAGTGGGCTGGATCCGGCCAGCCGGCGTCCAAAATCCGGCCCGCGGGAAGTCTCAAGTTAAAAAATGTTTTTTAAAATTATTTATACATTTTTAATTATTTATTTTTTTAATCTGTTCTTTCTAATCCATTTTCTACCGCTTGTTACTCTCTGTGTCTCCAAAACACGCTCAGGCAAATCATATTGTCTAAAAATGCATTTTCCCATCGATAACGTGACATCATCGAGCATACAGCCCGGCCCCCAGACACATTTTTTTAATCCAATGCGGTCCCCGAGTCAAAACGTTGGGGGCCCCTGATTTAGTGTTACGCCAAAGAATCACTTAATTCAATATTCAAACACAGTGTTCCTGTTCAAACTGTGTGTAATGTTACAGTTGTCAAAAATACTAAATTTACTTATATGATCAAATAAAACCTCTGCCTTGTTTTAATGATTACTTAGGGCTACTCGCTACTGTATTTTAATGTAGGTCATTATGGTCGTATTTGGAGAGCCAAGGGGTAAAAAAAAAAGAAGTTTGAGAACCACTGCTCGATAAGTCATTGAGCAGTGGTCTAACGATTATCTGTATTTGCATGTTTGCGAGCATGTCTTCCAAACCATTTAACCAGATAAATCAAGTATATGTGAACATCGACTATACATGTATGTGTTTATGTGGTTTAGAACTCCTAGACTTTTTATTTAAGTGAATGTGTTTATCATTTGTTAGTGTTGGGGAATCGCACAACACCTCACGAATCGATTCCGATTCTGGTAGTGATAATTCGATTCAGAATTGTTGATTTAACACAATTCTGACAATATATTATTTGGTACAAAAAATATAACAGCTTTTTAAAACAGACTACAGTATTTTCCGCACTATAAGGTGCACCGGATTATAAGGCGCACCTTCAATGAATGGCATATTTCAAAATTGTGTTCACATATAAGGAGCACTGGATTATAAGGCGCACCTATGTCAACAAAACAGTCAGATAGGTCAGTCAAACTTTATTAATAGATTACAAACCAGCGTTCTGACAAGTCTGTTCACTCCCAAAATGAATAAACAGCTGATTTACTCATGTTACGTAAATCAAACGTTAGCGCTATCACAATATAGTAACACTCGAAATAGTGCAGAGCAATAACAATATATCAATAACTCAACGTTGCTCAAACGTTAATGTCACACAACACAACACACAAAATAAACATGTAAAGCTCACTTCATGAAGTTATTCCTCATCCACGAATCCCTCGAATTCTTCTTCTTCAGTGTCCGAATGAAACAGTTGGGCTAATACGGCATCCAAAATGGCCGTCTCGTCGAAGTCGTCATTAATGGAGTGAGTGTCGCTGCTGTTTAGCAGTTCAGTGACAATTCCTGCCTTCCTGAAAGCTCGGACCACAGTTGAGACTGATATATCAGCCCAGGCATTTACGATCCACTGGCAGATAGTGGCGTATGTCGTCAGGCGCCGTCTCCGTCTTTGGTGAACGTGTGTTCGCCTTCTATCATCCACTGTTCCCAGCAGTTAGCAGTTTAGCTTCGAATGCCCTGTTGACACCAATATCTAGCGGCTGGAGTTCTTTTGTCAATCCACCCGGAATGACGGCGAGTATTGAATTAAGCGCGTAAGCGTGTCTCTTAATGGGATGTCATGAGCTAGGGAATATAACAACTACACTACCCAGCATGCAACGGGAGTGACAAGCATGCGCGGTTTGTCGCCATGCCAGCAGTTAGAATGTGGTTATGAGCACGCTGTGAGTAAACGTTGAGAACTCAGCCAACACGCCTCGTCTGCATTATTTATAATTAGACAGACAACACACTTAATTGGAGCAATTTTGGGGTCTTTACATAAACACACAAATGGCAATGAAACGTCACATATCCCAGCATGCACCGCGCGCTGCTTCTTCTTCTACGGGAAAAAAGATGGCAGCAGTTTACCGTAGTTGCGAGACCTAAACTTTATGAAAATTAATATTAATATTAATCCATATTATAAGGCGCACCGTCTGCTTTTGAGAAAATTTGTGGTTTTTAGGTGCGCCTTATAGTGCGGAAAATACGGTAAGCGCAGAGATTGGCTAAGAACTTTTTTTTTTTTAATTGACTAATGATAAATATTTAAAAATTATGAATCAATTTAGAATCAGACTTTGTAAGAGTCACGATTCAGATATCAATTGAATTTTTTGAGCACCCCTGTTATTAAATATGTATGGGCATATTTAAGTTAGAGATTGAATACAGGAAGTAAACAAAAGTAATAGTAATTGCTGTGAAATTGGAGAATGGGTAGGATTAAATGAGCTCCGCTTCCTCTTACTCCTTTTTGGACATGTTGAACTTTGTGTGACACTGTAAATATGTCCCGTATTATCGTATCATCTTGTTTCCATTTTCGACATGAACATAAACATTTTGACCGAACCTGTAGGGGGATCTATAAAAGACATTTACATGGGATGTCCTAATGTTTCACATGAATGGACTAGAACAGAGATTGGAGCAAAGTCAGGTCCAACATGGATGTCCCAACATTTTTAAAATGTATGTATTCGAAGAGAGGACCACCTGCTGATGTCAATACTCATCTCCTGTCCTAGACAAGCTAATGTTTCTCAGTAAGCAGCTCTCCAATCCTGATGGAGTGCGGACTCGAGCAGCAGCATTATTCCACTCTTCATGTGCATCCATATTCATGTCCGCCTGATTTCCCTCTTGGACTTAATCAATATATAATTGCACATTAAGCGGCTTTTATTTATCGAATGTCTCCTTTTGTCCCACTGCAGGTTTCTGTGGGACGACTACACCGTGGAGGTGAGGCTTAACGACTACCTGGACATCGTGTGCCCACATTACCCACAGGGCGAGGTGCTGCTGCTGGACGCCGAGCGCTACGTGCTCTACATGGTGGAGCAGGAGGACTACGATTCGTGCAAGCCGCAGTCGTACGACCAGATGCGCTGGGAGTGCGGACACCCGTTTGCGCCGCACGGGCCCGAGAAGTTCTCCGAAAAGTTCCAGCGGTTTACACCTTTTACCCTCGGGAAGGAGTTCCGCCAGGGAGAAAGCTACTATTATATCTGTAAGTGTTGCATTTTATACAGTATAAAAAGAATTTCACAACTCTATAATAAAACTAGAATAAATATGTATCCTTGGAGTGCCCTTTGCACCGTAATCATTATATTATATTATATATTAAATTACATTATATTATTAACTTATATTATATTAAATATAATATATTACATTAATATTAGGGATGTCCGATAATGGCTTTTTTGCCGATATTACGATATTGTCCAACTCTTAATTACCGATATCAACCGATACCGATATATACAGTCGTGGAATTAACACATTATTATGCCTAATTTTGTTGTGATGCCCCGCTGGATGCATTAAACAATGTTATAAGGTTTTCCAAAATAAATCAACTCAACTTATGGAAAAAAGTGCCAACATGGCACTGCCATATTTATTATTGAAGTCACAAAGTGCATTATTTTTTTTAGCATGCCTCAAAACAGCAGCTTGGAATGTGGGACATGCTCTCCCTGAAATAATCCTGATACCCACTACAACTATGGGAAACACTGTACTTTGACTTTTACAAAGTGCTTTTTTTTTTTAAACATGCCTCCAAACAACATCTACAAAAACAATGAAGGCACACAGCTTCAGTCCAAAGTATACTATAAACTGGGCTCAATCTGCCCTGTTCTTAATGTATTCGTATGAGTAACAAAAATGTGCAAATAAAAACAAGAAAGGCACAAAAATAAAAAACTGCTTCAGTCTAGACTAGTAGATAACACAGCCATCCTTTAAAGTGCATGAACATTAATAAAACTGCTTCAGTCTAGACTAGTAGAAAACACAGCCATCCTTTAAAGTGCATGGGGAAAAAAGGCACAAAACATAAATAAAACAGCTTCATTCAGTCCAGACTATTAGTCTATTTGTGCAACAGATGAAGCTCAAGGAGTGGGCTAATTCTTTTTCTCCTTGTCATCACGTGTGAGAGGTAGATTTTTCTTAATGAAAACAAGCATCTGCAAGGGGTTCTGGGTATTTGTTCTGCTGTGTGACGGTGCGGATGTTCTCCCGAAATGTTTGTCATTCTTGTTTGGTGTGGGTTCACAGTGTGGCGCATATTTGTAACAGTGTTAAAGTTGTTTATACGTCTACCCTCAGTGTGACTTGTATGGCTGTTGACCAAGTATGCTTGCATTCGCTAGTGCGTGTGTCAAGCCGTAGATAGTATGTGACTGGGCCAGTACGCAAAGGCAGCGCCTTCAAGGATTAATTGGCGCTCTGTACATCTTCCTGCGTCCGTGTACACAGCGGCGTTTTAGAAAGTCACAAATTTTACTTTTGGAAACCGATACCGATAATCTTGAAACCGATACCGATAATTTCCGATATTACTTTTTAACGCATTTATCGGCCGGTAATATCGGCGGTCCGATATTTTCGGACATCCCTAATTAATATTGTATTATTTATAATTAAATTAATTCTTATTTAGATAGTAATTGCAATAATAAATATTTAAAAATGTATATATAAATTAATATACATATACAAAATAATAATAATAATCTCCACTTGTAAATGATAATAAATGTAATACCCATATTGCACTGAGAGCTACCAATCCCTTTCCTGTGTCCAAATAGTATTATTTATAAGGAAATAAATGATTGTTTAAATAGTAATTGTTATATTAGATATTAAAACCTCTATCAATATACAGTATATGTGTGTGTGTGTGTGTGTGTGTGTGTGTGTGTGTGTGTGTGTGTGTGTGTGTGTGTGTGTGTGTGTGTGTGTGTGTGTGTGTGTGTGTGTGTGTGTGTGTGTGTGTGTGTGTGTGTGTGTGTGTGTGTGTGTGTGTGTGTGTGTGTGTGTGTGTGTGTGTGTGTGTGTGTGTGTGTGTGTGTGTGTGTGTGTGTGTGTGTGTGTGTGTGTGTGTGTGTGTGTGTGTGTGTACAGTACAGGCCAAAAGTTTGGACACACCTTCTCATTCAATGCGTTTTCTTTATTTTCATGACTATTTACATTGTAGATTGTCACTGAAGGCATCAAAACTATGAATGAACACATGGAGTTTTGTAGTTAACAAAAAAAGGTGAAATAACTGAACATGTTTTATATTCTAGTTTTTTCAAAATAGCCACCCTTTGCTCTGATTACTACTTTGCACACTCTTGGCATTCTCTCGATGAGTTTCAAGAGGTAGTCACCTGAAATGGTTTTCACTTCACAGGTGTCATAGTTTAAATGCCTTCAGTGACAATCTACAATGTAAATAGTCATGAAAATAAAGAAAACGCATTGAAATGAGAAGGTGTGTCCAAACTTTTGGCCTGTATTGTACATATATATACAGTATATACATATATGAATACAAAATACATCAGAAATACAATGAATGTTTAAAAAGTAAAATATTAAATATTAATTCAATACAAAATAAAAAAATGTTGCATAGCCATAGCACTTCACGGAATTTAATCCGCATTTAGGTCTGGGTTCTAACTGTCCCACTCAGGCCTTCATGTGTTGATTTTGGATGTTCCGTGTTTTCCCAGGGAAACCATTCCCACTTTTTGGTGACGTGCTAAGCTTAAAATGAGCCCCGAGTTGGGGTGTTGGCTCACTTTGTGCATACTTGTGTCGGCCGAGTGTAACCGCACGCATCAAGCTAGCTTGTCACCCTGACCACGGCTGTAATTAGATAAGCGGCAGGACAAGACGCGCTTCGCCTGGTCACAGATGGCTCCCTAAAGCTTTGTCTGTTGCCAACACTTAGTGTGTGTCTGTGTGGGGTATGCACGCGTGCATGAAGATGGATTAAGAAGCCAGGAGAGGATAAGTGCATTAGTTTTAACGCATGTGTTTCCCCCCCTCTTAGCTAAACCTTTACACCACCATGGGCAAGAGTGCCTGCGACTCAGGGTGGACGTCGTCGCGGCCGACGGTGAGCATTAACTCCCTCAATCGCCTAATAAGGGTGCAGCCTCGCAAAACCCAGTTGGAATAATTGATGCCTTTCTTTCTCTCACTCTCCCAGGCTCTCAGGAGGCCAGAGTGGCCAAAGGGGGCACAGGTGGGGCTACAGTTGGAGCTGGAGGTGGCGTTCACGACCCATCTAACAGACTGCCTGCAGGTATGGAGATCGACCCTGTGACCCCTTTGTCATTACCTCCCAAATGTAGGGCAATCCTGGTCCACTCACAGCAGCGCTAAGGTGTAAAAAACACAACAAGCAGTTTGGTTTTATTGTCCAAAGCGATAAAAAAACATCAAAACAAGCACTAAGTTTAATTCTACACACATTTACCAGAGGCTTACCTTACTCCAAACCTGGGCAGATTAAGGCCCGGGGGCCGCATGGCCTGCCGGACATTCCCAAATAATTTTTTTAGATCTACTGAAACCCACTACTACCGACCACGCAGTCTGATAGTTTATATATCAATGATGAAATCTTAACATTGCAACACATGCCAATACGGCCGGGTTAACTTATAAAGTGCAATTTTAAATTTCCCGCGAAACTTCCGGTTGAAAACGTCTATGTAAGATGACGTTTGCGCGTGATGTCAATCGTTGAAACGGAAGTATTCGGACACATTGTATCCAATACAAAAAGCTCGGTTTTCATCGCAAAATTCCACAGTATTCTGGACATCTGTGTTGGTGAATTATTGGTGTATTAGCGGCTGGCTGCAGCAACACAACCAGGAGGACTTTGACTTGGATAGCAGACGCGCTATCTGACGCTAGCCGCCGACCGCATTGATGATCGGGTGAAGTCCTTCGTCGTGCCGTCGATCGCTGGAACGCAGGTGAGCACGGGGGTTGATGAGCAGATGAGGGCTGGCTGGCGTAGGTGTATAGCTAATGTTTTTAGCATAGCTCTGTGAGGTCCCGTTGCTAAGTTAGCTTCAATGGCGTCGTTAGCAACAGCATTGTTAAGCTTCGCCAGGCTGGAAAGCATTAACCATGTCGTGGAGATAAAAGTGACTGTGAATGTCCATTTCGCGTTCTCGACTCTCATTTTTAAGAGGATATAGTATCCGAGGTGGTTTAAAATACAAATCCGTGATCCACAATAGAAAAAGGAGAGAGTGTGGAATCCAATGAGCCAGCTTGTACCTAAGTTACGGTCAGAGCGAAAAAAGATGCGTCCTGCACTGCACTCAGTCCTTCACTCTAACGTTCCTCATCCACGAATCTTTCATCATGGCTCAATTTAATGGGGTAATCGTCGCTTTCTCGGTCCGAATCGCTCTCGCTGCTGGTGTAAACAATGGGGAAATGTGAGGAGCCCTTCAACCTGTGACGTCACGCTACTTCCGGTACAGGCAAGGCTTTTTTTATTAGCGACCAAAAGTTGCAAACTTTATCGTCGATGTTCTCTACTAAATCCTTTCAACAAAAATATGGCAATATCGCCAAAATGATCAAGTATGACACATACAATGGATCTGCTATCCCCGTTTAAATAAAACAATTTCATTTCAGTAGGCCTTTAAGATGGAAACTGTAGGATGTGCAGTGATGTTTTCAAATGACCATAAGTCTAGAACTATACAAAGTATTTCAATGGTTGGAGTCTGTGCTTTTGCATGATATACTAGTTACTATGGTGATCTAAGTCACGGCAGCTCAGACGAGGCACCAAGCAGTGTGGGTGGGGAGCGTTTCCACAGAGTGTTTCCAGAGCGGGTTGCCTGAAATGCGGGTGTCAGGGACAGACGCGGAAGGAGATTTTTACAAGAAAGTTCTAAAGCTTAGTGATATATCAGGTGTATCAGATTGTATGTAGGGTTGTTTTTTTTACCCTTCGCGTTCATATTTCGCTGTGTTTGTTGCATTTTTGTTGCGTTTCGCTTGATTGTAAAATATGTCGATTGAGAGGGAGTGTGACGTTCATATGTTGTCAATATTCAGTGTTTTATCGTTCATAGTTAATATTGTAAATCCCACATTCTTAATTTTCATGGATATTGGGCGTCATTCATTAAAAAAATTAAAAAGTTCCGTATTTTTAGGGCGGTCTGTCATAACGGTTTTAGCATTCAATCAGACATTATTGTGAGGTTTTGTATTAGTGTTCCTAAAAATGTATATACCGGCCTCCAAACACATTTTTTTCTTTAAATTTGACCCCCCGAGTCAAAATATTTGCTTCCACGACACTAGGTGGCGATATACCCTCGTTCAGCTTCTTTAGACATTCCAGTTAAACTATCACTACGCATTAAAACGTGCTAAGTTCAGGTTCTCTTTTAAAACATTATATACTATGTTACGTTTTCCGATTATAAATACACGTTAAATGTTTTAGTCTTCCAACTGGAAAAGCCAGATTGGAACAAATTTGTTCGCCCAAATCTAGTTTTTCGGTCGTAGAACTAAGGTGTTAACTTTTTGTTATTAAAGTCAGATTTTTGTTGAAATATTCAGAATTTTTGGGTGCTAGCTACACACCTTACTGTTCGGAACAAAACTAAGGAGCGCATATTTTTGTACGTAAACACAAACCACATTAGCATTTCATAGGATAGAGTTTCTTTTTGTGATTTTACTTTAAGTGTTGCTCTCTGTCTGAACTTTTTGAATTCCTATTTCAATGGTAATGTCGTATGTTGAAACCAAAGTCAAACTTAACAACGCACTTACGTGATTAGTAGGAGTGTAAAAAAAAAAGATTTTCCAATGAATTGCAATTCTTATTTATAACGATTCTTAATCAAAAACTTTTTTTTTTTTTTATTTGTCCTGTCCAGCCTCTTAGGCAAATCATATTGTTGATGTAGATGCCCATATCGGCTGTACAGATTTAATTTACAAATAAGAGGTTTTCTCTTGGTCCGTGTACCTTCCGTTCATTCTATTTCCAATTCTGAAACGCAAATCAAAAAACAAAGATAGGGCAGTTTTCGATTTTTATTATATATGGCAGATTTGAAAACAAATGAAAAAGGATTGATTTTCATCAAAATATAGCCCTATTTTTTATTTTTTTTATTTTTATTTTTATTTTTTTTTATTATTATCTTTTTATTTTTTTTATTTAATAGTTAAAACAAATTTAAATAATGGATCCCACATTCCAAAATATGACTCATTATTATCTAAACTAAATGCAGTTTTTTTCTACTGATATCATCTCCATAGCTGATATCATCTCCATGATTTTGTGCTGTTTTCCTTTTATGGATTTTTATTTTTCCAGATAAACACAAAAATTCAATTCATGTTCATTCAAAATGCAAAAATGTGTGTTTATCTGTGTGATGACAAATTGAACTGGAAGCAGTATTTTAGTTTTTCCTTTCCGTTTAGCATGTTTTTAGCCTAACGCTAACACCTTTGTTCAGCAGGAGTCCTATTGTCGTTTTAAAAAAGTGTCATTAAATAGCTGTCCGACTTTTGTTTCAGAAATGAAAATAGAAAAAATGGCCCAAAATGTTTTTTTGATTCGCATTAGAGAATTCTAAATAGAATGAACGGAAGTTACACTGACCGTTATGCTAAAAACTAAAGATAAAATACTGCTTCCGGTTCGATTTGCCATCACACAGATAACCATGCATTTTTGCATTTTGGATGAACATAAATTAGATTTTTTTGTTTATCTGGAAAAAACACAAATCCATATAAGGAAAACGGCACAAAATCAAATTTTATGGAAATATTTTAATGAAAATCATCTAGGGATGTCCGATAATGGCTTTTTGTCGATATCCGATATTCCGATATTGTCCAACTCTTTAATTACCGATACCGATATCAACCGATACCGATATCAACCGATATATGCAGTCGTGGAATTAACCCATTATTATGCCTAATTTGGACAACCATGTATGGTGAAGATAAGGTACATTTTAAAAAATAAAATAAAATAAGATAACTAAATTAAAAACATTTTCTTGAATAAAAAAAAGGAAAACAATATAAAAACACTTACATAGAAACTAGTAATTAATGAAAATGAGTCAAATTAACTGTTAAAGGTTAGTACTATTAGTGGACCAGCAGCACGCACAATCATGTGTGCTTACGGACTGTATTCCTTGCAGACTGTATTGATATATATTGATTATATAATGTAGGAACCAGAATATTGATAACAGAAAGAAATGGGGGGAGGGAGGTTTTTTGGGTTGGGGCACTAATTGTAAGTGTATCTTGTGTTTTTTATGTTGATTTAATAAAAACAATTTTTAAAAAATTATTTTTTTAAAAACGATACAGATGATAAAAAAAACGATACCGATAATTTCCGATATTACATTTTAACGCATTTATCAGCCGATAATATCGGCAGGCCGATATTATCGGACATCCCTAAAATCAACCCTTATTTGTGTGTTTTAAAATCTGCCATACATGATAAAAATCAAAAAACGGCCCTAATTTTGTTTTTTGATTTGCGTTTCAGAATTAGAAATAGAATGAACAATACACAGACCTCTCTTGTTGCCTTATTTGTATTTGACTTTATTCAATGTTTTTCAATCCATCAATGTTTACTTATATAGCCCTAAATCACGAGTGTCTCAAAGGGCTGCACAAGCTACAACGACATCCTCGACTCAGATCGGCTTATTAAATGTTTGGTTAGAATTTTGTTCAACAAAATTTGTTTTCTTTTAAGTAATATAGAAATGTATCAGAGCTATTTATCTATTGTATGGAGGAATGTAGTTAATTATAGAACGGCCACCCAATGTTCTTTAAAAGTATTGCTTTTGAATCGAATCGTTACCCCCAAGAATCGAATCGAATCGTGCGTTGCCCAAAGATTCACAGACCGAGTGATTACGGCAATCTTTTTTCTTGGTGCGCAATAATAATTTTTTGTTTTATTTGTTTATCTATACATACTGCAATTGTTAGTGCCCAATATGTATTTCTAATTATTAGTTTTTATTACGTTTTCAGTCGTCAGTGCACAATATGTATTATTTATTACTAATGATTATTTTTTACTACATTTTACTTGCTACTGTACGTATAAACCTGCACTACAACAACATGATTTCCCCATTGTGGAATAAATAAAAAGGTATCTAAAACTTCTGATATTTAATTATATCTGCACATGTGTTAGATTAATCACACTTTTGAATTGTGATTATTCAGTTGATTATTTGCATAAATTAAATAAACCCCCAAAATGTTTGTTTCAAACTGAATTAATCTGCGGTTAGACACGTTGTATGGGATATTTGGGGGTGATTATGAGACTTTAAACTGTTTTTAACTGTTTAACTGCTTTTTATCTAACAATTTGTTCTTAGGGGGATTTCTATTTGCTTTTTCAATGTGTATTTTACTTCTGTTTTAATGTATAGTCTGTCTTTTTGTATTTATTGCTGGCTACTAGCACCACTTAGATCTCTGGCTGGAATGGTTTAATGCATAATCCAGTCTTGGTATGGCTATGCACCTAATCGCAAGCGTGCATATTGAAGTTCCATACGATGCTAATTGCTAGCTATCTTAAATGCTTAACATGAGGTTTACAATAATAATATTATTTGTTCATGTTTTAACAAATAATATTATTATTGTAATCATGTTAGCATTTAAGATAGCTAGCAATTAGCATCGCTACTGGAAATTAATATATGCCAGCATGCGATTAGCGTGCTAGCTCCCAGCTCGCGATTATGCATTCAACATTCCAGCCAGCGATTAGTGGTGCTAGTTGCCAGCCATAAATAACCCAGCAGGCCTAAAACATTAAAACAACGTTGAGAACTTGTTGAATTAGGTCCTGATGTTGCGCTTGGCAACCATTATTCTACAACACAAAGTTGAAACAACATGCTTTTTGATGACGTTTATTCAATGTCAGGTTGTGGCAGGGATTTGAACTTTGAAATTTCATCCAACGTTGGACATTAACGTTGTCTCTATTTACAAATGCAACTATTTTGCAACGTTGTTTCAAAGTCAGTTTTTAAAGGACATGTATGTATAAGTAATGTTGTATCAATGTCTTGTGCCTTATGGGAAGCATTTTTTAAATAAATAATAATAATAAATAATATAAACTTGGGTCTACCGATGGGCCGGATTTTGCACGCTGGCGGGCCGGATCCGGCCATAGTTTGGGGACCCCTGGTATGACATATGTGGGGGTTCGTTGCCCGGTTCGTCTCGTATTAGGCGTAAGAGAAATGTGCGGAACAATAAAAAGAATAATAATAAAAGTTGAAGTGTGCGCAATAATAATATGGGCTGCTTGCAATGCATTGCAGCAGGCCTATAATAAGACAAATTGGTCTAATGTAGAAAATGCAAAGCATCTTGCTTGTCAGCGCCTCTGCTGGTCACGGCCCAGTACTGCATTCCACTGTGCCACACTTGCCGTCCATGCATAACAAATTCACAATTACTGATTTGTAATCTTTGCAGCACCTTTGTAAACCAAACTGTACCATACTACCTGCGTGGCGCTAACTTCCTGCTCTTCTTTCCGCCTTCCAGCAGACGACCCGGTGGTCAGCCTCCCCGAGGTCCAGAAGAGCGTGCGGACCAACTCGTCGGCGACGGCGCCGTCCTCGCTCTGCACCCTGTGGCTACTCGCCCCCATGTCCTTACTGCTCCTGCTGCACTAGGACTCCATGTTGGGGCGCAGCATGAAGACCGCCTGTGGGGACCAATCCACTGGACTACAACAAAAAAAAGTTTATCTCGCCCAGTGCCGGCCACGGGGCGGAGAATAGACGGACGTGCTTGAGGGCCACTTGCTTTTTTTGAGGACCCTGCCTGAAGAACAATCAAGAACTGAATGAGATAACCCCGGAAAAGGACTCGATCAAACTCTTTTGAGCCAAAGATTGGTCATCTCTCCATCTTGTACACTAAATCCACCCACCACTATTGTGTACTACTCGTGTTTGTTATTATTATTGTAACGTGGCATTGACATCATAAGTGATGACTTTTTTTTTTGTATGTAGCAGACATGGAAGCTGTTGCCGTGGCAACAACCATCAATACTGTAGCACTACACATGGAGAAAGAAACGCATCATCAGCTGAATCCCTTAGAAAAACCTGTTGTACATGATGTGAAGATAAGTTATGACATGTGGGAGGTTTACTGTATATACCAACATACGGATGTGTGTGTGTGTGCGTGTTTGTTTGTGTGTGTGTGTGGGAGTTGTGGTAAGACAAAATGTATTACTGCCAAAAGTAAACACTGACTTGTGTTTTTTTTTTTAACAGAGAGGCTGGCCTTCTGTCTTTGTTGACTTATTTTTAGTTTTAGTTTTTTTTTAAGCTAAAAAAAAATTCTAAGTTATCCCCACTATTTAGATTATTAATTTGACCATAGCATCTACATCCGCATCATCCCCTAACAGGCTGGCGGGAACAACGAAGCACAACACAAATGCCGACCAATGAAGTCAGTTTTTCGTAGGTTTTTTTTTTAAGAAAAGCGAAAAAATAAAAACTTGCTACCGACTTTTTTTTTTTTTTTTTGTACATGTGTAAGTAACACAAGTGTATGATATGTAAATAAATAGAAGATTATATAAAAAAAATGTTTGATAAATATGACTAATGTGAAATTTTCATGTGGAATAAACAACAAAAATATTTTCAAAAACTTCAGTTGTGATTTATTGGCTCAGTTTGCGGGGTTTATTACAGCAATGTTATATTGTATATAAAGTGTTTTTATATACTTTTGCTTACTAAATATTTATATATTTTATATTAGCACATGCTCCATTATTCTTACAAAAATATCCAATGTTCAATGTTTGAGTTTTGCTTCCTTAATATATTTGTATTTTTTATATTTGTTTTGTTTACCATATTTTTTTCAGACAATTTTTTTAAATCCTCTTTTTAGCAAAAATATATATTTTTATTACCCTGAAAATGTCATGTGACTATTTCAAGACAATCTTAACCTATTCTATGATATTTTACATTTACGTTTTAAATTAGTTTTGCTTGATTTATATATTCTGTCTTTTATGTTGATATTTTATATTAGCATATATTATGTTTCGATAATTTTTTAAGAAAAAAAGTTGATCATTCTCAATTTTTTTTTTTTTTTTTAATTATCCTGAAAATCTCATGACTATTTCAAGGCAATTGTATTGTCATTTATTGGTTCAGTGTTTAGTACATTGTTTTTCATTTAAAGTATTTTTCATAATTTTTTGCTTTGTATTTTAATGTATAAAAAATTAAGGTTTTAGAATAGCCTTCCCAAAGTCCTAACTTAAACGTGTGGACAATGCTGAAGAAACAAGTCCATGTCAGAAAACCAACAAAAGTAGCTGAACTGCACCAATTTTGTCAAGAGGAGTGGTCAAAAATTCAACCAGAAGCTTGTGAATGGCTACCAAAAGCGCCTTATTGCAGTGAAACTTGCTGAATGTTTTTTGTGACCAACAAGTATGTGCTCCAATCACTCTATCACAAAAAAATAAGATTTGTAGAAATTATTGGAAACTCAAGACAGCCATGACCTTATGTTCTTTACAAGTGTATGTAAACTTTAGACCATGACTGTATATATATATATATATATATATATATATATATATATATATATATATATATATATATATATATATATATATATATATATGTTTATATTTATATATATATATATGTTTATATTTATATATATATATATGTTTATATTATATATATATATATATATATATATATATATATATATATATATATATATATATATATATATATATATATATATATATATATATATATATATATATATATATATATATAATCCCAATGCGGCCACCGAGTCAAAAAGTGCGGGGACCCCTGTTTTAGAGCCTTTTTTAGTTCGTTTTTGATAGCTACTGGATGAGGTGGCAGACTTGAGTCATCCTTCGCTCGGATTTCGGCGGCTTCCCTTAATGTGACAGGATTTATAATCAGGTTAATGTGCCTTTGGAGTGTAGAAAAAGCAACAATGGAGGTGCTAACGTTTACAGTTTGACTGCCTTTTGCCACTTAAAGCCGTGACCCCGCCCCTCCCCCTCTGAAAACACACCAGCATGACCCCTACTCGTCTACAACTCCTGTCCTCCTGTCTTCCATTCTCTCGTCCTTCCCAGGAGATCTTTATGGCCGTGACAGTACAAACAGCTGTAGCACCAAAAACTGGTGCCACCGCTGACGTTTTCAAAGAGGGGGTAAATTACAGCAGGCTCTTAACTGTCCTACGAGTGTCTCCATTGACTGAGCACGGTCTTGTCCAGTTTTTATTGATTTGTCCGCTTGCGTGCACGTAAGTGCGCAAGTAAAACAACAAATGTTGCACCTTTGGATGCCGCAGTAAAATGTTAGCCGGCAGACAGGAGAGCAAACACGGAGAGCATCCGGAGGGCAGAGTCTGCCTTGGTTCGGTTCTTTAGAAAGTAGAGTGGTAAGTGTACAGCTTTGTACACTTGTACACTTGTACAAGTGCACATTCACTTTTCACGGAAAAGTGCCTCGACACAGAAACCACTTGTGCAAAACTAAACCGCTGCACAAGCTGTACACTGACTGCTCTAAAGAAGATCCATGTTTTCTTTCTATAGCACGGATACTTAATCATTGGCAACTTCATCATATATTTTTTTAAAAAAAGCTATAATTATGCCTAACAAATATATATATATATATATATATATATATATATATATATATATATATATATATATATATATATATATATATATATATATATATGTATATATATATATATATATATATATATATATATATATATATATATATATATATATATATATATATATATATATATATATATATATTTATATATATATATATATATATATATATATATATATATATATATATATATATATATATATATTTATATATATATATATATATATATATATATATTTGGATGGATGTGTATATATATGTTTATATATATGTAAATATATATATATATATATATATATATATATATATATATATATATATATATATATATATATATATATATATATATATATATATATATATATATATATATATATATATATATATGTTTATATATATATATATATATATATATATATATATATATATATATATATATATATATATATATATATATATATATATATATATATATATATATATATATATTTGGATGGATGTGTATATAGATGTTTATAAATATATATATATATATATATATATATATATATATATATATATATATATATATATATATATATATATATATATATATGTATATATTATATATATATTTATTTTTAAAACTGGTTCCTTTAAAAAATATATATATATTATATATAATATATATGTATATATATATACACTACCGTTCAAAAGTTTGGGGTCACCCAAACAATTTTGTGGAATAGCCTTCATTTCTAAGAACAAGAATAGACTGTCGCGTTTCAGATGAAAGTTCTCTTTTTCTGGCCATTTTGAGCGTTTAATTGACCCCACAAATGTGATGCTCCAGAAACTCAATCTGCTCAAAGGAAGGTCAGTTTTGTAGTTTCTGTAACGAGCTAAACTGTTTTCAGATGTGTGAACATGATTGCACAAGGGTTTTCTAATCATCAATTAGCCTTCTGAGCCAATGAGCAAACACATTGTACCATTAGAACACTGGAGGGATAGTTGCTGGAAATGGGCCTCTATACACCTATGTAGATAATGCACCAAAAACCAAACATTTGCAGCTAGAATAGTCATTTACCACATTAGCAATGTATAGAGTGTATTTCTTTAAAGTTAAGACTAGTTTAAAGTTATCTTCATTGAAAAGTACAGTGCTTTTCCTTCAAAAATAAGGACATTTCAATGTGACCCCAAACTTTTGAACGGTAGTGTATGTAAATGTATTCAGTTATAAACATTCATTCACTTGCTTCTTTCCTTCATGGATCTAAACTTTACCACTGCCGGTAGTTTTTTTCTATGTTTTTATTGAATAAGTTGTAGGTGTATTTATTTCAGTATAAAAAGTGTAAAAAGTGTTTTGCTTGGGTCATGAAATGATGATAATGGTGTGCCAGGGCATACATACATTTTATATTTAACGCCTAAATCTCTGGAGTCTACATCAACTTCAGATCTATACCTCATTTCAAAATGTTTTAGTTTTTTTATGTTGTTTTGTTTGTTTGTTTTCCACCCTTTTTTGTTAAAAAAAAACTATGTTTTTAATGGCAAACACACAAAATATGCAAAATCTTCCACCAAAAATATTTTTCAAAGTGGAATATTTGATGTGAAGTAATCGGAACCTTGGACAGGTCAATAATTCATAATAACATTGATTTTGATTATTATTATGTTTTGAGCAATGACCGTTTGAAAGAAAAAAAAACGGCTTTGTTTTATTAGTCAACATTGCAACTTTTTTTTAAATTACATTTCTCCTTTAAGCTTTTTTATTTCACTTTTGTTATGTTTTTGTTTATTTTAATAGTATTTTTAGAATGTGCCGTGGGCCTTTAAAACATTAGCTGTGGGCCGCAAATGGCCTCCGGGGCCCACTTTTGACACCCCTGCTATAGATAATAAAAAATTAAATCTGATAAATCTATGGATAAAAAGCAGAGCCTGGCGACGCATGCGCGTTTATCCTAACTCTCTCGCTCTCTCTGTCTCTGCCCCTCCCATACGAATGTTGCTGCGTGCGCACACCTTCACAATTTGTTTTGTTTTTAACCCCTTCTTAACCCTGGACGTACATTGAAAATACACGCAACCCTAACTCAAAATGCCGGACATTTGAGGCATTTAAGAAACTCCGCCCGGACAGCCCCTCAAAAGAGGACATATCCCGGGCGCGGCCACCGCTGCTGCCCACTGCTCCCCTCACCTCCCAGGGGGTGATCAAGGGTGATGGGTCAAATGCAGAGAATAATTTCGCCACACTTAGTGTGTGTGTGACAATCATTGGCACTTTAACTTTATATGTACGTATGGTCAGTCTAACTTTGGAGAAGTGTACATGTAAAAAGTGGATGACTTACACCAGTGTTTTTCAACCACCGTGCCGCGGCACACCAGGAGATACAGTCTGGGGTGCCGTGGGAGATTGTGTAATTTCACCTATTTGGGTTAAAAATATTTTTTTGCAAAGCAGTAATTATAATCCGCAAATAATGTGCTCGGCAGAGTAAAACTGCGTCATGCTGGGGATGAGCTGGGAGAGTGGCCGTGCCAGCAACCTGAGGGTTCCTGGTTCGATCCCCACCTTCTACCAACCTCGTCACGTCCGTTGTGTCCTTGAGCAAGACACTTCACCCTTGCTCCTGATGGGTCGTGGTTAGGGCCTTGCATGGCAACTCCCGCCATCAGTGTGTGAATGTGTTTGTGAATGGGTGAATGTGTGTGTGAATGGGTGAATGTGTGTGTGAATGGGTGAATGTGTGTGTGAATGGGTGAATGTGGAAATACTGTCAAAGCGCTTTGAGCACCTTGAAGGTAGAAAAGCGCTATACAAGTATAACCATCCATCCATCCATTTTCTACCGCTTGTCCCTTTTGGGGTCGCGGGGGGTGCTGGAGCCTATCTCAGCTGTCCTTAAGGGACAAGCGGTAGACCAGTGGTTCTTAACCTGGGTTCGATCGAACCTAGGGTTTCGGTGAGTCGGCGTCAGGGGTTCGGCGGAGGTCAAAACACACCCGACTCATCGTGTAAATACAAACGTCTCCCTATCGGCGCATTACAGATACGGCAACAGCAGACTGATTTGCAGGTGTGTAATTTGTTGTGAGTTTATGCACTGTGTTGGTTTTGTTGTTTGAAGAAGGTGATGTTCATGCACGGTTCATTTTGTGCACCAGTAAAAAAAAACATGGTAACACTTTAGTATGGGGAACATATTCACCATTAATTAGTTGCTTATTAACATGCAAATTAGTAACATATTGGCTCTTAATAAGTACTTATTAATGCCTTATTCGACATGGCTTTATTATAACCCTAACCCTAACCCTAACCCAGGGGTCGGCAACCCACGGCTCTAGAGCCGCATGCGGCTCTTTAGCACCGCCCTAGTGGCTCTGTGGAGTTTTTTCAAAAATTTATGAAAAATGGAAAAAGATGAGGGGAAAAAATATATTTTTTGTTTTAATATAGTTTCTGTAGGAGGACAAACATGACACAAACCTCCCTAATTGTTATAAAGCACACTGTTTGTATTAAACATGCTTCACTGATTCGAGCATTTGGTGAGCGCCGTTTTGTCCTACTAATTTTGTCGGTCCTTGAACTCACCGTAGTTTGTTTACATGTATAACTTTCTCCGACTTTCTATGACGTGTTTATGCCACTTCTTTTTCTGTCTCATTTTGTCCACCAGACTTTTAACGTTGTGCATGAATGCACAAAGGTGAGTTTTGTTGATGATATTGACTTGTGTGGAGTGCTAATCAGACATATTTGGTCACTGCACGACTGCAAGTTAATCGATGCTAACATGCTATTTAGGCTAGCTATATGTACATATTGCATCATTATGCCTCATCTGTAGGTATATTTGAGGTCATTTAGTTTCCTTTAAGTCATCTTAATTCAATGTATATCTCATAACACACTATCTGTATGTAATATGGCTTTTAGTTTTTTGCGGCTCCAGACAGATTTGTTTTTGTATTTTTGGTCCAATATGGCTCTTTCAACATTTTGGGTTGCCGACCCCTGGTCTAACCCTAACCAAATAACTCTAAATTAAGTCTTTATTACTTAGAATATGTTCCCCTAGTGTCCAAATAACTCTAAATTAAGTATGTGTTACTTAGAATATGTTCCCCATACTAAAGTGTTACCAAAAACATATAAGTTATAAATGATAAATGATAAATGGGTTATACTTTTATAGCGCTTTTCTACCTTCAAGGTACTCAAAGCGCTTTGACACTATTTCCACATTCACCCATTCACACACACATTCACACACTGATGGAGGGAGCTGCCATGCAAGGCGCTAACCAGCAGCCATCAGGAGCAAGGGTGAAGTGTCTTGCCCAAGGACACAACAGACGTGACTAGGATGGTAGAAGGTGGGGATTGAACCCCAGTAACCAGCAATCCTCCGATTGCTGGCATGGCCACTCTACCAACTTCGCCACGCCGTCGCCGTTTGTCTTGAACTTGGAAAAAAAAAAAAAAAAAAATGTTCTTCACTAAAGAAGGGTTCGGTGAATGCGCATATGAAACTGGTGGGGTTCGGTACCTCCAACAAGGTTAAGGACCACTGCGGTAGTCAATGGATGGATGGATGGAGTTAAGTTTTATTTTATTTAGTTTTTTGTTTTGTTTTATTTTTTTCAGTTTAGTTTTATTTTATTTTGTTTATTTTGTCTTATTTTTGTTTTATTGTATTTAGTCTAGTTTGAATTTGATTACAGTTTAATTTAATTTAGTATTGTTTTGTTTTGTTTTTGTGATTTTCTTTTTCTTTTCTTTTTTTTTTTCTTTTGTTTTCTTTTTGTTTTGGACCGTTTCAGTTTGTCATGTTTGGCTTCAGTTGGTTTAGTACAATTTTGTTTAATTTGTTACATTTAATCTAGTTTAGTTTATTTAGTTTAATATATGGTTTTATGTACTTTTATTTAGTTTCAAGTAGTGTGGTGTTCAATGGTTCAATGGATTAATGGGGGTCACTGGAACTCCAAACGACTAGTAGTTCCAGTGACCCCCCCCCCCCCCCCCCCCCTGCTGGTGTATTTATAGGCTTTTAGGAAGGTTGCCTTTATGTCCTCGTAGCTCTTTGTACCGTTTACTAGCTTCCTCTGTAAAAAACGATGTTTTTACGCCTGAGTGACATTTCGTGTCTGTCTCGTGCATTTGCATGAAATGTCAAGCAGCAGCAGCACAGTGCTTGACTTCAGCGTGTAAAAGACTGACCTTCCCACCATCTTTGGATCTTCCGACTAAAAAGGAACACATTTTGTGCTTCGATCTTTCCCTTTTGTTCTCTTTCTCAACAACTGGCCCTCGCCCTCGCCCACAGCATCAAATCTCCATCTCTTGCAGCCCTCCAGGCCTCGATTAGTGACTCCATCTTTTATTCTGTGCATTTCAAGATTACTCTGAGGTTTTTATATCTGTGTTTGTGTGCGTGCGTGTGTGTGTGTGTGTGTGTGTCAACGCATTCTTTCCCTCTCAGAAAAATGATAACCTCTCATTTTTTTTTAAAGTCTCCGCCTGTCCAGATGGATTTGCTTGCAGCCGTGTCACTGAGACGCTTAAAAATGCTTTAAAAAGTGTCGCTCGGGCCAAACGTCAGGCTTGTCCTCACAATGTCAGCCCCTGTTGGATATTTCTTTGGTGTTTTGGGCTGCAAATTTAATAAATGTGACACCTCTCACTTCGTCTTTTTGCTGCAAATAGTGAGGAAAAACAGAGTGTTGGCCGTAAAAGATGCTTTTAACATTTTCAAATGTCCGTAAGTGAAAAGTATGCTTCATTATTATTGTTGTAGAACGTGTGAAACCGTGAAATTTACAACACTTAAATGTTAAAAAAATTTTAAAAAAACATTTTTATTTAAATGTTTTATACCATTCTGGTGTATGTCTGGATACGGCAGGCAAGTGCTTGAAAGAAGCCCCCTTTTCATTAGGGAAAAAGCAGGTCGCACAAAAATTAAAGATGTGTAGCCGCAAAAGCAAAATGAGACCAGCCCTGTCCAGAAAACATAACAGGCATAAGAAACATTCTGATTGGCAACCAGGGACAGTTGTGTCCTGTTTGCCAATCAGGGGGCAAGTGAAGGGGCCAGCGCTCAGACCAGAGGCGCATGGAGGCAAACAGGAAGTGGAACACAAAATAAGAGCAGTGGACTGGAAATATTGTGAATACAAATTTAAATAATCAAAACAATGTGATATCATGATATGTACTATAGTTTTATCTTTTGGTTTTTGATTTTTATGTTTCAAATACTTGATAGAGTTTGCCTTTTTACATTAATATATATATTTTTTTAATTTTTAATTTTAATTTTTTTATTTTATTTTTTTTCTGCAAATACATTTATTTTACCTAAGGTAGCAACCACTCACATTAAAACCAATGGATGATGGATGGATAATCCCTTCAGATTCAAAATGTTGTTACAAAATCTTGCATTCTTTTATTTATTTTTTTTATTTTTTTAATTAAATCAACATAGAAAAAACACACAATACACTTTCAACTAGTGCATCAACCCAAAAGAAACCCTCCCTCCCCCATTCACACTCATACACACCCACTCACACAAAAGGGGTTGCTTCCTTCTGTTGATATATATAGTTTATTCAGCTAAAAAGCTAACATAAAACTATTTTTGTATAAAAATACTTGATCAATTGTATTTTTCCTAATTTTATGTATTATATGATGTTGTAAAATTATTATATATTTTTTTTTAGGATTTTTTGTATTTATTAGAATGTATACATCTATAATGTATGTACATAGGAATAGTTGATAATATTAACAGTTTAAAGTTATTTGCCTTTATTTACCGATTTAGCAGCTTTGTATCTACTGTCGCGATCAAAAGTTGACATACACTTGTAAAGAACATAATGTCATGGCTGTCTTGAGTTTCCAATAATTTCTACAACTCTTATTTTTTTGTGATAGAGTGATTGGAGCACATACTTGTTGGTCACAAAAAGCATTCATGAAGTTAGGTTCTTTTATGAATTTATTATGGGTCTACTGAAAATGTGACCAAATCTGCTGGGTCAAAAGTATACATACAGCAATGTTAATATTTGGTTACATGTCCCTTGGCAAGTTTCACTGCAATAAGGCGCTTTTGGTAGCCATCCACAAACTTCTGGTTGAATTTTTCACCACTCCTCTTGACAAAATTGGCGCAGTTCAGCTAAATTTGTTGGTTTTCTGACATGGACTTGTTTCTTCAGCATTGTCCACACGTCAGGACTTTGGGGAGGCCATTCTAAAACCTAAATTCTCGCCTGATTTAGCCATTCCTTTACCACTTCTGACGTGTGTTTGGGGTCATTGTCCTGTTGGAACACCCAACTGCGCCCAAGACCCAACCTCCGGGCTGATGATTTTAGGTTGTCCTGAAAAATTTGGAGGGAAACCTCCTTTTTCATTGTCCCATTTAAAGCACCAGTTCAGGCCGGGAGCATACTACTACCACCACGACGCTTGACGGTAGGCATGGTGTTCCTGGGATTAAAAGCCTCACCTTTTCTCCTCCAAACATATTGCTGGGTATTGTGGCCAAACAGCTCAATTTTTGTTTCATCTGACCACAGAACTTTCCTCCAGAAGGTCTTATCTTTGTCCATGTGATGTCAGATGAAACAAAAATTGAGCTGTTTGGCCACAATACCCAGCAATATGTTTGGAGGAGAAAAGTGTATGTAAACGTTTGATCGGGACTGTATATTTAGCGAGTATTCCGAGCCCAAGCGTCCACATAACACAAACATCAGCTTAAACCTCAGCTAAGCCAGGATGAAAATGAAATGCAAATTTCCATCTTCATTTCCATTTCCCCGGTAGAATAAATGAGTACGCTTGCAGCTTTGCACTTTTTGAAAGTATCCAGCTCAACCACGTAGACCTTGTAGAGGCGGTGAATTTTTACATTTATTTTGTAAAAGAAAGATGACCTGAATTAAATTTTTTATTTTTTATTCCAAGGTCAAATGAATCACAGTTTTTCATGCCTTAAGCTAAAACGTTGAACAATTACTCATGTCAGTTCAACAAGGCCACACAGAACTTTCTGGAAATCCAGCTTCGACTTACCAACATGGAATTTATGAGTGAACCGATGAAAAAAGGCCTCAAAAGAGCAAAAACACCATTTTGTTTTGTAATTTCTAGTTCATGACAGTCACATGATCAACAAGCACATATAAAAGACCAAACACTGCCATTGTCTGAATAATTGCGGACTGAAGCGTACATCTAAACATGCGTGAAGTCGAGTCTAAAAGGAGAAGGCGCTGACTATAAATCCATACTAAAGATTGCATGCTGACTCTCTCTCTCTTTATTCCTGGCTTGGAGTTTGTTCTCTGGCATTCCAATGGACTTCTTAAAGATTGTCGCGCGGCTCAAATCTACTTTCACAGCACGCCGCGTGAGCAGGGCGCCACTTAACAGTCCCCTTCGTCGTTATTCGAGGTCTTTTTTTCTTCCCCTTTTTGCAGTCGCCACAAGACGAGAGAAGCAATAAAAGATTTGAGTTGACTTCATGCCAACCACCATAGTGTTTACTTCTCACGTTTAAAAAAAGCCTCCCTAGCACACCTATTATATTTTAGGGCTGTCAAACCATTAAATCTGCATTAAATACTTACATTACAGGTATATATATATATATATATATATATATATATATATATATATATATATATATATATATATATATATATATATATATATATATATATATATATATATATATATGTGTGTGTGTGTGTGTATATTTATACACATATATATATATATATATATATATATATATATATATATATATATATATATATATATATATATATATATATATATATATATATATATATATATACATATATATATATATACATATATATATATGTATATATATATATATATATATATATATATATATATATATATATATATATATATATATATATATATATATATATATATATATATACAAAACCAGTGAAGTTGGCACGTTGTGTAAATCGTAAATAAAAACAGAATACAATGATTTGCAAATCCTTTTCAACTTATATTCAATTGAATAGACTGCAAAGACAAGATATTTAATTTTCGAACTGAGAAACTTTTTTTTTTGTTGCAAATAATCATTAACTCAGAATGTAATGGCAGCAACACATTGCAAAAAAGTTGGCACAGGGGCATTTTTACCACTGTGTTACATGGCCTTTCCTTTTAACAACACTCAGTAAACGTTTGGGAACTGAGGAGACACATTTTTTAAGCTTCTCAGGTGGAATTCTTTCCCATTCTTGCTTGATGTACAGCTTAAGTTGTTCAACAGTCCGGGGGTCTCCGTTGTGGTATTTTAGGCTTCATAATGCGCCACACATTTTCAATGGGACACAGGTCTGGACTACAGGCAGGCCAGTCTAGTACACACACTCTTTTACTATGAAGCCACGCTGTTGTAACACGGGGCTTGGCATTGTCCTGCTGAAATAAGCAGGGGCGTCCATGATAACGTTGCTTGGATGGCAACATATGTTGCTCCAAAACCTGTATGTAGCTTTCAGCATTCATGGTGCCTTCCCAGATGTGTAAGTTACCCATGTCTTGGGCACTAATACACCCCCATACCATCACAGATGCTGGCTTTTCAACTTTGCGCCTATAACAATCCGGATGGTACTTTTCCTTTTTGTTCCGGAGGACACGACGTCCACAGTTTCCAAAAACAATTTGAAATGTGGACTCGTCAGACCACAGAACACTTTTCCACTTTGCATCAGTCCATCTTAGATGAGCTCGTGCCCGGCGAAGCCGGCTGCGTTTCTGGGTGTTGTTGATAAATGGCTTTCGCTTTGCATAGTAGAGTTTTAACTTGCACTTACAGATGTAGCGACGAACTGTAGTTACTGACAGTGGTTTTCTGAAGTGTTCCTGAGCCCATGTGGTGATATCCTTCACACACTGATGTGGCTTTTTGATGCAGTACCGCCTGAGGGATCCAAGGTCACGGGCATTCAATGTTGGTTTTCAGGCTTGCCGCTTATGTGAAGTGATTTCTCCAGATTCTCTGAACCTTTTGATGATATTACAGACCTTAGATGGTGAAATCCCTAAATTCCTTGCAATAGCTGGTTGAGAAATGTTGTTCTTAAACTGTTCGACAATTTGCTCACGCATTTGCATCCTTGTTTGTGAATGACTGAGCATGTCATGGAAGCTGCTTTTATACCCAATCATATATATATATATATATATATATATATATATATATATATATATATATATATATATATATATATATATATATATATATATATATATATATATAATTTGTTTTTTTGGGGGTTTTCTGCTGTGCCACATGGCAAGTGCTCAAGGGCACTGGAAGGTTGGGGGGGATTAATCAAACAGTCAACATGTTTTCATCTTATTTATAATTTTCATAATCCTATTGTTTTAATTTATCTTATTTGATTCCATTCTCATTTTAGTCATTTTGAATGTGGTTCTGTTAATATGTTATTTATTTGTGTTGTACTATCTCGTTAACAAAAATATAAAATCTCTGGCAATCAAATGAACACAACGACCCATGAATGAACGTTAGCAAACCAATACTTATCACACGTGATTTTAGGTGTGAAATAAGTGAGTCTGCTTTGAATGCCAGACATACGTAAACAACAAAAGGATTAGCTCTCTCTTGCTAACTAATTAGCTCATGGCAGCTTTCTGTTCATATGTTAATCCTGAAGTCTGTTCTCATAGGGGATCGAGTAGGATTTTGTACAGACAGATTAAAGTTTCTTGTCGATTACTTTATTTTGTTCTTTTTTTTTTATTATTATTATAGTGGAACCCGCTTATCATGACACCTCCTCATACTGGCTGACATAGGTGGTTGTTGACAGCCTAAATCGTAAGAAAAACTATCGGCATATCATATATTTTATTATTTTTCTTTTGAAACTTATTTGGCACTGAACAGGAAGTCACTTTGTAGAATGCTGTGTAACCAGACAGTGGCTTAGCAATAATGAAGAAGTTGACAAGACAACAGCACATGTCGACACATACGGTGTTCTGGCGAGGCGTACTCCCCCCTCGGGATTTATGCACCCACTTCTTTTGCGCATGTAAATTAATCACATTTCCACATTTGAAGCAATCTTTCACGCAAGTATAATAATGCAATACTTTTGTATTTTATCATTTAATATACATGCTTCACACTACAAATAGAGCAGGGGTGTCCAAACTTTTTCCACTGAGGGCCGCACACTGAAAAATCAAAGCACGCGGGCAGGGGCGCCGAAAAGGGGGGGGGGGGGTAAAGGAGACGGATTCTAGGGGCCCATGATGGAGGGGGCCCAGAGAGGCCCCTAATGATGATGAAATTATAATACAGAAAAAATAATGACACTAAGTTACTAACTAACACAGGGGTGGGCAATTAATTTTTACCGGGGGCCGCATGAGCTACCCGAGCACTGCTGGAGGGCCACATCGACAATATTTCAATTAAATTTTGCTCAATATTATTTTTGATATATACCGTAAGATAAATAATAATAATAATAATAATAATAATAATAATAATAATAATAATTAATAATAATAGTAATACTTCAACATAGTGTGTGTAACAGCATTCCATGACTTATATAAATAAATTAACATTAATAATAAATGACAGTAAAATAAGCACACGTATGACTGAGGAGTCATAGCGTAACTTTGTGTGGTGTTTGAGTTGTCCGACTTTTTGTGTGGCCATAAACGCACCAGTGGTTTAGTGCTATGCGTGTTGGTGACAGATGACAAGTTGGTTTTGGCCTGGTTTGTACGGCAGAAAATGACTAGTTTTTCGAGATAGCATTGTTTTACTCATGTTTTTGGTGTGGTTATGTCCGAATATAAACAGTTTTGCTCAATAAAGTGATCGATATAATTCCTGTCCTCGAAGCATCTCGATAGACGTTACAATAATTGAACGGTGTTCAATTGAACGGTGTTGTAAACGGTGTTGAGGAACACCGTTAGGGCCGCTTGTTGTCACTGTCACTCAAAGTTGCATTGCAAAATTACATAGAATAAATATGTTTATTTTGTTTAGAATTCAGATGGGATTTGATTTGGTGCGCGGCATATACTTGCTGCGCGCAGCGGACGCTTGAGCAGTGCGCAATTGCGCAGGCACGCACCTTAGAGGGAACGTTGCTTTGCAGTTCATGTCTTGTTGAAAACACGGCATTCCTCATCAACTTTTCTCTTTTTAGCGTCTCGGGTGTAAACCGTGCATCACTTGTCGCTGCATGTGCACCTTCACTCGCAGGTTACACACGGACACACGCCCATAAATAATACTTTTCAAAATAAAAGCAGCACAGTTGTATTGCGCGCAGGACATAGATGTTTTTTCAACTTTATTTTGTAATTGCAGCTGTTCACATTCACTCACAACCACGCACACGTCCACACGGAAGTAATACAAATAACGATTTTCAAAACAAAAGCAGCACCGTTGTATTGCACACTCGACATAGATACTTCTTTAAATTTATTTTGTAATTTATAATTGGCCTCACGCGGGCCGGACAGGGACGCACAAAGGGCCGGATGCGGCCCGCGGGCCGCAGAATGCCCAGGTCTGAACTAACATATAATCACACATGTTTTATTTTCCATGTCCTGGTAACAATACCTTTATTTGTTTTGGAAGCATCAACACCTGCAGGGCCCTCCCTTCCCCCCCTCTATTTAAGTAAAATGGTTCAGTCCGACTGGATCAGCTGCAGGTAGAGCACCTGCGATTTGTCACAGACAGCGCCAAAGCGGGCAAAGCGGAGGAGACAGCAGTATGCCTCAAAAATCTGGCAGCCAAAAAAGAAAGGAAAAGAAAAGAAGAGAGGAGAAGGAGTTGAAGGGTCGACAATAAAATCACCCAATATTTCCAAAAAAAAGGTGGGTTTGTTAGTTGTGGGGGAAAGTTATGCATATTAACTTTGTCCCTGTCTGTGGTAATAAATGATAAATGGGTTATACTTGTATAGCGCTTTTCTACCTTCAAGGTACTCAAAGCGCTTTGACAGTATTTCCACATTTACACACACATTCACACACTGATGGCGGGAGCTGCCATGCAAGGCGCTAACCCGCAGCCATCAGAGGCAAAGGGTGAAGTGTCTTGCCCAAGGACACAACGGACGTGACTAGGAAGGTAGAAGGTGGGGATTGAACCCCAGTAACCAGCAACCCTCCGATTGCTGGCACAGCCACTCTACCCACTTCGCCACGCCGTAATAAGCTAGCTCTCTTTTCTCACCATGTTAGCTCAAGAAAACTCTGGGTTTTTACATTTTACTGCTATATTAGTTAAATAATCAATCCAGTCAAACATTTATCAAGCTGTTCTTATTCAATAATAGTTTATCTCCCCTCTGTCAAAATGATGCCTCATTCTGAACAGAGTCAAGTGCACCAGCAGCAGAAAATACCATTACTCAAAAATACCATTAAAATGCTTAATTGTATGTTGCCGCTGTGTTGGGGGCCCTGTAAAGATTCTTGCACGCGGGGGCCATTTTGATATTTTCTTCATTTTCAAAACCAATACAATATACACTTTTTTTTTAACCTTTGGGGCTCGCTCAAGTTAGATCCTAGGGACCCAGAAGGGTTTCCGTCTTAAAAAAGGTTAAAAATAAGTCACCCAATTTTTTGGGGCAAAAATACAAAATATACAATATTTTTCCCAAAAAGATTTTCAAAGTGGAATATTTGATGTGAAGTAATTTGATCCCTAAATAGGTCAATAATTCATAGCAACATTTATTTGAATTTTTTTTTTAAATTTTTTTTTTTTTTTTAGCAAAGACGGGTGTTTTTTAATTCAACTAACATTTTTGGAGATCCAAAAGTGCCCCACTCATAAAATGTTCATGCTTTTTTTTTTTTTTTTTTTTTTTTACATTCAACACTTAAATCTCTATATCAGCTTCAGATAATATATAGTGTAATGAGTTTAGTATATTTATAATAGCAATCAATATAATAATTAGTATAATAAGTATTAGTAAATAATTTGTATGTATTTTTTAAAATCATTTTCATATTTTTCGTGTTTTTTTTTGTGTGTTGTATTTGTGTCCTTTTTGTCCTTAAATCCGTCAATAATTCATAGCAACATTGATTATGACTCATTATTATTTTTTGAAAAATTATTTTAAAAAATTGTGATTTTAGAGTCAACAATGCAACTTTTTTTCTCGTTGCATTTCAACTATTTGCTCTTTTATTCCACGTTTTAATGTTTTAAAAAAACGTTTTAGTATTTTTAGAATGATGTGCCACGGGCCGGTAAAACATGAGCTGCGGGCCATTTGCGGCCCGCAGCTCATGTTTTTTCAGGGGTGTCCACACTTCGGACACCCCTGAAATAGAGGAATTATTAGGTTGTAGTTTTTTGATGAATTGATTTGACTTGATTTTCGACATCTTCACATGAACCCATAACCTAATAAAACACGGGTGTCAAACTCAAGGCCCGGGGGCCATATGTGACCCGCCATTTCATTTTACTTGGCCCTCGAAAGCCTGGGAATAATGTGTATCAATAAAGTACTGTAACTTTTCTTACCACATTTTCTTTCTTTCTATTTTGGGAGAAAAAAAAAAAAAGTACTCCATGTAATCGCAAATTATGTTAACTTAAATATTGTCTAATTATGCAAAAATATATTATCAGATATTCAAACCATTTTTAAATAGAAATAAATACTAATAATGATTTCAAAGCAAGTTAGTTATCAAGTTTTGCAATGTAAAAATAGCACTAGATTTCATGGTAAAGATGTGAAATTCACTGTGGTTTTTACAGCATTTTTCTCTAAATGAAAAAAACAGTACTGCCCGATTGTAGCTGAGATAGCCTCCAGCGCCCCCGCGACCCCGAAGGGGATAAGCGGTAGAAAATGGATGGATGGATGGATGGTTTTGGTATCCTTTCACTGGAACAAAGGGGCCAAGCCCAACTCCTGAAAAACAACCCCTCACCATAATTCCTCCTCCACCAAATTTCACACTCGGCACAATGCAGTCCGAAATGTAGCGTTCTCCTGGCAACCTCCAAACTCAGACTGGTCCATCAGATTGCCAGATGGAAAAGCGTGATTCATCATTCCAGAGAAGGTGTCTCCCCTCCTCTAGAGTCCAGTGGCAATGTGTTTTACACCAGTGGTCCCCAACCTTTTTGTAGCTGCGGACCGGTCAACGCTTGAAAATTCGTCCCACGGCCTGGGGAGTGGGGGGGGGGGGGGGGGGGGGGGGTAGGTGAAATTAAAAAAAAAAAATAAATAAATAAATGTTTTTCCTTTTCATAAAGAAATACAATCATGTGTGCTTACGGACTGTATCCCTGCAGACTGTATTGATCTATATTGATATATAATGTATATATTGTGTTTTTTATGTTGATTTGATAATTTATTTTTTATTTTTTTAAATTTCTTGTGCGGCCCGGTACCAATCGGTCCGCGGACCGGTGGTTGGGGACCACTGCTTTACACCACTGAATCCCACGCTTTGCATTGGACTTGGTGATGTATGGCTTAGATGCAGCTGTTCGGCCATGGAAACCCATTTTATGAAGCTCTCTGCGTACTGTACGTGGGCTGTTTGGAAGGTCACATGAAGTTTGGAGCTCTGTAGCAACTGACTGTGCAGAAACTCTTTGCACTATGCGCTTCAGCACCCGTTGACCCCTCTATGTCAGTTTATGTGGCCTACCACTTGGTGGCTGACTTGCTGTTGTTCCCAAACTCTTCACTTTTCCTATAATAAAGTTGACTTTGGAATATTTAGGAGCGAGGGAATTTCACGACTGGATTTGTTGCACAGGTGGCATCCTATGACAGTTCCACGCTGGAAATCAGTGAAAGCGGCCCATTCTTTCACAAATGTTTGTAGAAACAGTCTCCATGCCTAAGTGCTTGATTTTATACACCGGGCCAAGTGATTAGGACACCTGATTCTCATCATTTGGATGGGTGGCCAAATACTTTTGGCAATATAGGGTGTATTTGCAAGGCCATTTTCAAGGATATTTAAAGAGAAACTACATCTTGTGAGACGATGTCGGCGATGAAATGGGGAAATGCCCGCCACTTCCATTTGAATCAGCCGACTACGAGCGGTACCACTGGCTTACACGGCGTCGAGGGGTTCTACAAATTGTGAGTTAAAATGTTTTATTTCTTAATTTTTTCACGTTTCATATGTTTTTTTACATTTTAATTTTGACAGTACCACATAAGATATGTTTTAATTGCTGATGCGGGTTTATTGATTTTTAAATGCGCCATAAAATAACACGTTTTGTACACTGTTGAGGTGGTTCAATGCCCAGTGGTGCGTAAATGTGTTCCTGTGTAGTATTTCTCCAGCAATGGTCATGTGGTGACATCAATGATGGTATTTTGAGAGGTAATCATTGAAGTCGGACATCACTGAAGGCCTAGGTGGGAAACGCTCGGCCCGCCACTGCTTCCATAAACAACCTTATTTTCCAAACGGTATATAAGCCACACCAACTAAATTTTAAAAGAAAAAAACATATTTTTATGTATTAGCCAGATATACACTATATTGCCAAAAGTATTTGGCCACCTGCCTTGACTCACATATGAACTTGAAGTGCCATCCCATTCCTAACCCATAGGGATCAATATGATGTCGGTCCACCTTTTGCAGTTATTACAGCTTCAACTCTTCTGTGAAGGCTGTCCACAAGGTTGCGGAGTGTGTTTATAGGAATTTTTTTACCAAAAGCACATTGGTGAGGTCACACACTGATGTTGGTGGAGAAGGCCTGGCTCTCAGTCTCCGTTCTAATTCATCCCAAAGGTGTTCTATCGGGTTCAGGTCAGGACTCTGTGCAGGCCAGTCAAGTTCATCCACACCAGACTCTGGACTCATGTCTTTTTGGACCGTGCTTTGTGCACAGTCATGTTGGAAGAGGAAGGGGCCCGCTCCTAACTGAAAAACAACCCAGACAGTTGACTTTGGAATATTTAGGAGCGAGAAAATTTCACGACTGGATTTGTTGCACAGGTGGCATCCTATGACAGTTCAACGCTGGAAATCACTGAGCTCCTGAGAGCGGTCCATTCTTTCACAAATGTTTGTAGAAACTGTCTCCATGCCTAAGTGCTTGACTTTATACACACAAATGCTTAGGACACCTGATTCTCATCATTTGGATGGGTGGCCAAATACTTTTGGCAATACAGTGTATATGTTGTGAAATGAGTTACTTACACAGAAATATTTTATAAATGTTTATTTACATACCTTAATTGTTGCCAAACGGTGTCAGTAACACAGCAGTGAGCCACTGTGAAACACAAGCATTTTAAGGGGGGAAGAGGTCATAATTCAGTTTGAAAGTCATAGAAAAAAACCCAAATAACAGTACAAATTAGAAATGCCTTTTTACAGCAGCACTGCTGCAATGCACGAGCATTTAAAAAATGGCATCAAGGGCGATTCTCCAGGATGGCGGTAGAGGTATCCTCGCTCATCAATGCGGACTGGACACTGGCCGAGAGTTGGTGGGCGGCCGAGAGTGGAGTCGGCTCTCTTGGTTGCTTTGTTGGGTCTGCTCCTATCTCTGGCCATGCTCCCTCCACCCCAGCAGACGATGGCGTGGAACACCGCAGAGGCCACCACAGTGCATATGTTTCTTTTACTTTTTATTCATAGCTGTATGTAGAAGTGGCTGGTTGCATTAGCTGTGCTCTTTTAAAGGCCTACTGAAACCCACTACTACCGACCATGCAGTCTGATAGTTTATATATCAATGATGAAATCTTAACATTGCAACACATGCCAATACGGCCGGGTTAACTTATAAAGTGACATTTTAAATTTCCCGCGAAACTTCCGGTTGAAAACGTCTATGTAAGATGACGTATGCGCGTGACGTCAATGGTTGAAACGGAAGTATTCGGACACATTGTATCCAATACAAAAAGCTCTGTTTTCATCGCAAAATTCCACAGTATTCTGGACATCTGTATTGGTGAATCTTTTGCAATTTGTTTAATGAACAATGAAGACTGCAAAGAAGAAAGCTGTACGTGGGATCGGTGTATTAGCGGCTGGCTGCAGCAACCCAACCAGGAGGACTTTGACTTGGATAGCAGACGCGCTATCCGACGCTAGCCACCGACCGCATCGATGATCGGGTGAAGTCCTTCGTCGCTCCATCGATCGCTGGAACGCAGGTGAGCACGGGTGTTGATGAGCAGATGAGGGCTGGCTGGCAAAGGTGGCGCGCTAATGTTTTTAGCATAGCTCTGTGAGGTCCCATAACTACGTTAGCTTCAATGGCGTCGTTAGCAACTGCGTTGTTAAGCTTCGCCAGGCTGGAAACATTAACTTTGTATTTACAGGTCCATGGTTTAATAGTATTGTAGATTTTCTGTCTATCCTTCCAGTCAGGGGTTTATTTCTTTTGTTTCTATCTGCAGTTAAGCCCGATGCTATCACGTTAGCTCCGTAGCTAAAGTGCTTCGCCGATGTATTGTCGTGGAGATAAAAGTCACTGTGAATGTCCATTTCGCGTTCTCGACTCTCATTTTCAAGAGGATATAGTATCCGAAGTGAAGTGAAGTGAATTACATTTATATAGCGCTTTTTCTCAAGTGACTCAAAGCGCTTTACATTGTGAAACCCAATATCTAAGTTACATTTAAACCAGTGTGGGTGGCACTGGGAGCAGGTGGGTAAAGTGTCTTGCCCAAGGACACAACGGCAGTGACTAGGATGGCGGAAGCAGGGATTGAACCTGCAACCCTCAAGTTGCTGGCACGGCCGCTCTACCAACCGAGCTATACCGTCCCAGCTATACCATCCGAGGTGGTTTAAAACACAAATCCGTGATCCACAATAGAAAAAGGAGAAAGTGTGGAATCCAATGAGCCCTTGTACCTAAGTTACGGTCAGAGCGAAAAAAGATACGTCCTGCACTGCACTCTAGTCCTTCACTCTCACGTACCTCATCCACAAATCTTTCATCCTCGCTCAAATTAATGGGGTAATCGTCGCTTTCTCGCTCTCGCTGCTGGTGTAAACAATGGGGAAATGTGAGGAGCCTTTCAACCTGCGACGTCACGCAGCGACCAAAAGTTGCGAACTTTATTGTCGATGTTCTCTTCTAAATCCTTTCAGCAAAAATATGTCAATATCGCGAAATGATCAAGTATGACACATAGAATGGATCTGCTATCCCCGTTTAAATAAGAAAATCTCATTTCAGCAGGCCTTTAATGTCCTTTGTTTTCTTTGATGTTTCCCTCTTACACACATGTAAGAGGGATTTGTGCTATGGCTATGAGTTGTTTTTTTCCTTGGCCTCAGTCTGGACGCCCTCTCCAGGGGCCCAGGCTTAGACCGATTTTTATTTTTTCTCCCCCCATTGTTTACCTATATCTCACCTTTTTTGAAAGGGGCGCCGGAAGTTGGCAGACCCGTCAGCGATCCTGTTCTGTCTCCCTGTAATGTTTGATCCCTGTAATGTTGGTCTGATCTTGAATGGGATCGTGCTGAAAATTTTAATTTCCCCTCTGGGATGAATAAAGTATTTCTGATTCTGAAAACAGTTCTATATGTCATTTTTGTATCAGGGTCCAAAAAACATGCATAGATTTTTTAAAATCTCCCCAAAAAAGTGATGCTCAATCAAGAAATAATGGTTTTGGCACAGGCAGAATTTGATATTTTAATATTGCGGTGTGAGCCTCTTTCCAATCAAATTCCACCATCATTTGGTGACAGTAAGTCTGGCCTTTAGCATGTACTCTTCTCACAGAGACGTTGCCTTTTTATTTGATTCATGCCGAAGCATGCGAGGGGGGTAAAAAGGGACGTACAGTAACAGACGGTCGTCTTCAAAGTCAGACCGTAGAGACGACAAAAAGAGAGCGATGAAATATTTCACATGTGGCGACAAGCGGAGAACACCGCTGCCTACCAGGGAAGGCCTTTGGTGTAACTGCCAGGGAGGAAGATTCTCCTGGTAAATAACAGGTTGCCTTTCATGCCGTCTGCTCGGGCAACAGCTTGCAGACATTGGCAGGGAGGGAGGGGGGAGTAAAGGCGCGGGTGTTAGGTGGGGGTTTTTGTTTTGCACCACCAGCCAAAATCATCACACTGCCAACTACGTTTTCTTTTTTTTTTTTTTGGTTGCATTTCCTCTTAAGTTACAAGAGCGTTTGAACGGGCGTAATGATGCCTTTGGCCAAGCTACACTTTGTTTATGCACAGCAGGGGAAAATGAGCATAAGCAAGCTTTTCCCACACAACAGACGTGCCAACATTAGATTAGCTTCACCATACATTCTGAGCTAACCTTTTCTGACAAGAACGTATACTTTGCCTTGGTAAGTACTGTAGGTGTGCACAGCAGGAGGCCTATAGGCTTATATAGCGATCCAAATGCCAGGTTTTCTCTATAAAATCTCTTTGGCAGTTGTGTGCGTGTAGGTGTGTGTGTGTGTAATGCATTACCAGTAAATGTATATATTTACTTATATTACCAGTTTACAGCACATGTTGACTTCCTCTGTATCTTTATGAGTGTTTTAAAGGGTTAAAACAAAAACATTAAAAAATAGTTAGTTTTTAATACAGATTTCAGGGTGAAAATATGAAAAGAAAATTAAAAATTGCTAGATTTTCCTGATTTTCAAATCTGACAGTGTGGAAAAAGTTTAAATGCCTTGTAAGAGTTATAAATTCTGTAAACATCCTAGTTTTCAAGGGTTAAAGCCTTCGAAATATATTTAATTTATGTTTGTTTCAGTCGTTTAGTCAGGGGTTTTTTTTGTTGCAGTTTTTGGGGAGCTAATATTTTTGTCTCCAAAAAATCTGACACTGTAGAAGAAAAAAAACATGAAATAAATTTTCAAATTAAAAAAAAATGTAAACACTAGATTTTTCCTGAAATTTTTGGAAAGCTGACATTGTTTACTTTTTTTTCTAATCGTAACAGTGTAAAATGTAATTTAAAGGAATAAATTAAAAAGCCTGAAATAAAATCCATATGTATAAATTGAGGTGTGGAAACATCCGTTTGAAGTAGTTTTAAAAGACGGAACTAATTTTTTTTGTTGCAGGTTTTGGGGAGCTAATATTTTTGTCTCCAAAAAATCTGACACTGTAGAATAAAATACATTTTCAAATTTTAAAAAAATAAAAACATTAGATTTTTCCTGAAATTTTTGGAAAGTTGATATTGTTTACTTTTTTCCAATCGTAACAGTGTAAAATGTAATTTAAAGGAATAAATTAAAATGCCTGAAATAAATTCTATTTGTATAAATTGAGGTGCGGAAACTTCCATTTGAAGTAGTTTTAAAAGACAGAACTCATTTTTTTGTTGCAGGTTTTGGGGAGCTAACATTTTTGTCTCCAAAAAATCTGACACTGTAGGAAAAAAAAACATTGAATCAATTTTCAAATGAGAAAAAAGCTTTTTTTCCCAATCGTAGCAGTGTATCCCTACATTGTGGCAGGGATACGTCAGCATGAAGTAGTTTTGAAAGATGCACTCATTTAGTCGTTTTTTTTTTTGTTGCAGTTTTTGGGAAGCTGATATTTTTATCTTAAAACCACAAAAATCTGACACAGAATTTAAAAACAAAAAACAAACCTTAAATCAATTGTCAATTTAATCAAACAAAAAAGGTTATATTTTTCCTGAAATTTTTGGAAGGATTACATTTTTTTGTTTTTAAATCCAATCTGATGGTGTAAATTATACATTTAAAACAAAGGAAATAAAAAGCCTGAAATAAACTGTATCTGTATAAATTTAAAAATGTATATTTCTTCAAATTAAGTAGTTTTAAAAGATGCGCTCGTTTAGTTATTTTTTTTTGTTGTTGCAGTTTTTGGGAAGCCGTCATTTTTTTCTTTAAAAAATAAATCTTGATACTGTAGAAAAAATAAAAAAGCATTAAATCAATAGTCTTTTTAATAAAATAAAAAATATTATATTTTTCCAGAAAATTTGGAAAGCTGACATAAAAAAACCCACAATAAAACAGTGTAAAATATTAATAAATCAAAAAATAGAATAAAATGCCTAAAGTAAATTGTATACATAGAAATTAATATATGAAAATGTCAGCATTAAGTAGTTTTAAAACTTTGACTTGTTTAGTCAAGTTTTTTTGTGGTGCAGTTTTTGGGAAGCTGATATTTTTCTTTGAGACAAAATCACACAGTCGGAAAAAAAATGCATTACATAAATTGTCTTTTGTTACTGAATATTTAATTAAATAAAAAAGTATTCCAGAAACTTTTTTGGAAAGCTTTGTATATTTTAGCATTTTAGTAATTTTTAAAGTTGGTCTTGTTTAGTCAGTTTTTATGTTGCTGTTTAAAAAAAATTGACTATGTAGAAAAAATATAAATGCATTAAATACATTGTCAATTGTAGTTAAAAAAAAATCATAAAATGAAGAACAAAAACGATTATATTTTTTTCTGAAATATTTGGAGAGCTCATTTGTAATGGTTATGAGCAGGGGTCCCCAAACTTTTTGGCTTGGGGGCCGCATTGGGTTAAAACAATTTGGTCAGGGGCCGGGCTGTGTGTGTGTATCCATCCATCCATTTTCTACCGCTTGTCTATTTTTGGGGTCGCAGGGGTGCTGGAGACTATCGCAGCTGCATTCGGGTATGGGTATACATATATATATATATATACATACAGTATATTCCTCGCGCACTAATTGACTGAAAGAGCGTGCACTTTGCCGATGATGTCACGTTACCGATGGGAAAATGCATTTATAGACAATATGATTTGCCTGAGCGGCTAGGAGACACAGAGAGTAACAAGCAGTAGAAAATGGATTAGAAAGGACAGATTTTAAAAAACAATATAAAAAAATTAAAAAAATTTAAAATTAAAAAGAAATTCAACCTGGGGCTTGCAGTAAGTCTGGCCGTATTTTGAACACTGGAACCGGCCCGCGGACCGTAGTTTGGGGACCCCTGGTTATGAGTTATGTAAACATCTTAGTCTATAAGGGCTAAAACCCTCAAAAATATATTTAATATATGATGTATTGTAAACAGTATGTTTTAGACTAAAGTCATTTTAAAAGATGGACTCATTACCATTTTTTTGTTGCAGTTTTTGGAAAACTGATCTTTTTGTCTTTAGGAAACACTGAAACTCTAGAGAACATAAAAATGCACCACATACATTGTCAGTTGTAATTAAATATTTAATATAATTAAAACATGACTATCTTTTCCAGATTTTTTTGGAAAGCTAATATGTTTAGGCTTTTTTTTTTTAAAATCTTACAGTGTATAAATAAATTGTCAAATGTAATTGTTGTCAACTGACTAGTATATGATTTTTTTTTTTTGTAATTGCAGTTTTTGGAAAGCTGATATATTTTGTCTTTTAAAAAAGCCGAAACTTTAGAAAATATTTGAAAATGCATGAAATAGATTGTCAATTAATTGTCAATCAATCAATCAAAGCCCTAAATCACAAGTGTCTCAAAGGGCTGCACAAGCCACATCAGGATCCCACATCAGGGCAAGGAAAAAAACTCAACCCAATTGGATTGTTATGCGTTATGTATGTTAATATCAGAGCCAAGCTTAACCCTCCAAAATATATTAAAGTATATTTAAGCCTGAAGAAGTTTTAAAAGATGGACTCATTGAAAGTGTGATTTTTTTTCTTTCCAGTTTAAAAAACAAACAAACATCCAACACTGTAGAAAAAATAAAATGGCAGTTGAAACATGAACATTTTACATATGTATGTAATCATCCTAGTCTTTAAAGCCTCAAATCTTCCAAAATATATTTGATGTATCATACGTATATTTCAGCCTGAAGTATTTTTAATGGACTTGTTCAAAGTGGCGAAAAATATTAATTTATGATTTTCTTTTTTTGTGGTTTTTGAGAAGCTGACAAAATTGTGTCATAAAGACAGTAAAAAAAATGCATCTGCATGCAGTATTCTCTTTTTTTGTGAGTTTAATATGCAAGTGTTTGAGTTAGTAAAAAAAAAAAAAAAAGATATTGCTTCAGTCCACTTCACAGTAGTAGCATACCACAAGAGACCATCTGAGAATTGTCTTAAAATGATAACCATAGACTGTAGTATGTATTGAGTAACTTTCCCAACACTGGTTATGCAACCGACTGTCAAATTATAGTGAAGTCCATCTGATTCCCATCCAATAAATCACTTTTTTTTTTTTACAATTGCGTAACTTCATTCCACTTCATAGGTGGAAAGTTATGTTTCCAGGTGCGTCTAATATGTAGGAATGTAGACAGAATGTACCATGCATGATACCACATATGTGCATACTTGTATACTTTATGCCTACTAACACATTTTTGGGGTTTAAAAAAAAACAAAAACAAAAAACAGGTCAAGAAAAATAATTTAATCAGCTTTCTGCAGGGCACACGTCTGAATCAGGATAGAAGAATGTTTGGATGAGATAATGTGGTATTTCATGGATAAATGGGTAACAGCATCACATTTGAAATTGCTGTTTAGAGTCTCATGTCATCCAACTACTGTACATGTCCAGATGTTGGCAAAAAATATAGTTTGCTTTATTCTACAGCTTTAATCCTTTCCTCTTCAGGTCCTCCTTGGCTTCTCTTATTTGCCTCTGAAGCTCCTCTGCAGCTTGGTCGCAGTCATTAAAAGTGGCTACCCGGTAGCCCACCGTGGCCAGAGAGTAGCAGCCGAAGGACACCAGCAGGTACAGCGGCATGGGCCAAGCCACCTCTCGGTAAGGACGCGGCACTTCCAAGTCCAACAGGTCGAACGCCACCACCGCCCAGACGGCCAAGACGACCGAAACGCCGAACAACCATTCCAGAAGTTTGGTCATAATGGCAGCAGACGGCCTGGAAAGGTATCACATGTATAATACAGTTAGCTTAGCTTTAGCATCGCGACGGGGGGGACAAGAAACAGCGACAATACACGATGGCGAGTGATAAAACAAACAAAAAAACTACACCACAAACTAAAAAAAAAAAAATTGAATTAGCGTTTAAGTTCGTTGTTGGTTTTAAAAAGAGTACGGTAATACAAACCGATGTGTTTACCTCTTGCTGATGGCCAACTGAGTTTAGCGCGGACAGATGACGTCAAAGGCAGAAAGGCATCATGGGTAATGTAGTTAAATGTGCTACGTGACTGTTCCGGTGTAGATTTGAGCTTTTTGAGGAGAAACTCAGTATAGTTAACTTTAGTTTGAACTCGATGCTTATTGGGGGAGGTGGATAAACGACAATTCAGTCAGGAAGTGAATAAATGCCTCGAGACATTTTACAGATGTCATTCCCCTTAGTCCCACAGCTGTTATACACAATTATAACCATAACATGCAAAACACCACGAGTCAACCGGTGACTGCTAACTAGAGAGAATGACAAGTGTTAGAAAATGAATGAATAAATGGATGGATGGACCTTTTTTTGTCCCGCAGCTAGTTTTTTTTAGTGGTCTTTAGCATATTCTAAAAATAAAACACATTTATTTTATATACACATTTTTGTGTTTTTGCCATAAAAGCAGGGGTTTCTTTAAAAAGTGGTGGGGGGGCTTAAAACAAACAACAACAACAAAAAATGTTTGGGGAAAACGTTAAAGTAACAGATATAATATATATATATATATATATATATATATATATATATATATATATATATATATATATATATATATATATATATATATATATATATATATATATATATGTGTGTGTAGGTGTGTGTATATATATATATATATATATATATATATATATATATATACATGTATGTGTGTATATGTATGTATGTATGTATATATATATATATATATATATATACATACATACATACATACATACATACATACATACATACATACATACATGTATGTGTGTATATGTATGTATATATATACATGTATGTATATACAGTCGATATCGAAAGTTCACATACACTTGTAAAGAACATAATGTCATGTCTGTCTTGAGTTTCCAATAATTTCTACAACTCTTATTTTTTTGTGATAGAGTGATTGGAGGACATACTTGTCGGTCACAAAAAACATTCATGAAGGTGTGGTTCTTTTATGAATTTATTATGGGTCTACTGAAAATGTGACCAAATCTGCTGGATCAAAAGTATACATACAGCAATGTTAATATTTGGTTACATGTCCCTTGGCAAGTTTCACTGCAATAAGGCGCTTTTGGTAGCCATACACAAGCTTCTGGCAAGCTTCTGCTTAAATTTTTGACCACTCCTCTTGACAAAATTGGTGCAGTTCAGCTAAATGTGTTGGTTTTCTGACATGGACTTGTTTCTTCACCATTGTCCACACATTTAAGTCAGGACTTTGGGAAGGCCATTCTAAAACCTTAATTCTAGCCTGATTTAGCCATTCCTTTACCACTTTTGACGTGTGTTTGGGGTCATTGTCCTGTTGGAACACCCAACTGCGCCCAAGACCTAACCTCCAGGCTGATGATTTTAGGTTGTTCTGAAGAATTTGGAGGCAATACTCCTTTTTCATTGTCCCATTTAAAGCACCAGTTCCATTGGTAGCAAAAAAGGCCCAGAGCATAATACTACCGCCACCATGCTTGACGGTGGGAATGGTGTTCTTGGGAATAAAGGCCTCACCTTTTCTCCTCCAAACATATTGCTGGGTATTGTGGCCAAACAGCTAATGTTTTGTTTCATCTGACATCACATGGACAAAGATAAGACCTTCTGGAGGAAAGTTCTGCGGTCAGATGAAACAAAATTGAGCTGTTTGGCCACAATACCCAGCAATATGTTTGGAGGATAAAAGGCAAAGCCTTTAATCCCAGGAACACCATTCCTACTGTCAAGCATGGTGGTGTTAGTATTATGCTCTGGGCCTGTTTTGCTGCCAATGGAACTGGTGCTTTAAATGGGACAATGAAAAAGGAGGATTACCTCCAAATTTTTCAGGACAACCTAAAATCATCAGCCCGGAGGTTGAGTCTTGGGCGCAGTTGGGTGTTCCAACAGGACAATGACCCCAAACACATGTCAAAAGTGGTAAAGGAATGGCTAAATCAGGCTAGAATTAAGGTTTTAGATTGGCCTTCCCAAAGTCCTGACTTTGTGACGTGTGGACAATGCTGAAGAAACAAGTCCATGTCAGAAAACCAACAAATTTAGCTAAAATGCACCAATTTTGTCAAGAGGAGTGGTCAAAAATTCAACCAGAAGCTTGTGTATGGCTACCAAAAGCGCCTTATTCCAGTGAAACTTGCCAAGGGACATGTAACCAAATATTAACATTGCTGTATGTATACTTTTGACCCAGCAGATTTGGTCACATTTTCAGTAGACCCATAATAAGTTCATAAAAGAACCAAACTTCATGAATGTTTTTTGTGACCAACAAGTATGTGCTCCAATCTAAGGCTGAAACGACACGTCGACGTAGTCGACGTCATCGGTTACGTAAATACGTCGACGCCGTTTTTGTGCGTCGACGCGTCGCATATTTACGTCACACTACCGTCATGGCGGACCGCAAAGCAGACGATCAAAGCAGACGATCAAAGCAGACGATGCGAGCGGTGCGAGCGAGGGGGGAAAAGCATGCCAAAAGTGGTCAAAAGTGTGGGAGTATTTCAATAAACGGCCTAATAATGTTGTTGTATGCACACTGTGTCGAGCGGAAATGGCCTATCATAGCAGCACAACGGCTATGAACGAACATTTGAAAAGAAAACCATCAACTAGTCAATCGTCCGCGCGAGCATACGTTGTCATCATTACACAAAAACATGACTGTGTCATTTGTATCTGCTAGGGGTGTAACGGTACGTGTTTTGTATTGAACCGTTTCGGTACGGGGCTTTCGGTTCGGCACGGGGGTGTACCGAACGAGTTTCTAAGCTAAAGCTAACTTTAGCTGCTAAAGTCTTAACAAGCTGCTTCGCTCCTCTGCGTCTGTCTCAGCACGCAGCATTCTCCCACCCACACAACCATCTGATTGGTACACACGCAGCATTGTCCCACCCACACAACCATCTGATTGGTACACACGAAGCATTATCAGCCAATCAGCAGTGCGTATTCAGAGCGCATGTAGTCAGCGCTTCAGCGTGGAGCAGATAGGTGTTTAGCAGGTGAGCATCAGGCAGCGGACTCTCCCCAAATGATAATAAACACCTCCCAGTCAACTACCAGTAACATCACTATGAGCCCGTTGACCTTCTAGAAATATAAACTGCAGCTCAGCTCACTCGCAGTCCTGGCTTGAGGTGAAGGCTAATTACCTCTCGTTCCAGCCACATCGACCCCTTCAGAGCGCCTATTTTCAGCTGCTGGGAATATTGTAAACAAGAAAAGAACCAAACATGTACACATGCTAACCTTTCTTCATTACAACTGTTAGTCACTCACTGGAATGAGTAGAATTGGTTATTGTGTACTGTGTTGGACTGGATGTTTATTTTGCACATTTTAAAAGCAATACTTAATGTTTACAGTGCTCCAGAATATTTAGATTGGCACTTTTTTGTATTGGATGTTTATCTTTATTTTTGCACATTTTAGCAAATAAGCAATACTTTCACTTTTGTTGAAATGTTTACACTGTTGTTACAGAATATTTCGTTTTGCACTATTTTGTATTGGATGTTTATCTTTATTTTTGCACATTTTAAAGCAAAATAAGCAATACTTTTACTTTTGAAATGCTTATACTATTGCAGAATATTAAGATTTGCACTGGATGTTGACTTTTATATTTGCACATTAAAAAGCAAATAAGCTACTTTTAATTTTGTTAAATGTTAAAAGTTTTAAATGTTTACATTGTTACAGAATATTTAGTCATGTTGTTGTCAATGTTGACTGAGTGGCCATACTTCTTTTTTTTGTAAATAAAAGCCATGCCTTTTGAAAAAACGGGCCTACATTTATTTTTTCATCTTCATTTTGAATAAAAAAAATAATCGGTAAAAGGAAAAATAATCTATAGATTAATCCAAAAAAATAATCTATAGATTAACCGATTAATCCAAAAAATAATCTAAAGATTAATCGATAGAAAAATAATCGTTAGCTGCAGCCTTACTCCAATCACTCTATGACAAAAACATAATAATTATTGGAAACTCAAGACCGACATGACATTATGTTCTTTACAAGTGTATGTAAACTTTTGATCGCGACTGTATATATACAGGATTTTTCCTGCGTTCAAAATTGCGTGGCGGCCGCCTCCAGCTAATTTTGTGCTGCCCCCAGCCAGAACGATTGATATCGCTCAACACAGCGTAAAGCTCTGGCTTTGTTGATTGAGCGATTGATAGCAGCTACGTACAGTATTTTAACTGCAGTTGCAGCATTGCGCTACTGTGGAGGCGCTATATCGACATCAGTCCACCAGAAAGACCTGAAGCAACTACCAAAGAAGAAACAGATCGAATCGTGTTTTTTCCCGCTACTTTGTGCATAAGTGACAAGTGGATTTCTGCCATACGGAGCATGATACAGAGGGATCGCTGGACTGCTACAGAACACTCCAGACTGTGCTGTGAACATTTTGTCTCTGGTAAGCGAACACAGCTAGTAGTGTCAGCTTTGTTTCCAACCTTTTCTGACTAATTATAAGAGATTGATTGATTGAAGAATTTATTAGAAGTTTGCATAGGATCAGGTAGAGTTTCATGACGGTACAGATTGACTGGTACAAGGTCAACTAAAAGGAGTTATCCCAAGAGAACATTACAAGCATATCGTGTTTATTGTAAAAAAAAGTTTCCTCCATGTCAGAGTAACGTTTATGTTTTTTAGCGTTGCAGATATGGCAGGCAAAATCAGCCACTACTTTAAAAAGTGATCTCGCGAGGAGGAAAGTCAAGAGTCCAGGTGAAACAGAGCAGAGAAATTAACGTAACAGGCAGTTAAAATGTAATAATTGGTGGTGACAACATGAGGAAATTTTTGTCAGGTCTGAAAGTAGTTCACAAGGGACTGGTGATAGCGAGGGTCAGAATGCAGGACAGGATTGTGATGGTTTGAATGTACATTTTTAAGTTATATTATTATATATTTGTATATTCAATGTTTTTCACAATTGTTTTAAAAATGAAGTAGGCCAACCTAATTACTGTCTGTTTTGCCCCCAGGTCAGTGCCAACACCAAATACACAAGCAGCCGTACAATTGATGAGATGGTAGAGGTCACTGGCCACATTTTGGATGATCAGTTGGTGGCAGAGTTGTCAAAATCCCCAGTGTAGGGATTAATGGTTGACAAGACCACCGAAATCTCTGTCAAAAAGCAACTGGGTCTTGTTGTGAGGTAACATTACTTTGTACTATTAAATGAATTGTATTAAAAATTACTTCAACTAAGAGAGATTTTTAAAAAATGTTTGGCTTTTTAGGACCCAACCATGTGGAAAGCACTGTCGTCCAAACCAGGGTGCTGCATTTGGGTAGAGTGTCTGCTGGGGATGCTGCAACTCTGTATGACAGCATCCTGCGAGTCATCAAAGATGACAACATGCTGCCAACCGACAAGCTAGCCTCCTTTGCAAGTGATGGTGCTGCAGTAATGATAGGTAAATGTTCCTTTTTTTTTTTTTTTTTTGCATTTACCTCTTAGTTATTGACAGTTATTGTTAGAGATGTCCGATAATGGCTTTTTTGACGATATCCGATATTCCGATATTGTTCAACTCTTAATTACCGATACCGATATCAACCGATACCGATATATACAGTCGTGGAATTAACACATTATTATGCCTAATTTTGTTGTGATGCCCCGCTGGATGCATTAAACAATGTAACAAGGTTTTCCAAAATAAATCAACTCAAGTTATGGAAAATATATTTCCATATTTATTATTGAAGTCACAAAGTGCATTATTTTTTTTTAACATGCCTCAAAACAGCAGCTTGGAATTTGGGACATGCTCTCCCTGAGAGAGCATGAGGAGGTTGAGGTGGGCGGGGTTGAGGTAGGGTGGTAGGGGGTAGCGGCGGGTGTATATTGTAGCGTCCCGGAAGAGTTAGTGCTGCAAGGGGTTCTGGGTATTTGTTCTGTTGTGTTTATGTTGTGTTACGGTGCGGATGTTCTCCCGAAATGTGTTTGTCATTCTTGTTTGGTGTGGGTTCACAGTATGGCGCATATTTGTAACAGTGTTAAAGTTGTTTATACGTCCACCCTCAGTGTGACCTGTATGGCTGTTGACCAAGTATGCGTTGCATTCACTTGTGTGTGTGAAAAGCCGTAGATATTATGTGACTGGGCCGGCACGCAAAGGCAGTGCCTTTAAGGTTTATTGGCGCTCTGTACTTCTCCCTACGTCCGTGTACACAGCGGCGTTTTAAAAAGTCATACATTTTACTTTTTGAAACTGATACCGATCATTTTGAAACCGATACCAATAATTTCCGATATGACATTTTAAAGCATTTATCGGCCAATAATATCAGCAGTCCGATATTAGTTATAGTTATTGTTTTTTATTATTTTAGGGAGAAAAGCTGGAGTTGGGAAGAGACTCCTTCCCTGGCCTGATAACCGTACACTGCGTGGCACATCGTCTCAATCTGGCAGTGTCAGACTGCATTAAGAGGCAGAGGGTAGTTCATTACCTCACTAAATATGCCAGGCCTGTTGGAACTATATTCTGGTTCTACCAGGCCTCCAGTAATAGGACCAGCAGTCTCAAGGACTTGGAGAGGCATTTTGAACTCTCCCAAATCAAACTGCAAGTACCGTTATATTAGTTTACATTAACTGTATCACCACCACAACAGTCTGGTTTTACTGAATATTTTTTCATTCATTTTGTTTTCACTACTTTTATTCAGACCAAATCCCTGGAGGAGGTGCTTCTGTGGCTTGTATCTGCAGAATCTGCTGAGCTATATCTCACCCTTAGCCTTGCAGCTGCTATCGCCCTCACAGCCCCTGTCCAGACTGCAGATGTGGAGAGGCTCTTCTCTGCACTCCAAATTGTAATATATGATTGAAAACACTATCACTCTTCATGTCTGTATAAGAATAAATACAAAACTACTTAATGCATGATAAATTGTTTTGTTTAAGGTGAAGACACCTCTGCGCAACAGACTGAAGGAGAGGCACTTGGATGTCTGTTGTAAGGTGGCCATTGATGGACCAGACCAGGAAGCCTTGGACTACAAGGAGTGCATGAGGAGATTCTACAGAATGAAAAAGAGGAGACTAATATGTTCTCTATCTGGTTGCGAGATGTGTGGATAAAGTGTACTTTCAATTTAAAGTTGGCACCTGATTTCAATTTCAATTTAAAGTTGGCACCTGATTTGTGTTTAAACAAATGAACGCTTTAACATGATAATAGTCATATTGTTATTGGAACTCTTTAACTTAAAATATGTTGCCTACAAAAAAAAGTGAGTCAGTTGAATTTAAATACATGCATGACATGGTGCATGGTCAGCATTGCACCACCTCTGCCTCAATTTGAGCCAGGAAAAACCCTGTATATATACAGTATATGTGTGTATATATGTATACCTATAAATGTGTGTGTGTGTGTGTATATGTATATGTGTATATTTATATATATGTATATATATATATTTATTTCTACAATGCAATTTAAAAAAAATAAGATGTCATACATTCTGGATTCATTACACATCAACTGAAATATTGCAAGCCTTTTATTATTTTAATATTGCTGATTATGGCATACAGCTTAAGAAAACTCAAAAATCGTATCTCAAAAAATTTGAATATTTCCTCAGACCAAGTAAAAAAAAAAAGATTTATAACACCAAAACAAAATCAAACATTTGAAAATGTCAATTAATGCACTCAGTACTTGGTTGGGAATCCTTTTGCACGGATACCTGCATCAATGTGGCGTGGCAAGGAGGCAATCAGCCTGTGGCATTGCTGAGGTGTTATGGATGCCCAGGATGCTTCAATAGCGGCCTTTAGCTCATTTGCATTATTGGGTCTGGTGTCTTTCAGCTTCTTCTTCACAATACCCCACAAATTCTCTATGCGGTTCAGGTCAGGGGAGTTGGCAGGCCAATCGAGGACAGTAATGCCGTAGTCAGTACACCAGTAACTGGTGGTTTTGGCACTGTGGGCAGGTGCCAGATCATGCTGGAAAATTAAATCATCATCTCCATAGAGCTTTTCAACAGATGGAAGCATGTAGTGCTCTAAAATCTCTAGAAGCGTCTAGAAAAGAAGCAGTTGGGAAATTGTGTTAGATGTAAATATAAACGGAATACAATGATTTGCAAATCATTTTCAACCCATATTCAGTTGAATATGCTACAAAGACAACATATTTGATGTTCAAACTGAAAACCTTTTTTTTTTGCAAATAATCATTAACTTTAGAATTTGATGCCAGCAACACGTGACAAAGAAGTTGGGAAAGGTGGCAATAAATACTGATAAAGTTGAGGAATGCTCATCAAACACTTATTTGGAACATCCCACAGGTGAACAGGCAAATTGGGAACAGGTGGGTGCCATGATTGGCAGTGTTGGGACTAACGCGTTACTGTAACGCCGTTAGTTTCGGCGGTAACTAGTAATCTAACGCGTTATTTTTTTTATATTCAGTAACTCAGTTACCGTTACTACATGATGCGTTACTGCGTTATTTTACGTTATTTTTTATGTAGTATCGGCTAGAAACTGATGCGCTGCGGTGTCGTTCTTCTGAATCTTCCTCTGTCACAAGCCGGAGAGAAGAAAAGAGCCGTGTGTCTGGGTGTGGGTGCGGGGGCGGGGGGAGACACACGTGATCCGCGGTTTGATATATAAAACAAAACAAAAAGGTTGTCCGCATGCACGTTCAGTCCACACACAGCGTGGTCATGGCGAGCAGAGTAACGGAGGAGCTTGAACGCCCCGCGCCATTTAATCGGTGTGTTTATAGGAGCAGACTCAGTTGTGCAAGACGAGGCTTTTAAACACATGCTGAACGTGCTTGAGCCACATTACGACATCCCGTCGCGCACCCACTTCAGCGATAAGATTGTGCCAGATCTTTATGAGCAGGAGAAGAAAAAAGTTGTGGATGAACTATCCAGAGCATCATCTGTTGCGCTCACGACGGACTGGTGGACGTCCAGGGAAACTATGTGACGATAAGCGCTCACTTCATCACAGCAGACTGGCAGATGAGCAGACACGCTCCCTCTACGAGAGTCACCTTGCACAGGTACTGACACAAGCAGTGGAGGAATGGAAGATAAAGATATCCCAGTCACAAGTGATAATGCCAAAAATCACATAAATGCAGTGAATGAGGCAGGACTGGGACCACAGATAGGTGCTTTGCACATGTAGTGAATTTGGCATCACATCTCAGTCAATAGGATGGATCAGGAAGGAGGTTTCCTAGCACAACAGCTGCTCATGTGCTTAAGACAAAGCAAGAAATGCTAAAGCTGCCTACTCATAAAGCTCATACATGATGTCCCAACGAAGTGGAACTCCACTTATGATATGTTGGAGCAGCAGGCAGCTATATACTCTGCATTGACCCACAAGACCCTGAAGAAAAATGTCAAAGACATCATCAACCTGTCTGATGATGATGTGAGAGTGGCAGAGGAGGTCCTCCAGGTGCTTCAACCCCTCAAAACTGTTACATCTCTACTGAGCACTGAAACTTCACCATCTGTGTCAATGATCCTGCCACTGAAAACAAGGATTCTACAATCCATGACTCCAAGTGTGGAAGACAGCACCATCACTCCAGATATCAGGCTTTATTTCACTATCTATGTATCAAGGAAGATGATGTGCCTTCTTATGTTGCACTTTAAGTTGTTTTTTATTAATGGTCATTGGTCCAAGTTTAAAGAAAGGAGAAATGCCTTTTTATGTTGCACTGTTTTTCATTAATTATGTTAAAATGAAAATAAAAATGCATTTCGAGTTTATCAACAGATTGTATTATTCTCCAGTGCAATAACAGTATTGTAATGAAGGCTAAAAGGGCATTAATGGGAGCTTTAAAAAAAAAGAAGAAAAGAAGAAGTAACTAAATAGTTACTTTTCACAGTAACACATTACTTTTTGATGTAAGTAACTGAGTTAGTAACTGAGTTACTTTTGAAATTAAGTAACTAGTAATTGTAACTAGTTACTGGTTTTCAGTAACTAACCCAACACTGATGATTGGGTATAAAAGTAGATTCCATGAAATGCTCAGTCATTCACAAACAAGGATGGGGCGAGGGTCACCATTTTGTCAACAAATGCGTGAGCAAATTGTTGAACAGTTTAAGAAAAACCTTTCTCAACCAGCTATTGCAAGGAATTTAGGGATTTCACCATCTACGGTCTGTAATATCATCAAAGGGTTCAGAGGATCTGGAGAAATCACTGCACGTAAGCAGCTAAGCCCGTGACCTTCGATCCCTCAGGCTGTACTGCATCAACAAGCGACATCAGTGTGTAAAGGATATCACCACATGGGCTCAGGAACACTTCAGAAACCCACTGTCAGTAACTACAGTTGGTCGCTACATCTGTAAGTGCAAGTTAAAACTCTCCTATGCACGGCGAAAACCGTTTATCAACAACACCCAGAAACGCCGTCGGCTTCGCTGGGCCTGAGCTCATCTAAAATGGACTGATACAAAGTGGAAAAGTGTTCTGTGGTCTGACGAGTCCACATTTCAAATTGTTTTTGGAAACTGTGGACGTCGTGTTCTCCTACGGAGCCCCTAAAGGGACATGGGAATTATTTTTTTTAGACATGTATCTTTCTCGTGGCCACGAGAAACTTTTTATAAAAAAAAAATATATATATATATATATATATATTTTTTTTTTTTTTTGAATTTTTTATAAAAAGTTTCTCGTGCGCACGAGAAACTTTCTCGTGGCCACGAGAAAGCATTGGATGCGTGCTGATGGTTTGGTGTGTGTTAAAATGGCAGTTTAGGAGTTAATATGGCTGTATTTCCAATTAGGACTTTCCCCCATGTGTGTTGTGGCAAAATGTGAATGCTTGATTAGTAGGTGTGAGACAAACACTTTATCTTCCTGGTTATTGTAACGCTACGTGTTTGACATTATTTAAGACGTTATCATGCCCGGGAAAGGACAGTTTTCCTCTTCTGTGGCTGTGGGGGGTGGGCGTGGCTTGCGGACCTGCAGCGAAGCGGAGTGTGTCAGTTAGTCCCATGTTGATGTGATCAAACTTCTTTCTTGCTTGGAAGATACACACACAATTGTAACTGTTATTTCTTCCTGCAAATAATAAATATGTACAACGTGTTTGGATGTATTCATTTATGTAAAATTGTCATTAAATGTAATATTGCCTGACAAAAAGTGATTCGACGTACGTAATATTTTGATATTTACACATCGCATATTTACACACGCGCATCTGACTAGAATACCCTTATGTGCATTACATATATCAACATCAACTACCTACTGTACTGTTTACTTGTTGAAATACCCTTTTTAGAGCAAATATCTACCCATATAATTTAAATGTGTATATATATATATATATATATATATATATATATATATATATATATATATATATATATATATATATATATATACAGTATATACACGCACACACACACATATACATGTATACTGTATAGGAAGAAACACACATACATATATACAGTATACATATATACACACAAACACTAAATTTGACATACAAAAAAACTACTATTTTTAAGAACAAGTTACAGTAATATATAATATATATATACACTACCGTTCAAAAGTTTGGGGTCACCCAAACAATTGTCTGGAATAGCCTTCATTTCTAAGAACAAGAATAGACTGTCGAGTTTCAGATGGAAGTTCTCTTTTTCTGGCCATTTTGAGCATTTAATTGACCCCACAAATGTGATGCTCCAGAAACTCAATCTGCTCAAAGGAAGGTCAGTTTTGTAGCTTCTGTAACGAGCTAAACTGTTTTCAGATGTGTGAACATGATTGCCTTCTGAGCCAATGAGCAAACACATTGTACCATTAGAACACTGGAGTGATAGTTGCTGGAAATGGGCCTCTATACACCTATGTAGATATTGCACCAAAAACTAGACATTTGCAGCTAGAATAGTCATTTCCCACATTAGCAATGTATAGAGTGTATTTCTTTAAAGTTAAGACTAGTTGAAAGTTATCTTCATTGAAAAGTACAGTGCTTTTCCTTCAAAAATAAGGACATTTCAATGTGACCCCAAACTTTTAAACGGTAGAGTATATATATACATGCTTATACATAATATGTATATATATATATATATATATATATATATATATATATATATATATATATATATATATATATATATATATATATATATATATATATATATAGATACATATATATATATATATATATATATATATATATATATATATATATATATATATATATATATATATATATACACATACATACATATATATATATATACACATACATACATACATATATATATATATATATATATATATATATATATATATATATATGCATATATATATATATATTTATATATATATATATATATATATATATACACACATACATACATACATATATATATATATATATATGTATATACACACATACATACATACATATATATATATATATATATATGTATATACACACATACATACATACATATATATATATATATATATATATATATATATATATATATATATATATATATATATATATATATATATATATATATATATATATATATATATATATTATATATACACATATCAATTATATGGGTAGATATTTGTTCTAAAAAGGGTATTTCAACAAGTAAACAGTACAGTAGGTAGTTGATGTTGATATATGTAATGCACATAAGGGTATTCTAGTCAGATGCGCGTGTGTAAATATGCGATGTGTAAATATCAAAATATTACGTACGTCGAATCACTTTTTGTCAGGCAATATTACATTTAATGACAATTTTACATAAATGAATACATCCAAACACGTTGTACATATTTATTATTTGCAGGAAGAAATATCAGTTACAATTGTGTGTGTATCTTCCAAACAAGAAAGAAGTTTGATCACATCAACATGGGACTAACTGACACACTCCGCTTCGCTGCAGGTCCGCAAGCCACGCCCACCCCCCACAGCCACAGAAGAGGAAAACTGTCCTTTCCCGGGCATGATAAAGTCTTAAATAATGTCAAACACGTAGCGTTACAATAACCAGGAAGATAAAGTATTTGTCTCACACCTACTAATCAAGCATTCACATTTTGCAACAACACACATGGGGGAAAGTCCTAATTGGAAATACAGCCATATTAACTCCTAAACTGCCATTTTAACACACACCAAACCATCAGCACGCATCCAATGCTTTCTCGTGGCCACGAGAAACTTTCTCGTGGCCACGAGATACTTTCTCGTGCGCACGAGATACATGTCTAAAAAAAAAAAAATTCCCATGTCCCTTTAGGGGCTCCGTATCCTCCGGAACAAAAAGGAAAAGTATTATCCAGATTGCTATAGGCGCAAAGTTGAAAAGCCAGCATCTGTGATGGTATGGGGGTGTATTAGTGCCCAAGACATGGGTAACTTACACATCTGTGAAGGCACCATTAATGCTGAAAGGTACATACAGGTTTTGGAGCAACGTATGTTGCCATCCAAGCAACGTTACCATGGACGCCCCTGCTTATTTCAGCAATACAATGCCAAGCCACGTGTTACATCAACGTGGCTTCATAGTAAAAGAGTGCGGGTACTAGACTGGCCTGCCTGTAGTCCAGACCTGTCTCCCATTGAAAATGTGTGGCGCATTATGAAGCCTAAAATACCACAACGGAGACCCCCGGACTGTTGAACAACTTAAGCTGTACATCAAGCAAGAATGGGAAAGAATTCCACCTGAGAAGCTTAAAAAATGTGTCTCCTCAGTTCCCAAACGTTTACTGAGTGTTGTTAAAAGGAAAAGCCATATAACACAGTGGTGAACATGCCCTTTCCCAACTACTTTGGCACGTGTTGCAGCCATGAAATTCTAAGTTAATTATTATTTGCAAAAAATAAATAAAGTTTATGAGTTTGAACATCAAATATCTTGTCTTTGTAGTGCATTCAATTGAATATGGGTTGAAAAGGATTTGCAAATTATTGTATTCCGTTTATATTTACATCTAACACAATTTCCCAACTCATATGGAAATGGGGTTTGTATAACAGAAAGCTAAAATGTGGATATTAGCTTTGCATATATTGACCCTTTGGATTAGTTTAGCATCTTTAATGCTTCAAAGTGGACCCAAGCTGTTTGTTTTATACACGTAACAGTGTTTTCTTTATGTTGTGAACAATAAAAAAATGATGTCGTGACTGAATAACTATAATATTGTTTGCCATATGGCTAACGTTATGATGATTAGACTTGCAAAACTATGATTACTGCACTAGATTATCGTAAGGTCATAACAACCCGGGATCCAACTGTTAGACAGAGAAAGCTATTTATTCCAATTACCCCGCCTTCATCTATTAGCACCTCTAACATTGTCTCCGCATCATCCCCTCTGTTTATGAAAATCATTTAGAAAAGTGTTTACCATTAAACCCAGCTTCGAGCCGTTCCTAATGTGATTCCCCGGAGAGAAATCCGACAAGAAATTCCATTAGGGGTCACCAGGAGCACAGTTCAAATCAGATCTTGGTGGTGTTAAACGGTCCAGGTGCTGGGGGCACAGGGTGACATAAGGAGTGGTAGGAGACATAAACATGGTTGATTTAGTTGGGGATAGGGAGCAGCAAAGTGCCAAGCAGAAATAATCGTGATGCTTTGGGGAACATGGAAAGTTATTCTTAGGATGTTAGTGTTTACGTATGTCGGCACCAGAGTTATTAGTGTAAGTCCCCGTCTCTGCACTTGACAAAGTGGTGCAGCTGTTTTTTTGTTTTTAACCCTGAAAAGATCCTGTTCAGTCTTCTATTTTTTAAGAAATTTTGACTGTGTCGAATTAATATAGGTTATAAGAATATAGATTAAAAAAATAGATGCAAAATTAGCCAGCAATTGTCCTCTATCTTTCTTTCAGTTAGCTCAAATTGGCAACGCTACACAAAAACTGACACATTTATTCTTGGTGAATAAAAAATCATATTAAAACCCTTAAAAATGCAATTTTTGATCATCTTAGCATAAACCAGTCCTTCACAAATAGTGGGGTGGGTCACACTGATGGGGTGTGGTGCGATGCTGGGGGGGTAGTGCTTTATCAGTATTACGCAGCATCATGCTTCAAACCCAACTTCGAAAAGCTGTGCACTACAAAACGTGCTCATTGTAGCCATTAATCCTGACGTCAGATTTAAAAAAATCAACACAAATTGTTTGATTTATTTTAGTTTTTAGGTTAAAATGTTTTGTATATTATAGGGGTGTAACGGAATTGTAGATATTGCGGTATTTCGGTTTCAAAGTTCTTCACAATAGACTACATCTCCCAGAATCCTCTGCGCATTGCGGGATTGGCAAGATGGGGCCGTGGAACGCCGTAAGCAGGAAGGTAAGTGTGCTCGTAGAAGATTAGAAGAATAGTTTTTTTTCCCGGACATTTAATCAAAATATAATATAAAAAATATTATAATATATATAATATAATATAATACTGCTAACAAACAAACAAACAATTGTTAGTTAACATTTCTTAGAAAGAGCATACTCCAGACTGATATAAACATGTTCACTGTGGAGGACATTGCTTCTTAGAAATTTAAAGTTCGAAAGACACTAAAGTGAACATTATTGTTTTGAACTGGATGTTTAAAGGCCTACTGAAACCCACTACTACCGACCACGCAGTCTGATAGTTTATATATCAATGATGAAATCTTAACATTATAACACATGCCAATATGGCCGGGTTAACTTATAAAGTGACATTTTAAATTTGCCGCTAAACTTCCGGTTCGAAACGCCTCTGAGGATGACGTATGCGCGTGACGTAGACCGGCGAACACGGGTATGCCTTCCACATTGAAGCCAATACGAAAAAGCTCTGTTTTCATTTCATAATTCCACAGTATTCTGGACATCTGTGTTCGTGAATCTGTTTCAATCATGTTCATTGCATTATGAAGAAGGAAGCTGAGCAAGCAAAGAAGAAAGTTGTCGGTGCGAAATGGACGTATTTTTCGAACGTAGTCAGCCACAACAGTACACATTGTTTACATTCCCGAAAGATGCAGTCAAGATGGAAGAACTCGGAAAACAGAGACTCTAACCAGGAGGACTTTTGACTTCGATACACAGACGCCTGTAGAGAACTGGGACAACACAGACTCTTACCAGGATTACTTTGATTTGGATTCCAAAGACGCAGACGTGCTACTGTGAGTATGCAGCTTTGGCTTCTAAACATTTGATCGCTTGACCGTATGTGCGCAACTTTTTTTTGCGTATGTACGTAACTTTTTAAAAATATATAAGCTTTATGAACCTTGGGTTAGGTGAACGGTCTTTTGGGCTGAATGATTGTGTGTGTTGATCAGGTGTTTGAATTGTATTGGCGTGTTCTATGGAGCTAGGAGCTAGCATAGGAGCTAGGAGCTAGCATAACACGTACCGTACCGTACGTGCGCATCACGTACGTAACTTTTTAAAAATATATAAGCTTTATGAACCTTGGGTTAGGTGAACGGTCTTTTGGGCTGAGTGATTGTGTGTGTTGATCAGGTGTTTGAATTGTATTGGCGTGTTCTATGGAGCTAGGAGCTAGCAGAGGAGCTAGGAGCTAGCGTAACAAACACGCAGGTGTTTTTATGCAGGATTAATTTGTGGCATGTTAAATATAAGCCTGGTTGTGTTGTGGCTAATAGAGTATATATATGTCTTGTGTTTATTTACTGTTGTAGTCATTCCCAGCTGAATATCAGGTCACCCCCGGCTCTCACAGCATCTTCCCTATCTGAATAGCTTCAACTCCCCACTAGTCCTTCACTTGCACTTTACTCATCCACAAATCTTTCATCCTCGCTCAAATTAATGGGGAAATTGTCGCTTTCTCGGTCCGAATCTCTCTCACTTCATGCGGCCATCATTGTAAACAATAGGGAACTTTGCGTATATGTTCAACTGACTACGTCACGCTACTTCCGGTAGGGGCAAACCTTTTTTTTATCAGATACCAAAAGTTGCAATCTTTATCGTCGTTGTTCTATACTAAATCCTTTCAGCAAAAATATGGCAATATCGCGAAATGATCAAGTATGACACATAGAATAGATCTGCTATCCCCGTTTGAATAAAAACAATTAATTTCAGTAGGCCTTTAAGTTGTCACTTTAAAGCAGAGCCGGCCCAAGGCATAAGCGTACTAAGCGCTTATTTAGGGCCTCGCGGCCACCAGGGGGCCCCCATTTGCAATTAACAAATACATTTTTATTTTTATTTTTTGCATGTACGAGTCTGACTGATGATTTCTAAATGATCAAAGATATATTATTGAACAAAAACACAATTTTAGGTCAACAGAGTGCTGCTGCTGATCTAGGCCTAGTGATTCTTCCTGCCTCTCTTTAAATCAGGGGTCACCAACGCGGTGCCCGCGGGCACCAGGTAGCCCGTAAGGACCAGATGAGTAGCCCGCTGGCCTGTTCTAAAAATAGCTCAAATAGCAGCACTTGCCAGTGAGCTGCCTCTATTTTTTAAATTGTATTTATTTACTAGCAAGCTGGTCTCGCTTTGCCCGACATTTTTAATTCTAAGAGAGACAAAACTCAAATAGAATTTGAAAATCCAAGAAAATATTTTAAAGACTTGGTCTTCACTTGTTTAAATAAATTCATTAATTTTTTTACTTTGCTTCTTATAACTTTCAGAAAGACAATTTTAGAGAAAAAATACAACCTTAAAAATGATTTTAGGATTTTTAAACACATATACCTTTTTACCTTTTAAATTCCTTCCTCTTCTTTCCTGACAATTTAAATCAATGTTCAAGTATTTTTATTTTTTTTAATTGTAAAGAATAATAAATACATTTTAATTTAATTCTTCATTTTAGCTTCAGTTTTTTCGACGAAGAATATTTGTGAAATATTTCTTCAAACTTATTATGATTAAAATTCAAAAAAATTATTCTGGCAAATCTAGAAAATCTGTAGAATCAAATTTAAATCTCATTTCAAAGTCTTTTGAATTTCTTTTAAAATTTTTGTTCTGGAAAATCTAGAAGAAATAATGATTAGTCTTTGTTAGAAATATAGCTAATTGGTTCTAACAAAGTGCAGATTGTATTTTAACCTATTTAAAACATGTCATCAAAATTCTAAAATTAATCTTAATCAGGAAAAATTACTAATGATGTTCCATAAATTCTTTTTTTAATTTTTTCAAAAAGATTCGAATTAGCTAGTTTTTCTCTTCTTTTTTTCGGTTGAATTTTGAATTTTAAAGAGTCAAATTTGAAGATGAACTATGTTTCAAAATGTAATTGTCATTTTTTTCGTGTTTTCTCCTCTTTTAAACCGTTCAATTAAGTGTAAATATCATTAATTATTAATAATAACATAGAGTTAAAGATAAATTGAGCAAATTGGCTATTTCTGGCAATTTATTTAAGTGTGTATCAAACTGGTAGCCCTTCGCATTAATCACTACCCAAGAAGTAGCTCTTGCTTTCAAAAAGGTTGGTGACCCCTGCTTTAAATGTAAAGCTGCCTCTGCTGCACCTGTGACGTTTGCCGCCTGCTGCGCAATGCCAGTGCGCACTGGACATCAAAAGCGCAGATAGAGGCAAAACAATGTTACAAAAAAGGACATATCCAACTTGTACCCAAATCTTTGGGTAGCTCTGCGGATAGCCTGCACTCTTCCTGTGACTGTTGCATCTGCAGAGCGGAGCTTTTCCAAGCTCAAATTAATAAAAAACTACTTGAGATCTTCCATGGCTCAAGAAGACTGAGTGGACTGGCAGTGATTAGTATTAATAACAGTGTCGGCCATCAGATTTCTTACAGTGATGTCATAAATGACTTTGCCTCCAGAAAAGCCAGGAAGCACAGGTTTTAAGGAGTGGGTGGAGTGGTGTGGGTGGTGAAGAACAGAGGAACAAATCTGTGATGTGGTGGTCAAATGTGTGAATTAAGGACCTTAATTTAAGGTAGTTTATTGTGATTTTTTTCCCCAAAAAATTATTGCACATCGTTATGTACATTTACATAGTTTTAATATGTAGTAACTTTATATTTATTTATAAACCGTTATGTTACCTTGTTTCTGGTAACTCTGTTCATTAATATTATTTAAGTATTTGCTTGATATTTAATTTAAATATGTTGTTTTTTGTACAATTGAATTTGTTCCTTTTTATATATATTTAAGTGATTTTTTTGTTGCACTTTATTGTTTTACTTGCACTACGAATTATTTTTGCACATTGCTATTTCAGGTTTTTGTTACCAAAAATAATAAAGTGAATCAGAATCAGCTTTATTGTCCAGTTATGTTTAACACACATGGAATTTAACTTCAGTAGACTGCGCTCTCTTTGTACAAAGTAAACATTAAATATGAACAATTAACTAAAAATATAAACTAGTAATTAAAGACTAATATGTACAAGACTGTACTGTAAATACAAAGCTTTATCACTTGGACTGTTCAACCCCAGGCCACTCTTGTAGCTGAATGTATTCTACATTTTAAGATTAGGAACCATATGTGGCTGTCAGGCTTGGGCGAATGAAGGGACTCAGATGCAGAGAGGGGAGGTTCTAAATAAGGCTTTTATTTTGAAAATAACTCTGAACCTCCAGAGCAGAAAATATACAATCACTATGAGGTTCTACTATATCAAAAAACGTTTCCAAAAAGGGAAAAAAAACAAAAATCACTCCAACGGAGGAATAGACAAAAATAAGACAAATATAACTAGCAACGAATCTGCTATAAAAAACTTTAACAAAAAGCGCTCCAAACGGAGGAAGAAATAAAGGACTATCAAAACTTACTACTCTCGCAATTATTCTAACATTTATATAAACAAAAATCACTCAAACTTTGAGGAAGGAAATAATTAAAGAAAAATCATAACTCACCACTGCGGTTGAAAAAGGTTAAATAACAAAGGTCGCTCTAAGGGAGGAAAAAGTTAACTCAAAATTACAGCTTGAAAAACGCTGGATAAACATACGTGGTCGTGGGACGAGGCAAGACAAGAACATGAACTAGGATGCAAGACAGGCACGAAGGATCGAGACAATCTGGCACAGAACAAGGGGAGGGATGAGCTTATATGGAACATGAGGGTAATGGGAAACAAGTGGAAACAATCAAGGGTCAGGGATGACGTCAGACTGGTGACACAAGAGGAAGGGCCCGTGATCTGAAACAAGAGGAGATGCTTTTTCAAAATAATACATGCAAATCACAAGACAGAAAAAACCAAGACAAGACTCTCCTCACCGCGGTGTGACAGTGGCACTCTGGACATCATTCGTTCATTCATTGGTATTATTTATGTTCTTAACTGGGCCACCCCCATATCTTTATAAATGACATGTCATTTGTAAAGACATGCCAGGCTGACAATAGGATAATGTAAACAACACTGCCAGAGCCGCAATGAGTTTATAGTAGGTGTGTGAATGATCAACAATCAATATTATTGGCAGAAATAGAGGGCCCCAAAATCAAATTTTGCTTAGGGCCCCTTGGAGACTTGGGCCGGCACTGCTTTAAAGGCACTCAACTGTAAGTTTAAAAAAAATGCTTGCTAGAAACAATGGATGATCCTGCACAGTTCTTTGCATTTAAAATACATGTTTTTAGTATGATTAGAACATTTTTAACATTATGTTTGTGTTCAATTGCTGTTATTTTGTTTATTCTAAACATTCACGCCACTTCATTTTGCACATTATGACATTTAAGTCTTAAATGTTAATAAATTATTTGTTGTTGTTCGTTGATCTATATTTTTCTTTTTTGTTTTCATTAATGCTAATAAGTATAGAATATTATATAGATGTGTACTTACATCAATTCTTTAGATGAATTATACTATTTATAGTTGATATTGTTATTGTGGCCAAACAACTAAATTTTTGTTTCATCTGATCACAGAACTTTCCTCCAGAAGGTGTTATCTTTGTCCATGTGATGTCAGATGAAAAATGAGCTGTTTGGCCACAATACCCAGCAATATGTTTGGAGGAGAAAAGGTGAGGCCTTTAATCCCAGGAACACCATGCCTACCGTCAAGCATGGTGGTGGTAGTATTTTGCTCTGGGCCTGTTTTGCTGCCAATGGAACTGGTGCTTTACAGAGAGTAAATGGGACAATGAAAAAGGAGGATTACCTCTAAATTCTTCATGACAACCCAAAATCATCAGCCCAGAGTTTGTATCTCGGGCGCAGTTGGGTGTTCCAACAGGACAATGACCCCAAACACACGTTAAAAGTGGTAAAGGAATGGCTAAATCAGGCCAGAATTAAGGTTTTAGAATGGCCTTCCCAAAGTCCTGACTTTGTGACGTGTGTACAATGCTGAAGAAACAAGTCCATGTCAGAAAACCAACAAATTTAGCTGAACGGCACCAATTTTGTCAAGAGGAGTGGTCAAAAATTCAACCAGAAGCTTGCCAGAGGCTTGTGGATGGCTACCAAAAGTGCCTTATTGCAGTGAAACTTGCCAAGGGACATGTATCCAAATATTAACATTGCTGTATGTATACTTTTGACCCAGCAGATTTGGTCACATTTTCAGTAGACCCATAATAAATTCATAAAAGAACCAAACTTCATGAATGTTTTTTGTGACCAATAAGTATGATTGGAGACTCAAGACAGCCATGACATGATGTTCTTTACAAGTGTATGTAAACTTTTGACCACGACTGTATTTATGTTTCCAGTGTAAAACGTTTTTAAGTGGAAAAATATTCATAAAACTAGATGAGGCAATTCCTGAAGGAATTGCGTGTGAATGTTCCAATGCTAAAGTTGAAGTGAAATGCTGATAGAATGTAGTATGAATGTGAGAATAGTTTGAATGTTGGAATTGTTTGAATGTTGAAGAGTTAGAGCTTCCAGGAAAAACGGGATTTGATTTGGAACTTGGGAAAGTGTTAGTTTGAATGTCCAGGATGAGTTGAATGGGTTGAAGGTGGAATGGTTTGAATAGGTTGAAAAATGTGGGGATTGTGGAAGTTTGAAAAATGGACAATTCATTTTGAATGGGGAAAATGAAAAAAAAAAAAAAAAGGAATTATAGGAAATCCTGGAACTTTTTTAGAATTGTTGAAGTAGAGCACATAATTTCCAAACCGGCTGAATATTTTGAAGTTGGAACAGATGAAAAATGTGGGAGTAGTAGAACTTTGAAGAATGTCCCATTGATTTCATTGGGAATTTCCAAAAAATGTGGGAATTTCGGGAAAAGCGGGATTTTTTTCAAAAATGATTTAAAAAACGTGAATGGTCTGAATGAGTTGAAATGGTTGGTGTTGGAATTTTTCAAATCGGTCGAGAAATGTTGAATTCAAAAATGGTATTACGGAATTTCTGGAAAACCGGGAATTTTTCCAATTCAAAAAATGTTGGTTTTTGTCCTGATTAAGGGGAATGTTTTGACGGTGGAACGGTTGAAATGCGTTGAAAAATGTAGAAGGAGTAGTCGCCAGAAAAATGGGTGGAAATAGGGCTTTGGAAAACCAGGGATTCTGGAAAATCCTGGAATTTTTTTTGAACTTGGAAAAAGGGTAGTTTGAATTTCCAGCATGGTGGAATATGTTGAAGGTGGAATGCTTTGAATCGGTTGAAAAATGTGGGAATTAGGAAAGTTTGGAAAATGGCCAATTCATTTTGAATGGGAAAATTGTTAAGTCTAGTTAAAGTTAAAGTACCAATGATTGTCACACACACACTAGGTGTGGTGAAATTTGTCCTTTGCATTTGACCCATCCCCTTGTTCACCCCCTGGGAGGTGAGGGGAGCAGTGGGCAGCAGCGGTGGCTGCGCCCGGAAATCATTTTGGTGATTTAACCCCCAATTCCAACCCTTGATGCTGAGTGCCAAGCAGGGAGGTAATGGGTCCCATTTTTATAGTCTTTGGTAGGACTCGGCCAGGGTTTGAACTCACAACCTACCGATCTCAGGGCGAACACTCTAACCACTAGGCCACTGAGTAGGAAAACCTGGGAAATCTGGGTATTTTTGGAATTTGTCAAGGGAAAGCCCGCGATTCCCGAATAGGCTGAACAGTTTGAAGTTGGATCGGGTGAAAAATGTGGAAGGTAGAGCGCGCCAAAATCTGGAAGAGAAGAAGAAGTAGAAGAATAAATAGATGAATTCTGGTGTAGAAAACCATATGTGTGAATGCTTTGGAGCATTCACACATATGGTTTTAACAATAATGTTAGAGACGTTTTCGGGATGCTGACATTTTTTGACTGTGCGTTTTTGTTCTATATCTGACACTATCCATCCATCAATTTTCTACCGCTTGTCCCTTTCGGGGTCGCGGGGGGTGCTGGAGCCTATCTCAGCTGCATTCGGGCGGAAGACGGGGTACACCCTGGACAAGTCGCCACCTCATCGCAGGGCCTTCACAGATAGACATTCACACTCACATTCACACTCTGGGGCAGGGGTGTCAAACTCAAATACAGAGTGGGCCACAATTTAAAACTGAACAAAGCCGCGGGCCAAGGTTGAACAAATTAACCTTTTTAATAGGGACCCAAACAAGTTTTGCATTGAATATTGAACAAGCAAGGCTTAAATAACTTTATAGTGACATGCAAAATCGAGTTTCAAATAATAATAATAATAATAATTAAAAAATATCAATGGCATATCAAATAAAATGTAAATAAAAATTGAATGCCTCCTTTCTATTTGCAGCCTTCTGAGGTAAATATCAAAATCAACTTTTTCCACAGGCTAATAATACATTTGAAAATAAAATAACAATAATTAATGAATCAAACATTCAAGCCTTGAAGTAGCAAGAGAAATTGCATGAATAAAACGTTAATAATTGCTCAGTTTGCTACACTGATTTGCTTTAACACTGAATATGGAACAAGCAACGCTTATATAACTTAATAGTGCAAAATCAACTTTCAAAAAACAAACAAAAAAACATCAATGGTATATTAAATAAAATTTAAATAAAAAATATAATGCCTCTTTTCTATTTGCATCCTTCTGAGGTAAATATCAACACTAACTTGGTGGGCGGGGGCGGGGTTTGGTGTTAGTGGGGGGTGTATATTGTAGCGTCCTGGAAGAGTTAGTGTTGCAAGGGGTTCTGGGTATTTGTTCTGTTGTGTTTATGTTGTGTTACGGTGCGGATGTTCTCCCGAAATGTGTTTGTCATTCTTGTTTGGTGTGGGTTCACAGCGTGGCGCATATTTGTAACAATGTTAAAGTTGTTTGTACGGCTACCCTCAGTGTGACCTGTATGGCTGTTGACCAAGTATGCATTGCATTCACTTGTGTGTGTGTGTGTGTGTGTAAAAGCAGCATATAGGATGTGTCTGGGCCAGCACGCTGTTTGTATGGAGGAAAAGCGGACGTGTTGACAGGTTGTAGAGGGCGATGAAGGCAGTGCCTTTAAGGCACGCCCCCAATATTGTGGAAATCAGGAGAAATTCGGGAGAATGGTTGCCCCGGGAGATTTTTGGTAGGGGCACTGAAATTCGGGAGTCTCCCGGGAAAATCGGGATGGTTGGCAAGTATGAGTAATAGCGATGAATGCGGTGTTAATAATACCGGCGGGCCAGGTCTAATGTTAATTTGATATTACCTCAAGGTCCAAATGAAATTACACGGCGGGCCAGAGTTTGACACCCATGCTCTAGGGCCAATTTAGTGTTGCCAATCAACCTATAAGAAGAAAAAAAATCCACATTGCTGCCAATCATCGTCCAACCTCAGGGTTTGATTATAATAATAAAAAACATATGTGTGAATGCTTTGGAGCATTCACACAATAAGCAAATAATTTTTTATTTGTTTTTTTTATGGACATTATACTGTACATTTTTAAACCGGCAACATTTTGGTCGTAAAAACATAATTAATTGATCAATATATTTCAGGTTAAAGTTTAAAAATAAATATTGACTCAAAATGGGAAAATAATGTATGATTCGTATAATATTTAAGTTTTGCTCATTTTAGAGACCTCTTAAAGGCCTACTGAAATGAATTGTTTTTATTTAAACGGGGATAGCAGATCCATTCTATGTGTCTTACTTGATCATTTCGCGATATTGCCATATTTTTACTGAAAGGATTTAGTAGAGAACAACGACGATAAAGGTCGCAACTTTTGGTCACTAATAACAAAAAAGCCTTGCCTGTACCGGAAGTAGCGTGACGTCATCGGAGGAAGGACTCCTCACAATTCCCCATTGTTTACAATGCAGCGAGAGAGATTCGGACCGAGAGAGATTCGGACCGAGAAAGCGACGATTACCCCATTAATTTGAGCGAGGATGAAAGATTCGTGGATGTGGAAAGTGAGAGTGAAGGACTACAGTGCAGTGCAGGTTGTATCTTTTTTCACTCTGACTGTAACTTAGGTACAAGCTGGCTCATTGGATTCCACACTTTCTCCTTTTTCTATTGTGGATCACGGATTTGTATTTTAAACCACCTCGGATACTATATCCTCTTGAGAATGAGAGTCGAGAACGCGAAATGGACATTCACAGTGACTTTTATCTCCACGACAATACATCGGCGAAGCGCTTTAGCTACTGAGCTAACGTGATAGCATCGGGCTCAAATGCAGATAGAAACAAAATAAATAAATCCCTGACTGGAAGGATAGACAGAAGATCAACAATACTATTAAACCATGGACATGTAAATACACGGTTAATAATTTCCAGCTTGGCGAAGCTTAACAATGCTGTTGCTAACGACGCCATTGGAGCTAACTTAGCAACGGGACCTCACAGAGCTATGATAAAAACATTAGCCCTCCACCTACGGAGATGACAACAGAGCTTTTTTGTATTGGATTCAATGGGGTACCAATACTTCCGTTTCAACGATTGACGTCACGCGCATACGTCATCATACATAGACATGTTCAACCGGAAGTTTAGCGGGAAATTTAAAATTGTACTTTATAAGTTAACCCGGCCGTATTGGCATGTGTTGCAATGTTAAGATGTCATCATTGATATATAAACTATCAGACTGCGTGGTCGGTAGTAGTGGGTTTCAGTAGGGCTTTAAGGGTTAATTTTTTTCCTTTTGGGTGTCCTGCATGCATCATATTCTGCATCTGCTGTGAGTAATATGTATACGAGTGGAATCCCCTTCACTCTGTCATGACATGCATCATAGCGTCCTGCACGTCTTATTATGTGGACCAGCCTGTCCCGCACTGAGTGGAGTGGCACTGGCTTCCCCATGGCGCAGGTCTGCTGCTGCCAGCTCGGGTTCCGTTCCAGTTCTCAGGAAACCTGCGCTCCAGCCGAGAGGGCTTGGCAGATACAGCCGAGCAGCCTGCAAGCGGAGCGGGCGGGCAAGGCCTTGATATGGAGACATAGAGAACAAGATGTAAGGAGGACATGTGGGTTAGTTAGTTCAGAGGTCAGGAATGAAAGAAAAAAGGAGGAAAGAGGAGAGCACTACAGAGAAAAGAGAGAGACGGGGTGACATTTGGGGGATTTGCAGGTGCAGCTTGAACAAGCAGTGACCTTAATGGTGCATTAAATCCAGCTGTTGCTTCTCCAGACTTTTCCTCAATCCCCCTAACACCTTCAAACTCGCAAATACATCACAGGCGGTCCACACAAGAGGGGCCTGGAGTTGTAGCAGCAAGGACCGTGAAGGGACTTTAGGGGTTTTGTGTAGCAGTACAGACTTTCCATCTTATATTCCCTGTGTCAATATGAACGGTGTCAGTGTGGAGACACATATTAAGTCTCAAGTCTGTGCAGCCAGAGAGAGAGAGAGATAACAAAAGACTCCAAAACAGGAAGCCCTCTGTTTCCTGAGCGGTGCCGTTCATTAGACGTGTTTCTGGAAGAGGAAAGGGTGACTAAAAACGCATCACCGTGTCCGTGCAGGGTTCAGGTGGAAGTGCAGTGTGTGAAAAAAAAAAAAGACAAAAAGAAACATTATGTCCTCTTTTCAATCAAAGTTTTCTTTGCACATTTTTATTTAATTAATCTTTTTTAATGATTTATTGTTATTAAATGTTTGACTTTTCATAATTTTTGTTCATGTAAATGTTTTTAACATGTACCTTTTGCAATTTATAAGATGATTTTTAAAATTAGAATAGATTTCTTTATCTATCATATTAACTTTATACCATCATTTAAATCACATTAAATTTGTCATAATTTTAAGTTTCTAATTTACTGTCATAAATTAAATTACATTAAATTATGGTACATTAAATTTGTTTACATTTAATATAAATTAAGTCCCAATAAATAAATAAATAAAAATAATATACTAAATAATGAGTAATAAAGACAACAATTTGAATAGTTTGAGGATGTTATTTTTATTTGATTTAGGTCCCACTAAGTAATCCTTTCATTTTTCTCATAATTTTAAGTTTCCAACTTAATGTCATAAATTAAATTACATTAAATTATGGTACATTAAATGTGTTTACATTTAATATAAATTAAGTCCCAATAAATAAATAAATACAAATAATATACTAAATACTGAGTAATAAAGACAAAAATTTGAATAGTTTGAGGATGTTATTTTTATTTTATTTAGGACCCACTAATTAACCCTTTCATTTTTCTCATAATTTTAAGTTTCTAACTTAATATCATAAATTAAATTACATAAAATTATGGTACATTACATTTGTTTACATTTAATATAAATTAAGTCCCAATAAATAAATACAAATAATAAACTAAATACTGAGTAATAAAGACAACAATTTGAATAGTTTGAGGATGTTATTTATATTTTATTTAGGACCCACTAACTAACCCTTTCATTTTTCTCATAATTTTAAGTTTCTAACTTACTGTCATAAATTAAATTACATTAAATTGTGGTGTGTTAAATTACATGTAATTAAATTAAATGACAATTTAAAAAAAATTAAACCTAATACTGAGTAACAAAAAAAAATGACTACCACTAATTAATTTGGGGAGCTTAAAAAAGAAATAGACCTACTGATTCATAACTAATTTAAAATGTTTTCCCTTATTTTCAAATTTACAATATTCTAAGTTCCTACCATAAAATTAACGTAATTTAGATTTTCTTACTCTTTAATTGTAGCTTCACACCATGAAGAAAATGTAATTGAAATGACATGCAATAAAATGCTGAATCTAATAATACAAAATCATTTATTTGATGTAAGACACTTAACACTCAATTGTTTTAATTTAGAATATTCTACTGTACATGAATACCATTTAAATTGCATGCAATTCAAATTATTAAAAAATAATTAAATCACAGTTACTGTATTTCATCACCATTTTTTAAGGGTTTGCTGCTTTGTGGAATTGCCAGACATTTTAATTGCATACTTTTCTACTAAATTACACAATTTTTGGTAGTAATTTCAAGTAAATGTACAAAAACAGTTTGTATCTTGTGAGACTAATGCAGCACTTCATGCTTTCACATGACTACTTTAAGGAGAAACTTTGTGCAAGGACTTTACAAGACAGCTGAGGTGACTGCGTATCAAAAATAGACGCATCAGGGCGTGGTGATAAAGTTCATCAGGGGTCCCCGGTTCCAAGCGGGGGGCGGGGGGGCCTCTTGAACTCTTTTGACAAGCGTAATTGCCGGCGACGACGTTTTCCGTTCGGTTGGACGACAGTTGTGGGAGGTGATGGCTTCTCAGGCCGCTCGGGGATGGGTGCAAAGGTCAGAGTGTGGTCAAGTGTGACCAGGGCACATGCACTTGTCCCCTCGCCCTCTTTTAAGGACACACACCTGTTTAGGCTGCTTGTGGGACGCGCCGTGCAGGAATGCGACTCCTCCCGACCCCCTTCAGCTCTCAGCGCTGTCCTAATGGATCCCATCACGCCATCACACCACCGTGTTTGCCCCGCTCCTGCTTTGTTTGCTGACCTTTACGGGACGCCGTTCTGTATTATCTTCAGGGCGCGTGCAGTGCACATGCACAGGCAACAATGTGTGTGTGATCCGATGCTTGTTGTCAGTGTAAAAAGCCACTAACAAAGCTTGATGACGTCCCCTCGCCTCCGCCTTCTTATCTGTCCTCAATGCCCTTTTGCATTAGCATTATTGACAGTGGAACTAATTGGTTCCAAAAGTTCCCCTGGGGACATTCCCAACCCCACTGCACAATTTTTCCTCGTAGGTCAGGCATCGATTACGGATGTATCAATGTGGGTCAACACGGCGTTCTGGGGCTACACGCCTAGATTGGATTGAACTGACACAATGAGCAGTGTTTCCCACAGGACTGCAATCTATTTGTGGTGGAGGATAAGCTCATCATCTAATTTGCATAAGTTGACATAAACATTTATTTATTTATTTTTCTCACAAAAAAAAGACATAGTAGCATGGTAGCTCTTTTAGATGGCAGCACCCGATGCTCTTGGAGAAGAGCCCTGCGTGCCTTGAGTCTGCAAAAGTCTCTAATTCAGTGGTTCTTAACCTGGGTTCGATCGAACCCCAGGGGTTCGGTGAGTCGGCCTTGGGGGTTTGGCGGAGCCTGCGCCGCGGAGGTCAAGACACGCCCAACTCATCGTGTAAATACAAACTTCTCCCTATCGGCGTATTATGGAAACCCCCAAACAATGTTCCCTCTAATTTTCCATATGCGTGAGCAAACGCAAAAACTCCTTGAGCATTCAGCGGAGCACATGTGAGCGCCGTCAGACGTGCAAATGCACTGTGGCCACACCAGCAGCACACCTGTCTCAAACCTGACTAAATAACAAGTTACATTTTTTATTATTATAATCAAATGACAGCAGTCATTTCCATGAGATAATTTTGTAATATAAGTGTTTTGGCCCACTTACAATGACAATAACAACAAATATTGTTTTTCTTGAACTGTGTACTAGTATTGTATGTCTTTGGAAATTATTTGTACCCCTTTCAGATGTCGCATTTAGTTCCCACTAAAACATTGACATGTTGCACAATAAGATGTAAACATGGGATCATATGTGCATTCCTGTAACTTTCTGTTTGTAAAATATATATTTATTAGTATTTCTATAATATAATAACTAGAGATGTCGATATTATCGGTTGATAAATGCTTTAAAAAGTAATATCGGAAATTATCGGTATCGTTTTTTTTATTATCGGTATCGGTATTTTATTTATTTATTTTGTATTTTATTTGTTTTATTAAATCAACATAAAAAACACAAGATACACTTATAATTAGCCGGCTGTGGGTGTGGGGCTGGGCCCTTATGGCTTTTTGCCGGATGGGGTGCCTGGTGGGTGGTGGGCGGGGGGGCCTGGACGTGCGGGTAAGGCTGCGGGGTTTGGTGGCGCTGGACACTGTTGGCAACCAGGCCTCATGTTTATTTTTATTTTATTTTATTTAAAGGGTTTATTTTATTTTATTTATTATTATTATTATTATTATTATTATTATTTTTATTTTTATTTTTTATTTTTTATTTTTAAATTTTTTTTATTTTTATTTTTATTTTATTTATTTATTTGTTTTAATTTAATTTAATTTAATTTTATTTTAATTTTTTAATTTTTTTTTGTTTTGTTTTAGTGTATGTATGTGTGTGTATATGTGTGCATATGTATATGTACGTAGGTGTATATATATATGTGTGTGTGTGTGTGTGTATGTGTATATGTATATGCATGCATGTGTGTATGTGTATGTATGTGTATATACATATATGTATGTATATGTGTATGTGTGTATGTATGTGTGTATGAACGTGTAGGTGTGTGTATGGGTGTGGATGTCCGGTGGATCGATTGGCCTGTATGTGGATGAGTTGGGGTAGGTGGGTTGGTGGCCTCTGTGGTAGCTGGGGGTGTGTGTTGTTATGGTTTACGGCAGGGGTGGGCAATTAATTTTTACCGGGGGCCGCATGAGCTACCCGAGCACTGCTAGAGGGCCACATCGACAATATTTCAATTAAATTTTGCTCAATATTATTTTTGATCATCATCGGCAGTCACTCGTAGTCGAGTATGACTGTCCTCAGAATGGATGGATTCCCATTCGGGAGGACGCCTGCGCGTGACGTCTTTTAGCGTGGGGAGACTGATGCGCCTGCAGCCACCACACGGTCCTTGGCAGAGAGGGGCCTTGATCCAGTGGCATGGATCCATGACGACTGGAGACCACTCTCTGTTGCAGCCTTCATCCGCCTTCAGTGCCGTTGTGACATGCAGTGTCATCCTCTGCCACTTCCACCGTTGAGGTCTTTGAAATGCTATTCAACCCATAGCTGGGACCCTGACAGGTACTACCACCCCGGGTCAGAGTGGACCTGGGAGCAATGATGACTGAGGGGTAACTCCACCTTCCCCAAAACTCCAGAACTCCCGAACTGAAGCCTCATCACCGGATGCAGTTTTGAGTCATACCCAGGACAATTATTTTTGATATATACCGTAAGATAAATAATAATAATAATAATAATAGTAATACTTCAACATAGTGTGTGTAACAGCATTCCATGACTAATATAAATAAATTAACATTAATAATAAATGACAGTAAAATAAGCACACGTATGACTGAGGAGTCATAGTGTAACTTTGTGTGGTGTTTGAGTTGTCCGACTTTTTGTGTGGCCATAAACGCACCAGTGGTTTAGTGCTATGCGTGTTGGTGACAGATGACAAGTTGGTTTTGGCCTGGTTTGTACGGCAGAAAATGACTAGTTTTTCGAGATAGAATTGTTTTACTCATGTTTTTGGTGTGGTTATGTCCGAATATAAACAGTTTTGTTCAATAAAGTGATCGATATAATTCCTGTCCTCGAAGCATCTCGATAGACGTTACAATAATTGAACGGTGTTCAATTGAACGGTGTTGACGAACACCGTTAGGGCCGCTTGTTGTCACTGTCACTCAAAGTTGCATTGCAAAATTCCATAGAATAAATATGTTTATTTTGTTTAGAATTCAGATGGGATTTGATTTGGTGCGCGGCATATACTTGCTGCGCGCAGCGGACGCTTGAGCAGTGCGCAATTGCGCAGGCACGCACCTTAGGTGAGGGGACGTTGCTTTGCAGTTCATGTGTTGTTGAAAACACGCCATTCCTCATCAACTTTTCTCTTTTTGGCGTCTCGGGTGTAAACCGTGCATCACTTGTCGCTGCATGTGCACCTTCACTCGCAGGTTACACACGGACACACGCCCATAAATAATAATTTTCAAAATAAAAGCAGCACAGTTGTATTGCGTGCAGGACATAGATGTTTTTTCAACTTTATTTTGTAATTGCAGTTGTTCACATTCACTCACAATCACGCACACGCATACGTCCACACGGAAGTAATACAAATAACGATTTTCAAAACAAAAGCAGCACCGTTGTATTGCACACTCGACATAGATACTTTTTTAAATTTATTTTGTAATTTATAATTGGCCTCACGCGGGCCGGACAGGGACGCACAAAGGGCCGGATGTGGCCCACGGGCCGCAGAATGCCCAGGTCTGGTTTACGGGGTAGGTCGCTTTTTTTTTGTTTCGGTTTCGGCGGCCGCGGGTGTTTGTACTGCGGACGGGCGGTGGTGGTGATGGTTGCTGTGGTACTGCCGGCGGTTGGCGTCGCTGTGTTGGGTTGGAGTGGTTGGGGGACTGTGGCTGGTATCTGTGCGCTTGTGGGGTTGTGGGGGCTGGCTGGCGTTGGCTTGCCGGCTGGTTTGGGGGCTGGCGTGCGGACGGGGTGCATTGACTTCTTCCCCAGTTGGGGGGCGCCATCCCCTGGCCGGAACTCGTATGGGTACGTTGCTGTGTGGATGGCCGGGATGCGGTGTTTGCATTGGGCATGGGGCTGTGCAGTTTTTCTGCGTTTGGTTGCTGGTATGGGCTCTGCGGGGTTGGGTTGGGGCGGACGGGGGATGGCTTTGTTTGGCGGGGGGTGGGCTCGCGTGGCATCACGCTAAAGTGGTCTGGTGTGGGTCACGGGCCGTGGGGGGGGGGGTTCCTGGCCGTAGTTCCTGGTTGTCGGCCGCATGGACTGGGGGGGATGTCCGGGCCCTCTACTCCTCCTACTTATAGCACACACAGTCACACAAATATAGGACTTTGGGGGATTGTCCTGCGGGGAGGCATGGCGGGGGGTTGAGGATGCCTCCTATGGGGCTCCAGTCCTCCTGTCTTGTCCCCTGCTCGTCCATCCCTCAATCTTAGCTGCATATTAGACACTTAGGATTTGGAGGGCTCGGCTTGGTTGGGACCCACCAAGACCTTGATGTCCCCCAATTTTAATCGCATTATTAGTTCCCACAAGCATACATATCTCACTCACGCTACAGTACACGCATCAATAGGGACTGGAGGTCGGCTGTAATGGCTGACCTCCTAATTTTAACTACACAGTAGACACTCTGGGGGCCACCGTCCACCCCTTCCGGGTGCCCGTCTTCTTTTTAAAAAAAATATATTTTATTAATATTATTATTATTATTATTATTATGTATTTATTTATTTTATTTATTTATTCCCCTACCTCAGGGGGGGGACTCGGCGTGGCGGTTGCTGGTTGTTCCATCTCCATCGTTGGGGTCCCTGCGGGTGGGGTGGGTGGTTCCTGTGGCCCCGTGCTGGGTGGTCCTGTGGCGGCCGACTTGGGTGGGGTGGCCGTGGGCTGGCCTCGCCACGCTCTCCGGGGGTGGGGGGGGGGGGGGCCCTCGGGCGGGGCGTCCCGCCTTTCTGCCCGTGTGGGGTGTGGTCTCTCGCTGGCTTGGGGTCTGGCTGCCCCCTGCTTTTCTCGTGCCTTGTCCTCTGCCGGGTGCGTCTGTCTGCGGCCTGCTGCTGGCCCTTGTGGGCGGCGCGGTGGGCCAGGCTCTGGGGTTCCTGTCGCTGTCCGGCTTGGCTGCGTGGGGGCGGTGGCCCCTGGTTCCCTGGGCACCACACCTACTGTTTGTGGGATGGGCTCTCGGGGAGGCTGGGGCCGTACTCTGGCTCCCGCACACACTGGGAGTCAAATGTATTGTACATGCAAATTCACATATACTCACACACATACATACAGACATACATAGGTACCTACGCTCCCACAGACATATACAAATAAATACAGTACATATTTACACACTCAAAGTTCGTACATCCACACGCACATTCATTCTACAAACATACTGTATACACATACTGTACATATACACTCACTGTACAAACACACACATACACATACTACACATATACATTCACTGTACAAACACACACATACATATACTGTACATATACATTCACTGTTCAAACACACATACTGTATACACATACTGTACATATACATTCGCTGTACACACATATACACATACTGTACATATACATTCGCTGTACAAATACACATATACACATACTGTACATATACATTCGCTGTACAAGCACACATATACACATAGTGTACATATACAAGTACATATGCACACATACACTCATGCACATAATCACGTTTCATCAAACATATATTAACGTTGTTGCCCTAGGGTAAACTGGGTATAACACATGGCACACTGACAAAGCTTAACCTATTGTTACTATAACAATCTACAAGGTTAATGTAGGTTGCTTCTCTTTTTTCCCCTCCATTTTTCTGCATTCTTTCGTATCTCAAGTTATCATTACGTATATGTACTGTTGCATTTGAACAATTGTATTGTTGATAATAAAGGTAAAGTATTGGTATTGTTTATTATCAATAGCACTATTTCTATTGGTATTCATATTGCTCCATTTTTAGTGTAATAATGCTCATTGTCATTTCTGTATTTTTTATTTTTTATTTTCGCTAACTGCTTATTTGCTATTACTTTTACCATCATATTTGTACATGTCGTATTTGCTGATGTTGCTCTGTTGTTGTTGTTGTTGTGTTTGCTGTTGTTGTTTTTGTCTCTCTGTCTAATCCCCTTCTTGTCCCCACAATTCCCCCCTCTGTCTTCCTTTTTCTCTCTTTCTATCCCCTCCTGCTCCGGCCCGGCTGCACCAAATGATAATATAAATACATTTAATAAAGTCAAAATACAAGTAAGGCAACAAGAGAAGTATCCTACACTTCTCTTTCGTAAAGTAAATCTGAACAGCCGATATGGGCATCTACATCTGCTATATGATTTGCCAGAGAAGCTGGGCAGGACATTAAAAAAAAAAAAAAAAAAAAAAGTTTGCAACTTTTGGTCGCTGATAAAAAAAAAGCCTTGCCTATACCGGAAGTAGCGTGACGTCACAGGAGGTTTCGCTCTGACCGTAACTTAGGTACAAGGTCTCATTGGATTCCACACTTTCTCCTTTTTCTATTGTGGATCACGGATTTGTATTTTAAACCACCTCGGATACTATATCCTCTTGAAAATGAGAGTCGAGAACGCGAAATGGACATTCACAGTGACTTTTATCTCCACGACAATACATCGTTGACGCACTTTAGCTACGGAGCTAACGTGATAGCATCGGGCTCAAATGCAGATAGAAACAAAATTTTAAAAAACCCTGACTGGAAGGATAGACAGAAGATCAACAATACTATTAAACCATGAACATGTAAATACACGGTTAATAATTTCCAGCTTGGCGAAGCTTAACAATTGAAGCTAACTACGGAGCGGCGGCGGCAGGCGTTGTAGCTTTCGACGACACCCCGGCCGCCATCAGAGTCGGCAAGAAACATATATTTCCCCAAAGTTACGTACG